>NW_008359214.1:890902-940791 GCF_000622305.1 Nannospalax galili
ATATATATATATATATACTGTTCCCCTGAGCTACATCCTCAGCCCCATCTCAATTTGAACAGCCTCTATGTGATATACATGAGAAGTTTAAAAAAGTAAAGGAAAACAAAACAAAACAAACAAAAAAAAAAAGTATGAGAAAATATGTATGAGAGAACATTGAGAATAGCTTTACAGTGGTGAGAGCCAAAAGCCACAGTGCCATCATTCTTCAGACAAGTGTAACTCACTCATGTGGTTCAATCATTGGACTCATCAATTGTGTCTGACAATTAAATTGTTAATTAAAAAAAATAGTATATTGAGATTCTGTTCAAAGCTGGTGGTATCTGTTAGAAGGCAACTGTATTTATCTGTAAAACTAGATACAAACAACAACAAACACCACTTTCAGTTCTTACAGATTCTTTTCATGCCTCTTTACTGTTGCATTCTTTTGTGCCAAGTATGTAAACCCTAGATTCTTTTGTTTGTTTTGTTTTTTAAACTAGTTCCATTTTCTTGAGCAGTTGGGTTGCTTCCATTGGTATGTCCATGCTATAGGTAAAAGTTGTACACATTCTTCAGAATTAATTCAGAGCTGGAAAATGACAGGCTACTTGAAACTATAATATTCACTTTATATAATAATTTTATATAATTCAAGTTAATAGGAATCAGTTTTTTCGTTTTACTGAATGTATCTGAACCTAAATCAAATATTAAAAGAGTTTGATGACCCCCTCCCTGTAATAGTGTAAGGTTGACTGCAAAGATTGGTTGCTGTCCATTGTTCATGTACACTGTGAGAGCAAATTAATTCAAAGGGGAATATCAGTGGCCATATATTAAACAGAGGTAATGCTCAAAGTACTAGTAAAGATCACCCTTGTCATCTTAAATGGCACCTTTTCTTTCCTAATAGAGATTAGTTTGACCAATAGAGAAGCTCTTCTGTGTCCTACCCAGCTATTCAACTGTTCTTTCAATAGATGATTTTGGAAAATGTTACAATTGTGTTTAAGTAAGTTTAATATTTTTCAAAGATAGTTATCCTTTGCCTCTATCTGAATAGATTATTTTGTAGCATTTATAGTGGCCAAAAACTCTAATTCTAAACAAAAGTTGTTTCTTAACTGTGGTCAGTTTATGTAGACATTTTCTAAATTTTGTCTTATTTGAAATCTCTTAACTGGGTTTCTTTTATTTCTGCATTTAAAATTCAAAAGTTTAAAAAATAAATTTAGCGAAATTGAACTTTTCATAATGAATTTTCTTATTAGGTTTTTTACAAGTGTTTTGTTGCTAGATTGTTTTACCTTTTGTATATTATAATTTTGTCCTTTCGAGGCATTTAATATGTTCCCTTTTAGTCTCTGTAGAAACGCTGGAAAAGAATTTGAGGCAGATGGGAAGGCAGCTTCAACAGCTTGAGAAGGATTTGGAAACCTTTCCCCCTCCTGAGGACTTGCATGACAAGTTTGTGATGAAGATGTCCATATCCTTTTGATATCTAAGTAACTTACCAGCCAACTGGATTTACAATTTATTTAATGCTTTAAGTGTCCTTGCATAATCAAAGATCTCTCCATAGTGCCGAATTGTAAAAGTGTTAACTTTTGTTTTTCAGGTGAAGTAACCAAGGTGTATTTTTATCATGAATAATGCACAGTGGATTTCTGCTGTTTTGTTTTTTTTCTGTCTGTCTGCCTGAATAATAGTATATTTTTCCATCTTCTTCCTTCTGTCTCTCTTATTCCCTCTGGTATTTGTGATAAAGTATATTAAGACTTTGAGGAAATTTGAATCTAAAGTCATGTTGTGATTTAGGTGACTTGAAATATTTTAGGGAACAGATACAGATTGCACAAACTCAAAGCCTGACTAGTCAGCTTGGAAAGCTGATATACATTAGAAATTAACTCATGCTCCAGAAAAATTAATATTGCCTTTAGAAACACTGTGTAGTTCCA
Organism: Nannospalax galili; assembly: GCF_000622305.1. Lineage (NCBI taxonomy): Eukaryota > Metazoa > Chordata > Mammalia > Rodentia > Spalacidae > Nannospalax > Nannospalax galili. The sequence goes on from NW_008359214.1 coordinate 892,855, forward strand.
AAATTAAAAGGCATTTGTCACAATCATTGCTTATGCTTGTATTCTCCTAACTCAAAGCAAAATTGAAAAATGTTTATAGATTAATGGCATGAGGCTTGTATCTTGGTTGAGTTAAGGTTTTTCTTTGTATTGTGTTATCTTTGTCATCTCTAACTTTGCAGCTTAATCTCTAAGGAATAACTGAAGTAATGAACTTCTTCCATTTCCTGAAGCTATGTGAAGTTGCTTTGCAAATACTGTATGAAATTAGCAACTGATATCTTTTCTCTTGTAATGAAGTATTATTACAATGCATTATTAAAATCCCATATGGATATCTGAATCCAATATGAAAGGACAATCCAGTTCTAAAATGAGGACTTATAAATAGATACCTCTAATATTTTAAATTGATGTACTTGAAATAAAATGACTTCCTCTTTCTACCTCTTCTCCCTTGAGAGTTAGTGAATCATAAAATTATTATTTGGGTTGTCATAGACTTTATTGTATGTGCTTTCAGCTTAATTGTGAATTAGTTCAATTTTAGTCTCCTTCACTGTCTCTGTCAGGAAATAGCATAAAAATGCACTCCAGCAGCAATCAATTTAGGATAATGTGGCTGTTTTTCTTTTTGTTTTGTTTTTGTTTTTCCCCCTTTTGTGTCTTACCTTCCATCCAGTCTCTTATTAAGGAGGTTTTCTTTATCACTATACTTGGTTAGGATTTCTCTTTTTTTTTTTTAAACATCTGTTTCCATTAGCAGTAGAGTTTTGTACTTCCTTCTCAACTGACAAAGTATGCTTTTGAAGAATATTAGTGCAGTTATATCAGAATAATTATTCTTAGCTTTTCCCTCAGTCATTTTATCATATTAATGTGTTCACAGTGACTATTGTTTTACTTATCTGTATTTTTTTGAGCTTGTTGACTTTTGTTCCTCATAGGTAAGAACAGCATCTTAGGAAAGACTTTGTACATTCTGGTCGTGCACTTTGTGTTAATTAGGGTCTCAGGTTTCCCAAACTAGCATGAATTTCTGAGCTCAGACTAAAGGTTATAGAATCCTGCTCAGCAGATTATCTCAGGACATACCTGTACCTGTATTCATATGACATAAAAACTGAACGATGTCAGTGTCTTGAAAGGTATGCAGGTCATAAAAAGCAGCCAGTAGGAAATCAGAAACAGGAAGGATGATGCTTTGCTGGAAGCAGTTTTTCATTCTGAGTACAATCATACTCCATGGACATGAGAGCTACTATATCCTGTCGCTAAATATCATAACCTAGAAGCTCTAATGAACTGATTAGCATTCATGTATCTCTTGGAAGTCAGTTATATGAACAGTTGGTGCACTTTGCTATTGACAAAGCTTATAATCATAAATATTCTTTGCCGAGATTAGATTGCACTCATTTGCTTTTCATCTTAGACATACTAGTTTTTTGAAGTAATTAAATTCATTCATTGAAAGACTTTGTTTACTTTAATTAGGACTGACAAGTCAGATTTTGAATATTAAATGCATTTATACAGATCTTATTAAAATGACAAATTGTGAGCTTCCTGGGTCTTAGAAAATGGAAGGGTTTAGAAGCTAAAAGACACAATGAATAAAAATGTTTTAACTAAGGCTTGTCAGTAACACTCAAACTTTGTTTATGCTTTGTGTTTAAATGCTTATGAGTTGTAGCTCATACCATATATTTAGTCCTTCAGCCAATTCTGAAAATATGTATATCTTAATTTGTTAAAGATACAGCTTTTAAAGTAAAAAATTATAATTTAGTAGACTGTTAAATAATCTGTTAATTGCATTGTTTTAAAGGAAAAGATAGAATTTTGTTATAACATGAACGTTTGCTACTGGCACTCAGTCATACTGTGTTCATTCTCCTAGCACATGCTCACTTTGTGCATTTTCTTCTTCCATAAAAAAAATATTTGTAGTATACCCTTTATTACTTCATGCACTGTTGCATTTTTTCAAATTATTTTCTAGTTTCTAAGGCTGGTCAGAACTGTAATTAGTTGAATAGTTCCATAGTAAACATTTATCTGAAAATTGTGCAACACAAATTTGAGGTGCAGTCATTGGTACTGTTATACAGAAATTATTACATGTGAAGTGTACATACTTAATAAATTTTTATCATTGGAAAACAAGAAGATGCCAGGATTTGTGCCGTACAGTATGTGTTTCTCTCTGTAATAGTTCCTACTTCAAGAAAGCTAGGACATAGACTGTAGAGCATGCCCTGGACGTTCTCTTTGCACAAGCACTTGCTTTTCTTTTTCTGCCCTACCTCTTCTCCCTAGTCTCTCAGGAAAAATAATTTTACTAGACATTTGTATATTCTTCTATTTGTATAACTGCTTGACAAATTACTTCACTTTTTTCATGTAACTTTTTTAAATTTCATTTTTTAAAAATCTCATTTCATTTTCTCACTTTTTGTCATTTGACTAGATAGTAAAATTTTTAGGGACTTTTGAAATTACAGAGTAGATGCTTAAACCATCCCAGTGAGTTTATTGATGGACTTACATCTGTTTTCTATACTATAGAAAATACAGTATTTTGCACATAAAGGAACTAAAAACATTTTTTAATTGAACTTCACGTCGCAAGTAAAATGGCGAAGTAGGTGAAAAAACCACTCAAGATATGTTAGATAACAGAGTTTTATTCCCTTGCATTTGTCTTGTGATCCTCCCCTCCGCTCCCCTTTGCTCTGCTCCCCTCCCCTTCCTTCCCCTCTTCTATGTTTTTCTTCTGATCTCCCTCCCTCCCTCCCTCCCTCCCTCCCTTTCTCCCTCCCTCTCTCCCTCCCTCTACTTCTCTCATCCATTCTTAAGGTTTGAGTTAAGTGTCCTCCTGAATCTCTTTGGATCCTCAAGTTTAGGATGACTATCTCACTTAGTATACTTACCAGCAGCTTAGTGTTCTCTGCTCTAGCCAGGATTTCTGTGCTTCTCATCTTAATTTAGCCTCTGTCACTCTGTGTAACAACAATAACAAGGTTTCGTTTTCTTCATATTATTATGGGAAATTCTCACTCATTTACTTATCAGTCTTCATGATGTAGAATATATATTTCATGACTATAGCACCTTTGCCTATCTTGTTAGTTATTGTTTTCTCTAATGCCTAGATGTGTCTGGAACACAGTGAACATAGAAATATTTCCTGAATGAATGGCTAAATTCTGGGTCCTATAATGTTCTTTCAAACATATTAGATATGTGGGTCTGATTGAAGCTGGTCTTTGAAAAGTTATATTAATGGAAACAAAGTGCTTCTGTGTGTCTGTCTGTCTGTCTGTGTTGTATTTGTGTGTATGTTGCACTTTTGCATTTAGGTGCACGCCCACATGTTTATGTATGTACATGTGGAGGTCAGAGGTTGAGGTTTGTGTCTTCCTCAGTGACTCTCCACCTGATGTTTTGCAACCACTTCTCTGACTAAACCTGGAGCTTGCCAATTTGGCTAGACTGGCCGCCCAGTGAGCTAGAGGTACCTCCCCAACACTGGGTTATAGATGTGTGCCACTATACCTAGCTTTTTATGGGGGTTCTGGAAGATAACTATGCTCACCACTCTATGGCCAATGAACACATTATGTGGGTACTGGACATCCACACTTAGGTCCTCTTGCATGAAATAGTTATGGCATTCTATCAGTCATTTTGAACTTCTAAGGATTAATTTGGCTATTTCCAAATTGTATTAATTTAGTCACAGCTTGACCAATCTTTTGGGTAATTTTAGGTATTTATCACTCCACTTCTAAGAATACACGAAAACACTTCTGATGTTTCCTTACTTATGGTTCTTATCTAAAAATCTATAAAATGCCATTGTTTTATTTTAGCCTAACAAATGGGTTCTCTCCTACAGGTTGAGATAAAATTACTAGTATCTGTGCAGTACCTGTTGTTAAAACTCAAACCTTTTAACCAGTGATGTGGACAGAAAAGGATAAGGAAAGAATCACTCAGTTAAAGACCTTCAGCAACACAGGGTATTCTTAGGTCTTTACATCATATCTGAACTGTGTGATAAATTAATTCCAGCTGATTAAAGAAAATTCTATAAAAAGGGAAACTGAGAGACAGGAGATTTTTCCATAAACATGCATGTGTATAGTTTTATAAGTTGAATGTTCATGACTTCTCACCAGACAGATTTTAAGGATGCTTTTCCCAGCAAGGTTGCAAAATAATAGAACTGACGTGAAATTAGCCACTGGTACCTTTGCCTCTGGAGATGACTTTCTACACCTGAGAAGGGGGAATGTAGAATCTGCAGAGTAATCAGAGAGTAAGACATTAGTACACATGTCAGAAATGTGCTAAGAACCAAATCCTACTGAAGAATATACTAGAAGGAAGAACAGACAACTTACTTTATTGAACATTCAGTATAAGAATATGTCTGAAAGTTTTCCAGAGTACTTGAATGGTCCCACTAGTGTTAAGTTTCTAGTAGGTCATATGGTCATTCATGTAGAGAAGAGGGGAAGTCATCACAGAAGGGGAAGAACTGAAGAAATCTTTGCATGATAGGTCAGGACAAACAAGCACAAAAAAACCCAAAAAAACAAAAAACAAAAAACCAACTCTCTTTTAGGGAGTAGCTAAGAATATGCAGATGGGCAGAAATACATGTAAATATGCTTTCTACTTGAAAGATAGGTTCACGTTAGAGTGTGTTAGTTACTTTTTCTATTGCCAGTACCAAAGATCTAATAAGCAACATAAAGGAGGATAGGATTCTTTCAGCTCATAGTTTGAGGATACAACCCACCATGATTTTCCAGTCATGGTGAGTACAGCTCTAATTAGCAGATGGGAGCATGAGGCACCAGCTCACATTATGTCTACAGTCAGGAAACTCCGAGAGGGTAATGCTGGTGCTCAGCTCACTCCTTTCACCCTTTTTATTCAGTCTACAACCTCATCCCATGGTATGATGCCACTTGTACTCAGGGTGTTTACCCACCTCATTTAAACAATCATTTCTGAAATGGCTTCACAGACATGTCCAGAGGTGTGTCTCCTAGGAGATTCCATATCTAGTCGACAATGAAAACATCAACTTTTGCAGGGGGATTAATAATTAACTTGGTAAAATCTATTTTTATTTATTTAAATATTTTATTTATTACTTTTATGTGTACGAATGTATTGCCTGCATGTATGTGAGGTCACCCGTGTCATGCAATGTTGCAGAGGTCAGAAGAGGGCTTCAAATTCCCATGGAACTGGAGTTAAGGATGGTTCCTAACTGCCATGTGGGTGCTGGGAATCGAACCCGGGTCCTCTTCAAGAGCAGTCAATGCTCTTAACCTCTGAGTCATCTCTCCAGCCCCAGTAAATCAATTTATAAATCTTGCTTTCTGAATGGTTATTTTGGATTACAAATAAATGCATTTTCCATTTGATGATAGTTTCATATACACATTAAAATAATCTTTATTTAAATAAATCTACCTGAAATACTTCATGAATATTGATAATATGGAATCTGATATATAATTCTATTCTTGAAATTTTTTATGATTATTTGACTTAATTAATTATACTATGTTTTGTTATTTCTCCAGTAATTTCAGAATGCTCTAAGTGCACCAGTTACTGGCGCTATTAATATTTAGTTAGATTCTGGACTGTAAAGGGATAATTTTGTTCTTCATATGAGCATCAACTGAGCCACACACAGATCTATACTTTTGATAAGGTCTTTAAAAAGATTAACCCTTACTATAGAATCTAGATTCCTCACCTTCTAGCCCATTTTTCCCCTTCTAAAATACTATATATGTTATTAAGCTGGACACATCAGAACAAGAGCACATGGGATGCTGAGGGGGTGTGGACCAAGGAGGTGTGGACAGGTGCTGCATATCCAGATGTTCACTGCTCTGAGGCTGTGGCTCTGATCCTGGCTGCACTCCAGGCACTGCTATCTCCTTTTTCATTATTTATTTCACCCACTTTCTTAAAACAAAGAACCTGCCAAAATGTATTTCATCCTCTGCTGGGTAAGCTCTAGCCAAAATAATGAAATCATATTAAAATTTGGTAAGTTTTTTTATATATGTATTACAGTTTTGTTTTACTTCTGAATCCATTTTTTTGTTTGTTTATTTTTATTTTTTATTTTCTGGTCTTTTTGAGACAGGGTCTCCTTATAGCCCCATCTGGCCTGGAACTCACTATGTAGACCAGGTTGGCCTTGAACTCAGAGGTCCGTCTGCCTCTGCCTCCCAAGTGCTGGGTTTAAAGGCATGCGCCACCACGCTTGATGGTTTTATTTTATTTTAAATTTTGCTCATGTCTATACACTTGTATTAGTAAGGATTATACAATGGATTCTATAAGTTTACATTTCTGTGCTTAATTTCTTTCAGTGCCCCGATTTAAAAGAGCCATAGGCAGTTACGGCTGACTCTGTAAGAGATTTCACAGTGTGATATGATGATTTTATATGTCTTCAGTGAATTTTTTTTTAATGGTCTGTTTAGGGAATATTTTCTACTACCAGTACTTGCATATTTAGGTTAACATAGTGACTGTTTTAGAGCACTGTGAACTGTGTTGTCAGAAATTAGATGGAGAACAATTCCATATGTGTGCATTCACCTTTGTCTCCTCCCATATGTTATATGGATGAAATTATGTAAAATTTTTTTCTGGAAAGAATTCTAAACATTTATTTGCCTACTTAATAAAGTTTTTAAATTATAAAATCATCTATTTTTAGAACCTTAAGTTTCAATAAGTGGACAGTAATCAGACCTTGTATGTAAATATAGTCCTGACACCTGATCAGTTTTCTGGGAAGGTTAATATACTTGACCCACTGACTCCTTACAACAGCCCTATGAGACAGGCGATGTCATTGCTCTCATTTCATAGACAAGACCATCAAGGCAGAGAGGTGAAGGCTTTGTCTGCAGGCACACCAAGTACAGGAGCTAGGAACTGACCCCAGGTTGTTCAGCTCAACTACTTGATATTGTCTGTATAGTATAGAATGCTACTATGGTAAATTGGAAGACTTGACTTCAAATATGATAGACATTAGATATATAAATATTTGAGTTCTTTGATTATTTTCCAAAGTTAATTTGCAATTGTATCTATGATTTCTTTGCTGTATGTCTTAGACTGTCTTAGAAGAATTGCTGACACAGCCATTTGAAGTTTGAGATATGTACTGTGGTGACTAAAAATTAGACTAAAATACTGGTGTTATAGATGGTTTCCTCTTTCTCCTAAAGCAGTGCTTTGTAACTTTTAAAATTCCTTAACTCTAATATATACAGCTTTGTTATCAGTGCAAAAGAGCAATATGAAATCCTTTCTACGTTGCTAGAAAACATGGGGAAGTTGTACCAGAGTATAATGGGATATTACGCCATTGATGTGAAAAAGGTGTCCGTGGAAGACTTCTTTACTGACTTGAGTAACTTCAGAACTACATTCATGGTAAAAGTGTTCATTTGTTTTCTGAAAAATGACTTATGTATACTTCCTCACTTGTTATTTTCTTCATTTCATTACTTCATTCTTGTTGTTTGCAGTGAAACCTGCCTTTTCTCTTGTTGAAAATTAGCTTTAAATTTTTTAGCGTTTAAATCTGTTGAAATATGTGTAGTTCTCTTTTTTTGCCTTTTGAAGATTAAGTTGTAATCAGAAATTTTGATTGAAAAAGTGACAAATTCTGAAGTTTTCCATAAAGACTCCCCCCTGGCTGATTACAGAGCACTTTTGTAATAAGTTTTTGGCTATGAATTTGCTTCTTTATACTTAGGATCGATTTGTATTTTTGTGGTATAATTTTACCAAATTCCATGCAGCTCTTATGAAGTTTCCCCCCTTTTAACGCTTTGTACAATAAGCTCCCTGTGATTTTCCTTTGACTAGGCTTTACATTCCTAGGGTTTCCTTCAGACACTTTAATAGGGAGGTCAGGTCTTTGAGGTAGAATCCTTTCATTTAGGTATTAAAAAGATCTTTTGAAAGTATTAGCTGATTAGATGGAGAAAAAATCCACACACACATATTACAGTGAGAAGGCATTGTTGCCTCCCTCGGGAGACTGGTGATACAGTTCTGCAAGGAAAAAATTGTTATTCTTAATAAATGGGTAAGTCGTTTCTTAGATTTCAGCAAATGTTTGTGCGGATTAAAAAAAGTTTTGAAGTGCAAAGAAAAAAATTTAAAGAACTCCTTCTTCTTAATCTCAGGAAAACTTATTGCTAACTTTCTTGGATTTGGTTGCAATCACTTGAAAATGATCAGATAGGCTTTTAATGAGAAACTCTTTTTAAAAAGAAAACTAGTCTACAACAAACATATTTACTCAAAGCATTGGTTTTGTTTTCTTTACAAATTCAAAGTGATTGTTTTCTTTACAAATTCAAAGTTTTTCCCACCATATATCCATTTGGTCTCCTCCCTTATATCTATATGTGTCATATTGTGTACATTATATTATTTTGAATTATATAATGACTAATGATGTACCATGAATGGATGGAAGTAAAATTTCAATTTTTTTTCAGTTTGAGAAAGCTAGATTCAAATTCTAGTACAAATATTGTACCTTTACTCACTGGTATTTATCTATTCTAGATATAAATGATCAAGTTTTATTTTGTATTACAAAGAAAGGGAGAGAACCATGTCTTCATTCTGGACCTACCACTATGGTGGCAGGTTTCCATGGAGTGATTTCTCTCGATTTAGGCCATTCTACATACAGTTTCCAGTACCTGGACTACTGTTCCCTCTGTTCTTGGCTGCCTGAATCATTACACTCACCCTTCCTTTCCTCTCAGACTTTCCTTACTCAGGTAAGATCTAGGTCTGTCTCATTCACTCTTTTGTCTCTAGTGCAGTCCATAGCTTAAAATAGATAAATGTATGGAGTAGTAGTTGATCAATGGGTGACTTGCTTTAGCAGCTGATACATTGATTGCAAACTATTTGCCAGGTGCCACCTTGACTGATTTAATTATTACCACAACCAGGTGTATGTATGTAAACTACAAGGGCCATTTTAAAGTTAAGACTAAGAAAAATCCTGATTAAACCATCATTAGAAAACTATCAAGGAGCCAGGATGCTGGCCCAGGATGTTTGACTCGTGTCCATACCACATAGGCTAGAATTGTGTCAGCTATTAAATTTATAATGACTGTAATGCTTTCAAGTGGGGCCAGCTTGAAACATGACCTTTGTTCCAAAACTAAAAATTATGACCAGTTTCACTTGTTCTAATTTAATTTACAATCAATCTATCTAAAAATATTTATACTTTAAAGTTGTCTCAGAATTTGAATTCAAGCAGTTAAACATTATCTAGTCAAATCCCTGTACTCTACTTTTGACCAACTCACACGGTCTCTCCTAAGTATTACTATGATCTCCACTAATTTGTATTGATATTATTCTTCAGTTTATTTTTCTGGTCCACAAGACCCTTGTTACAATAGCTAAAGAGGAAACATCTGTTCCAGATTGCTACTGTAAGCCATGCAGCCTTGGGGAGAGGTGTAGCGGGGAGGGGGTTCAAGATCTTGTAGCATCTGTGAAGAACAGCTGTTCATTTTGACAGCACTTTAACTAACCCCTCTTATACTGAGAATTCTCAAATGGGAGTTAGCTTTTTATTGTACTTTTTCTTCTACAGTCAACCATAGGTGGTATGCTTCCTGAGGATTCTATTCCTGGTACTAAGTAAATTACATGTAAGTTCCACTTGGTCTTCACAATGTTTTGTGAGGTACAACAGGTTACAGATGGTACTGAGGTAGGGAAGAGTCATGCTTTTGTCAAGGGGCTTCAGTGTTTACTGGGACTACAATTAAACTGATCCCTGCCTGCAAATCCTGCATTAATTTTTTTACTACATTTTGTTTACAAATGTGTGTGGAGGGGTTGGACGTGCATAGGCTATGGCACTTGTGTGAGGTCAGACAATTGTGGGAATTGGTTCTCTCCTTCAACCAAGTGGGTTCTGGGGCTCAAATTCAGGTCATTAGCTTTGGTGTCAATGACCTTCACCTGTTTGAGCCACCTTACCTACTGAGAGCATGCATTTTTAACAACTTTAATCACTCTGCTGCTCAGAATTTTCAAGAAACTTAGAAATGATATTTTAAGACTTTTTGATAATTTATGAGACAATATTAGCACAAGGCATACTTTTATTTTCTTATGCTTTGATGTAATAAATTTCTATTTATATTGATGATTTCCTGTTAGGAGAAATGTTTTCAGGGCTGTTTCACTTTCAAGATATAAAATACTCTCTTTTGTGGTAGAGGATTGTTAACATGAAGTCTGATTAGGTGGGGAAAGATGAAGGCGGTGAGCCAGTGTCTTCTGTAATACATTTCTTTTTCCTACAGGAACCATAAAAGTTAAGATTGGCGGTGCTGTGTGGAAATGTCTGACTACACACTGTACGCTTGGCACCTCAGTGGCCTGGCAGGCATTAAGCTTGTACTAAGTGGTACTCATGTACATACTCCAACAGTGCTGTGTGACAGTATTCATCATTTCACATTTGTTACTGCTTTTAGGCTCATTCACCATGGTTGTTACCAATCTGCATATTGCTAATAGATGATACCATGCTTTGAAAGGGTCCTGTGAGCTCCTTGTGTCCTTTTTGTTGGATCCTGCTACTCACCTCATGGATTCTTCTTTATCTTCTCAACAGCTCATGTTTACCCTTTGCATTTAAGTCTTATTTTCTTTTCTGGCCTTGGGCCCTGGAACCTTGAAGTGTGAAGCATGTCCCCGCCTCACTTTACTATTCTGGAAGAGGCTTGGTCCCTGGTTTTACTCACCTGGTCTCAATTGCAGGATTTTTTTCTTAATGCCACCATTGTCCTGGTGGTGCTTCCTTCTCATAGCAATCACAGCTCTTGTGTTCCTCACTTTCCTTAACCAGAATTATTAGCAGAGTAGAACTCTTTTAAAACTCAGAATCAAATACCTTTTGATTCCTTACTTGTTTTTTTGGCAGCCTCATTCAGCCAAGATCTCTAATGCTACCACTGCTTCTGACTTGTTTTTATTTGTCTCTTTTTAGGTGTAACCTGTTTCAAAAAGAACATTTCAACCAAATTATACTTATTAAAAACCTGTTATTTCTGTTTCCAACATTCTTGAGTACTGTGTGACTCCTCTGAGTTTTTAATGTCAGGTAGTTCATACAGAGTCATTTTTAACTTGTGCAGAGTTTGAACACAGTGCTTCATGAGCACATGAGTATTTTCCTCTGGGATAGCACTGGGCACCTTTTTCTTATGAATAGTTTATAAGACCTTGAGAGCCTCAAAATGCTACTTTGGTGTTAGGATTTAGAAGTCATCCAAAAGCAATCTTTGCTTTAAACAAAGATTAATATTGAATACTCCCAGATTAGGGAAATGTTATGTTTTGTTTTTTCCTTCTTTATATATGCACATCCAAATATGTGCCAGATTTCATAGTTAGTGCTTTTTAGTTCATAAAATCCAGTGGGTTTTCACCTCACTGATAGTGTTTACCTAGAACATGGAAGGATCTACGTTTGGTCCACAGCACTGGGAGGAAGAAATGACAGCAAATAGTTTTTTTTTAAGATTGATTAGACAGAAACACATGTAGATAAAACCCCCATAAAATAATATGCAGTAACAATCGAGGATATAAAATGCTTTCTTCAATCCTAAGTGCTTAATGAATTCTTTATGTGGTGGGCCTTACCCACATTGTTTGTCTTCATCAATGAAATTTTTCTGGTTTTCTCACTAGTAGGAAGAAAGCAATATGAAGAACAGAGTCTCGCATCAGAGTGCCATGTATTGAGTTGTGTCTTTGTAGATTTTTAGTTATAATAACTTACAAGTTGCTTCATGTTACTGAGCTTCAGCTACCTGATAGTAACAACATGTCTTATGATAGTAACAACATGTCTTATTGAGAGAAGCTGCAACTTAAAGCTCAAATAATGTAACGTGCATTTTCTCTCACTTAAGTTAGCTGTGTACAAATAACAGAAGTATAATAGTCTTTGTCTTCTGTTTATAACAGTAATAAGATTTTAAGTGGTTTTTTTCCTTTTTAATTTTGTGCTTTCATATAAAACATTCTGAGCTAAACAGATACCCATCTCTCTGTCTTTAAATTATTGATATCATTTTGCTAGTTATGCTTCATCCAGTTAAAAATTTGTCATTTATCCTATTCGCAAATGTTGAGTTGATTTTTGTTTTATATAATTGAAATATATAATGAAAAATACAAAATCATTTATAACTCCTGTAGTCTTACTGTATCTGTTGAGTTTTGTTATTCTCATGACTTCTCACCTTAAAGGAGTTAACTACTCCCCCAAAATGAAATCATCCAATGAGAAGATACTTTTACTGTCAAATTTTTTTGACAAAGAACAGCTAGAATGCTGTTTGTTTTGGCAAACTATTTAAATCACACAAATTTGACACTTGTCGACTCTGAATGCCATTTGTGCTGACTGCTGTGTGGATCAACTAGGCAATAGCAGGATGGCAAAGCACTTACCATTTCCTGTGTACTCCTTAACTCTTGTAGATTGCTTCGTTTTAAATTGTCAGAGGCAAGAACATCATGCACAAGTCCTATGGTGGGGTGTTGAGCCAGCTTATATAATTTTCTCCACATGGATATTTTGGTGGGCTTACAATTTCAGTGTATTTGGAGTCTTTTCATATAAGGCTTATGTCTTCATTAGCACCCTTGTTATTCTGAGATCATGCTTGGAGCTATAAGCCATTCAATATAGAAGAGAATATTCTAGTTCTGGGGTTTTGTTTCCTCCTCTCATCCTTTAGTATCTGTTTATTTGAGCAATATGATTAATTCAAAATGCTTAATATTTTTTAAATATTTTATCATTTTTATTTTATGTGTATGTGTGTATTGCCTGCATGTAGGTAAGTGCACCCATGTTGTGCAATGCTTGCAGAGAACAGAAGAGACTGTCAGATTCCTTGGAACTGTAGTTAGTCAGTTGTTAGCTGCCATGTGGGTGCTGGTATTTGTACCCAGGTCTTCTGCAAGAACAGTCAGTGTTCTTAACCACTGAGCCCTCTCTCCAGCCCCAGGATGCTTAATATTTTGACTTTTCAATTTTCAAAATATTTGTGATAATTTCCTAACCATTAGTCTTTAACTATATGGTATAGTTGATTTAAGTTTGTCTTTACTGATAAGATTCATTCTTACTATGTATTGCTCAGTCAGATAATAATAAATGTATTCGACTGGCCAGTTCTATATGATTAAATCCAGGCAATTTGTATTCCCCTTTCAAACTTTAAGAAGCTTTTTATTCTGTTGCTCATTGAAATAAAACATCAAAGTTAAAAGCATTTTATTTTACATTATTTTAATGTAGTGACAATGTACATAATACTAGCACATGCTAACCCATTGAAGAGATAACATTATTAACCAGCATGCACAAAAAAAGAGAGCATGATCTTTATAGGTCAAATTCAGCCATTTCTTCTACTTCATACACATAGCCAGACAGAGGTACGAAACAGTAGGAGAGGAGTGAAAAGGATGATATACCCCTTAAGGGTGACTTTTATGTTTTAAACATAACCAGGTTCACAAGGGGCATATGTGACATTAGTTACCTCTCTTGCTGGAGAAAGGGGCTTAACAGGAGCTTAGCAAAGTGCTACCAAGTCAGCAGCCTACCTTTAAGCACTATGTGGGTACCATGTTTGCCAGTGTTTAGCCTCCCAATTGGGAACTAGAAAGATCATTATATTACTTCAAGGAAGTGAATTACACTGTAGAGAATCAAATTATATTTTAAGGACTTTTATTATAACCATTTCATGCTTTATTTAAAAAAAACTTGTGTAAATTGAAGTATTTTAATTTACTGAGATTTTTGCAGTGTATTTTAAAGAATTGCGGACCACTTCATAGGGAAGTTATAAAGGGTCAGTCAGTAATGTCATCAGTGGTCTAATAAGTAATTTACTGGTTTATCTGACACTGAATTTAGAGAAAAGAGCAGCTTGAAGGTGAAACAGTTTAATCATGAGCACCTGCATAACCTTTGGGGACAGTTTTCCATTTTCACAGTGTACCAACCATAGATCATTCACTAAATCATAATTGGGCCTCAGTGTTAAAATGTAGAATTGTTCCTGCCAGAGCAGAGTGATCATGCACTTCTGTTCTCGTTAATAGCATTATGAATATTAGGTTTGGTAATCCTAGAATTAATTTAGTGTTACTTTCTAGGATGTGTATTTTGTGATTATTATAAGTAGTTTCTAGGATTCATATTACTGTTTTTTTTTTAATTTGGTGAAATTTTAGTTGTAAAGGAAAATAATTTTGATGGATAACTGAGAAGCAAACCATATACTTTTGATCATTTGTTGGTTTCTTTATTTACTGGACAGGATTTCCCTGTATGGTCTTCAGTCCCAGAGTTCTAGGTGCTCTACCTCTGGAGTGCTGGGATTAAAGGCCTGTGCCAACACATTGGCCCCTTGAATTCTTTGTTGTTGTTGTTGTTGTTGTTGTTGTTGTTGTTGTTGCTGCTGCTGCTGCTGCTACTGGTTTGTATGTTTGTTTAATTCTTTAAATGCTTAATTTTTTATTTTCTCTTCATGTTCCACTATAGGAATATTAGAAGAGTACAAGATTGCATTTCATTGTTTTGTTTTGTTCTGTTTTTGTTGTTGTTATTGTTTTTACATTATTTTCTGTTTACTCCTGAAGAGAAAGCCATCAGGAGTTTCCAGAATCAGCTGTTAGGTATAGGTGAGCTTTGCCTCCATGAACTTGAAGCACAGGGCTCAGTGGAAATGTAATAGACCCTTATCTGTTTGTCTACATAGGAGAAATTAGTCTGCTTTTCATGGTACCTAGTACCCACTCCTCAGGAAAGCATGAAAGGTTGAGTTTATCTTGTCTTACTTTAGAGACATGAGACAAAATGTGAATGCTTAGACACCAAAACTGAGTTTATTAAAACCTGTACTAAAGAGATCTCAGGCTTACATGGCTTAAGTATCCATAAACATTGAAAGGAATATAAATAAACAGCAAGGTGTTTTTAAACCTTACATTTTTTAAAAAATGAAATCCATCTTATTTTCTGAAACATAAAAATATATAGGATATTACAATAGCTTGAAAAAATGTCATGAATACATGAAGATGCATATATTTAGATGCTCTGAAATCAAGTGAAGTACAATTTTTTTTTTGAAAAGTCAGGCTCTATTGCTGTCTACTTGTATATAATACTATCATTTTCTATTTTATTATACCTCTTATAAGATTGATCTGTAGAATAAAGGCATGTTTGAGCTATAGACTTTCTTAAGCCCTTTTTGCAAAAAAAAGGCAAAATGTACACTAGTGAGTAATAAAATTAGAGGAAAAATAAAACTGTTAATTGGACAGTGTTTTAAACTAAATATGAGGAATGCCAGTTTCTAGTAAAAGCAATACTTTGGGGAGAAATACAGGAAAGTAAACTGTCCTTTTCAAGAATAAAATCCACTAACATATTAGATCTGGTAATATTCACACATTAGACCTGATAATATTATAACAATGTGCATATATATGTAAATTAAGTGCTTAGAGAAATAATAGCTAGACTTTTGGTTGAGAACTACATCTTGCCTTCCATATTTAATTCATCACATACCTTCCCTGCCAAGTCCTTCTGCCTGCATTGGATGCTTCCACTTTACTCACATTCAACTTAGAATACCATCATATTCCAACATCTCTGAATAGAAATACTTAAATTCTCATAAGAGCTATGAAAATTGGCTCTCCCCTTTTTCTTCATAGAATCCTGTAATACTGATAGGAGCCAGAAAGTGGCTCTTTCTTGAATGTTGCTGAATAAATGTGCTTGAGGCACTTGAATAATTATACTATAATGAAAATAATATTTTAAACTAGTGGCATAATAATAAAATAATATTTGTTAACATTTGTGTTGTGGGTCTTCCCACTTAATGTACTAGGCAGTGGTACAAGGGAAACCCATGAATTCTTTCATTTTTCAGATATCCCCATATATTAGGTACTGCTTTGTCTTTTTCTCAGAAGCAACTGAGATACTGCCACCCAGCACCATATAGTCATGTAGGCAAAAGAATATGGTTTTACATTTCTATCCCATTAGATTATACTTTCTTTTTAGTGTGTGTCGGTAAGCTCAGGTTTTTTTAAAATAATGTCTAAAAAGTCAGATCTCATATTTATTACTTACCAAAATGACCATCATTCTTGGTTGAACAATTTTTGTGAGTGCGTTGTTTAGGACTGATTTTATATTGCTACCCAATTACCTTAGTCTACCCTTGGAATGAAAACATACATGTATATATATAAAGTACCCAGAATTACATAAGTGTATGTGAACTGCCATATCAAAATGTTTCAAGAGATAAGAGAAGTTTTGTTTTTAAATAATAAGTAGTCTACCAAAAATGATCACTTTTTTCTATTAAATTTTTAAAATTAAGTTTTTTATTCAATTTTTGTGTATTTTATATATAACATCTCAAACAATCTTAATCATCTTTATACCTCCATTCCCCACTGGCACCCTCCTATAGCCCCCGTACTGGAGTTCATATACTCTGTCATTCTTGTTAAGGCCCACTGTGTCAAGTCAGTGTCTCCAGGTGTTTCCCACTGAAAGTCCATCCACTGATGCCAATGTAAGATTGAGGTCTGCTGTTCATTTTCCCAATTCTGTGCTAGGTTTTTGTCTGCCTGAATTTGCATGGAACTTGTGTATGCAGGCACCATTGCCATAGAATCCTATAAGCAGGGTCCCAGGAGCTTGTAGGTCTCTGTTTCCATATGGTCTTGCACCTCCTCCCTGAGGAGGAAGGGTTATACAAGGAACCTTGGGGATAAAGGGAAAGAAGGAGCTCAAGAGAGATGGGACCATAGGAGACTGGCATTATCAAGGGAAAAATGGGGGATATAGGGGCATTTTAAATGGGGAAACCATTTAAAGGGTTAGACAGTGAGAGAGGAGAGATAAATAATGCCTAGCTAGTTTTGAAAAATCAGAGGGAATCATATTAGTCTAACAACCTAATAACAAATTACACATATATTATTGCTACATGAGTCCATGTGTATAGCTAAAGGCTGCATAACAAGAAATAGTGCCAGATAGGAGATACCTTCCTTTGAATCATTGGCCAGGGTCAAGAGACTCCCAATATAATTATCTCAGCCCTTGATGGCATCCCAGAACTTGAAGGTAAGACCATACTGCCAAAAACAGAACATACTTCAGACACAGGATTTGGAGCGATAGAACTGCAGCTGACCTGAAACCACTTCCTCCGAAGGCTAGCTCTCATAACTTTAGAGAGTGTTATGAAGGTGCCAAGGGAAAACATCAATCTGGTCCAACACCAGCTTCAAGACCAAATAACCACAGCAGTGGCCAGCGCAGCATACATCATTGGTGCAATAGTGGCACTTTTATCTTGGGGACAATCAACAGCTACCTAATTGGACTAAAAGCCCACAGTGGGAGGAAACTCAAGTGTGGTACTGTAAACAACCAAATACACATGGCTGGAGTGGTCATAGATCTTAGAGAAAACCCTAAGACTGTCGCATCCCTAGAATAATGTGATTTCTTAGTATGTGCAAAATATGTATCCTTATAGTTACAGACAAAATATCCCAGTCTCCTCTCATCAAAGAAGCTCATTTTGCAACAGTCGGAGACTAAAATTAGATTATTATTTATATCACATTAACATATTATAAAAAGCCAGTGATTCACAACAAATGATCTCTGTTCATGTAGAAAAACCACAGTGTCTCTACATCAGTGCTCATAGCTTTCAGCTGCTTATTTTCATTTATACCATCTTATTTCTCAAGTATAAATGACTAGTTCTTGCCTTTTGAAATTTAGGTGATATCTTTTGACCCTGAACTGGAAAATGAGCATTAGCCATCATTCCATCTATTCACTCCATAATTCTTTTTTTAATTTTTATTTATTGTGTATTTAGGAGTGTGAGTGTATTGCCTGTATGTATATAAGTGCAACCAAGTCATGCAGTGCCCGTGGAGCTCAGAAGACCTGTTGGATCCCCTAGAAATGGAGTTATGGGTTGTTGTTAGCCACCAGTGGGTGCTGGGAACCAAACCCACATTCTCTATAAGAGCAAAAAGTGCTCTTAACCACTGAGCCACTCTCTATCTCCCATGGTTCTTTTTTTAAATTATTCAGTCCTTATAGAATTTTTTTCAATGTATATTTGCATTGAATTTTTGTGCATTTCATATAATAGATCTAACTCTTATTTAGACCCCTTCTCCTATCTGTACTCCCCATAGTCCACCCACAGAATTTCATGCATTCTGTCACGTATGTCAAGACCTATCGAGTCAAGTTTGTGTACCCAGATGCCCCTTAGTGTAAGTTCATTCACTGGAGCTTGGTCAGCCTATCTAGTGTCACTCTTTTAAAGATCAACTCTCCCACCCAGCAGTGATCAGCTGCCAAAAGTTCCTCAGCTAATGTTGGGCCTCCTGCCTATTTCCCTAGCTCTAAGTTTTTTTTTCTTGTTTTGTAAATAAAACTTTATAAAACTTTTTTGGAACACATTCGTACACATCAATTAATATGCTGTCTTTTTTTGGAGGAGGGTCTATTTTATTGTTTGTGTGTGTGTATGTATTTCATACAGAACATCTCATACAGTCTTAATCATCTTTATACCCCCATCCCCACTGGCACCATCCCATAGCCCCCCCACCCACCCACTGGAGCCCATATACTCTATCATCCCTCTTACTGCCCACTGTGTTGTCAGTGCCCCCAGCCATTCCACAGTGCAAGTCCATCCACTGAGTCTAGTCAGCCTATCTAGCAGTTCTTCATCTAGTAGCAATGAATTGACAACATCCCTTTAGATAACATTGGGGGCTGCTGTTCATTATCCCAGTTCTATGCTGGGTTACTGTCTGCCTGAGTTTGTATGGGACTTGTGTATGCTGACACCTATGCCATAAAATCATATGAGCAGGTTCCCAGGAGCTTGTAGGACTGTTTCCATGTGGTCATGCACATCCTCTCTGGCTGACAGTCTTTACATCCCCTCTTCCACCATCGTCCCTGAGCCTTGGGTGGGTGAAGTTTAATAAAGAGGTCCTGTCCAAGGACCATTATTTAGCAGATTCTTGATCTCTACACTTTGGCTTTTTGTGACCTTTTGTGTTCCTGGCCCTGAACTGCATGGGGGAGATTCGTTATTGAGAACTGATTCATTAGTGTCCTCTTCTTTATCTCAGTTCTATGTTCCATGAGCTTTAGGTGTAGAGGTTGCATTCCAGATGTGTCCCTTAGGCCTGGCCAATTCATAGACAATGTCTGTGTGTGACCAGTTGTGGTACTTGATATTAGTCTCTGCTGCAAAATGAGCTTCTTTGATGAGTGGTGACTGGGATATTTGTCTGTAAATATAAGGATACATATTTTGCACATAGGAAGAAATCACATTAGTCTTAGCAATGTGTGAGTTTTGGGGTTTTCTCTAAGATCTATGGCCACTCCAGCCATTGATGTGGTTATTTATTCTTGAAGCTGGTGCTGGATCATCCATTGATGTTTTCCCTTGGCATTTTCATAGCGTTTTCCAAAGCTATGAGAGCTCACCTTCAGGGGAAGTGGCTTCCAGGTCAGTTGCTGTTCTATTTCTCCAAATCCTGTGTCTGACATATGTTCTGGCTTTGGCAGTATGGTCTTACCTTTAAGTTCTGGGAGGCCATCACAGGCTGTGGCAGTAGCCTGAGTAATTTTGGGAGTCTCTTGGACCACTGTGGCCAACAACTCAAAGAAAGGTATCTCTTGTCTGGCACTGTTTCTTGTTATGTAGCCTTTAGCTACATGTAGAGATAATGTATGTATAATTTGTCAGTGGGTTGTTGGACTAATATGGTTCCTTATGCTACCAAGCCTTATGACCTGAGTTCAATCCCTGGGACCTACATGATTGAAGGAGAGAACAGACTCCTTCTAGTGGTCCTCTAATCTTCATATGCAAGGAGAGATGGGGAGAGAGGGAACACAGCAAAGGGAAGGTGTGGGGGAAGAGAGAGATTGATAAATATAGTTTAAAAGAGCTTTTAAAAGTTAAATGTAAGGCCAGTCTTATTGTTGCAATCATGGATAAGTTGGCAATATGTGCTTAAACAGCCCCAAATGTTACATATATGGCCACTTGTAGTCCAGAAAGAATGGCAGATAACTATAGGGGTGGGGGCAGGATTCTCCCCCCCCCCATTTTGCATCTCTATCTCATACTATTCAAAACCTTTGATCTCTAATGAAGTCAATACTAATGTCATTGGGGTGAATACCTCCCCAAAAGGGAAAATATGCATCTCTACCTCATCCTATTAAAAAACATTTATCTCAAATAAAGTAAATGCTAACATGTCAAAAACAACTTAAAATTTCATGAAGTACAGGAAATACCTGTTACTGACATAGGAAGGATACCTTAAAGAGTTAAAAGGACCAACATTGAAGGACACATATTTTGACTATAAAATTTAGGAACTTCTGTTTATGAAAGACAATGTAAATATAGTACAGTGACAGTTACAATCTGGGACTTTATTTATATAAACATAAATTGATAAAAGTGTGATATCCAGAGTATCTAGAGAACTAACAAGTCCTTAAGAGAAAACCTAAAGAAAAGCAGGTAAAGTAAATGAGGAGGCAATTCACAGAAGAGGACATGCAAATGAGTTTGCAAATATGTGAGAAGATGATTAAATGAATTAAGAGACCTAGAAATAGAACTTAAAAGCATGATGTGAACCCATGTTCACTAGCAAGATCAAGACTTGTGATGGCAGTTTTGGTAGGCTCATGAGGCTCGATGACATGCTGATGGTAGAAGTATACATTGGCAAAACCACTTAGAAAGCACTTTACATCTTCTAATGAGACCTACAAGGCTCCAGCCCTTTGGTTCATCAACTCCACCCCCGTCTTAAATGGGAGTGGCCTTAAGTTTGTTGTAATCATAGAACCATAGTCCATATTAAAAAATAGTATTTATAAGCCAAGCATGGTGGTGCACACCTTTAATCCTAGCACTCAGGAGGCAGAGACAGACGGATCTCCGTGAGTTCAAGGCCAGCCTGGTCTACATAGTGAGTTCTAGGACAGCTGGAGCTACAGGGAGACCCTGTCTCAAAAATATATATATGTATATTATTTATAGTTCAATTCATACTCTTATGTATATTATTTTAGATTAGGAAAAACTTCAAGGAATAACAGACAGAGATGTTTTATTTTGGAGTCAAATATGAGTGAATGTGGCCCAGGAACACAGATTTAGGTTTCCCCAAATACCATGTTCCAATGAGGTAGCAATCTCATGAACTTTTTATAGTAACAGGACAAAGAATGTCGTAAGTCAACACACTTTCAAGTATATTGGTGGGTGCATTTAGTAGGCAGGTCATAGAAAAGCAGGCAGAAGTCCACTATAGGCCTCAGGTGCTAGCTGATGACATTCTTAGCCTTTTGGTTGGTGGCAGCTGGTGTTCTGCTAGTTAATACTTTCCAAAAGGTTTTTTATCTGTTAGTCAAAAGATGAAACAGAAACAGATGTGGGCAAGGAATGGCTATTCTTACTGTTTATATTGCTCTCAAAATCTTTTTTTCCCATTTATTTAAAAGTGGCTGGCAATAATTTTATATACTCATTTAAAAGCCAATTAATGTCAAGTACCATTAAAGAACTCTTACATATGTGCAGTAGCTGGCCTGTACAATGTTTATATCCATATCGTTCATCAACCATATATTGGAAACAACTTAAATCCTGTGGATATAATAAATTCAGTAATACAGACAGTGTAGATAAAGTACAATTTACGGGTGAAAGGTGGATCAGTCTTACAATTTTGAGTGAAAAACCAGTCACATAGGTTAACAACTGATACAATTTTCATGAATTCAAAGATGTTTATGATGACAGTAACCATAACTCACTGAGCATTGCTCTCTGTCAGTCACTTCAATGTTTTCCATATATAGATGCATACTCATTTAAATTAACTTGCTTTGGGTCATTTTGACTTGGTTACAAAGAAAATATGTAATGCTATAATAAATATTTGAACTACTTGTGGCAGAATTATTATATCAGTTATATTGGGAAACATAAATTATAGGTGAAAATAATTAGGAATTCAATATATGCCTCTAGAATTCACATCCATTTGTTAGTATATGCATATGTTACATATCTTTGTATATGCTAGTATGCATAGATATTGTTATGTAGATATTCATGCAAAGTATGTGAGCCTTAGGAACTGAGTTTGGTTATCGATTGCCTTTCAAGCAAATAAGGTAAAATGTATCTAAGGTTCTGAGATCCTCTCTGCTCACAGATATATGGACCTTTGAAGAACAAATCAGGAGACTCTATCTGGGGAAGAATGCTCAGAGAGTGTGTTTTGGCAGTACATAGTTGGTCAGTGGTAGTATGAGTTTGTTGATTACTTACAACAGGTCAAGAATAAGACTATTTCCTAAAAGTCAGTCTCTTATAGCCATCCACTGTTGTGTCTGACTCAATCTTAGCTTGTTTACCAGCTTTGAATTGAGGATTGAAATAACTAAGTAGCAGCTGTATCTATAATAACATCATTCTCTGTTGAGTTTTTCTGTTTTAGGCTTCTTTTATTTAAGATTTATCATTAAAAAAAATTACCATTTGTCTTATGATGTGATTTGCAGGCTAATGTTTGTTTCTATGATATCTGTTGGTATTAGCCAAAATTTCTCTCCCTACAGTTATAATGTCAGAATAAGATAAGTTTTAAATGAGGTAGACTTATAAATGACAATCAATAGTGCATTTTCCCTAAAACAGAATGGCTTTGGGAACTACTTCAGACCTTATTTTTAACTATAGCATTATTTTTATAGATCTTAGAAAGTAATTTTGACTTTTTTGCTACTATAAAAGGGTGTGGCAATTATATGTGATAATAGAGGCTATATTAAATGTTCACACTGAAATGTGTGCCGTCATTTAAGTAGAAAATTAACACCATAAAACTTTAGATGTTAATACAGTTTGTAAATAAGCTATGTGTTATATTATCTACTGTAGATTTTTTTCCTTTGTGTTTCCCTCAAGTAAGAAATAGAGTTTTATTCTTGAATTTTTATTATTTCTCCACAATCTACTCTTCCTATCTCATCTTTCTTATGTATCCATTCATGACTACACATGTGCACAGATAAACATATTTGTCTTTGAAACATTTTTTTCCTCCCTTTTGGAAATACCCTTCCTACCTGCTTAGCTTATGTTGATTTCTGTAGCTGCCTTTGCCTAATAGCTGGCTTTTAGCATATGCAACCGTAATAGAGTGGAAAAACACTCACTTTCAAATGCAAGTTTCTGCCTCTCTACTTGACTGCAAGAAATAGTACTTCAACATTCTGTACCAAAATGGTAAATGCTGAATCCAGTTTGAATTTTTACAGGATTGCCTATGAAAGCATGTAGTATTTCAGGTGCTATAATATAGATTAATTATAGTAATTAGTGTTAATATCAGTTACAAATTGGGACCGAGTTTGGGAGTTTACCTACTGACAAGCTAACAAGTTAGCATGCCACAATATTCATAAACGTTGGGAGAACCTGAGTCTATGGGGACGGAGACAGAATAGTTTATTATTCAAAGATACAGCATAACTGTAAGTTTTATAGATTTTTGAGCCCCAGTTCTCACAGGGCATTATATAGAAGCCCAGGCAGCAGCTACATAGATAGGAGTTTGTGGTATAGAACAGAATCTGGAATTTAGGGAGTCCAGCCCCTTTTAATAGATAGTAAGTATACTTCTAGACAGAAATAAAGTTGATTTTCTTTAACAAGATACTCTACTTTGGCTTCTAAAACTACTTATTTTATGAATACTTGTGAGATAATAGTTTGGAATGAAGGTATTTAACGAGTGCTTTTACCATCTCACATGTTAATGCTTGAAAACCTCCAACATTATTCTCTAATCTATTTCTTGAAAGTCTAACCTGCCCATGCAGAAAAATAACTCTCACCCAAAAGGAGATAAGGGTTAGTTTATTCTAGAACATATTAGTGACTGTGGCCTGGGAACAGAAATTCAGCTTACTCCAAATTCCATGTTCCAATGTGGTAACAATTTCATGAACTTTTATAGTAATATGACAAACAGAAATATAATTCAAGATACTTTTCAAATATAGTGTTGAAAATATCAATGGATGGGTTACAGCAAGACAGGGAAATCTCTATTATAGACCTCAGATGCTGGCTGACAATATTCTTAGTCTTTTGGTTGGTGGAAGTTAGTGATCTGTTAAGTTCATACATCCCAAAAGGTTTCACACAACAATCACTTAGATGTTAGGTCAGACAGAAAGATGGAAACGGAATGGCTATCAATAGTACTTATAGCCAAGGAGATCATTGTAATTAGGTGCTGGACCAGCAACCGGACTTCCAACTTCTCCACAATCATTAGTTGATAAGCCTTGCAGAAGGTTATTGTAAAGTGTGGATCTTTCCAGAAACTTTCATTGATGCACCTTAACTTCTCTAACCTCATTACCACCTCTCTCTCTCTCTCTCTCTCTCTCTCTCTCTCTCTCTCTCTCTCCCTCTCTCTCTCTCCCTCTCTCTCCCCCCTCCCCCCTACTCTTCAACCCACCAACATTCTTGCCATTAGCACTTTGCTCTGCCCATAATTTTCTTCCCCCAGAGCATCACTTAGCTAGCTCTTTGACTTTTAAAATTCAGCCTTTTCAAACCAGAAGTGGGTCTTATCTGACCAACTAGTATAGAGTAACCTTCAGCATTCTGTGACATTGCTTTTTAAAAATGGTATGTCAGAGTTTCAGTTTTTACCCTCTGCCCTATCTCAGCATGTAAGAAAAAGCTAACATTTTCATAATCTCTCTCCCATCTCTTCCTACCCTCCTCCTCTGTCACTCCTTCCATTCTTCTTTTTATCCTTTCTTTCCTCCCTTCTCTAGAAGAGTAGCATTTAGTATCTCATTAAGGTATGTATTGAAATGGATAGCCACATAGGTTAATGTATTCCCTATTCCTTTTGTTTTTTTTTTTCCCTCCTTGTTCTAACTAATAGTATTAACCTTTGTTTTGTAATTTCTAATGAAAAATATGCATTATTTCTGTTTTTGTTTTTGTTTTTTTAATGGTCAAGAGTTGAGAATAGCTCAGTAAAATGCCTCCAAGCCATGAAACCTGTGTTTGTATCCCAGCACCAACACAAAAGCTGGGCATGGTTCAGTAGTGGAAGTCTATAAGCCCATCGCTGGGGTAGCAGACACAGCTCCTTAGTGCTCACCCGTCTGCTGTAGAACGCACTCCCTAAGCTGTCTAGCCAAATTGGTGAGCTCCAGGTTCAATGAGAGACTCTGTCTCAAACAATAAATTTGAAAGTTGTTAAGGAAGATAGCCAATGTCAGCTTCTGACTTCCACCTTCATGGATATATATGGATATATAAATTTGTGCACATGAACATGTACACACACATACACCACACATGCACAGTTGTAGCAACAATAATTATATTGTTCAGTAGTAGAGTACTTGCCTGGGTTAGGACCTGTGCATACCTAGATTTAATCCCTCGCATTGAAAAAAAAAATGCAAATGGATTGGGTCACTCAGGTGGTAGAGTACTTGCCTATTATGCAGGAAGCCCTGGATTCAGTCTCTAGCACTGCATTAAAAAAAATACTGAACAACCTACTTAGGGTTGAATTTTTAGAATATTACTATTGGTAAACATGTAACCTGTTTTCACTGACACTAAATAAAATGTAGTCTCTGTTTAATGTTGTAATATGATGCCATGCTGTTTGTTGGCACTTAAGAAACTCTACCTTTACCTACTGATTCTTACTAATGCCACATGAGAGGCATTTCTTGATTGGTATAAAACTCAGAAATAAGAAATTAATTAACTAATCACATATCCATTGAGATCTTTTGATTAACATGCTACTGGTTTTGATCAACACTCTCAGAATCTGGCTTCGAGACCCTAAATATTTACACAGTTGTTTTTATGACTCTTCTTTCGATATGAAAAAAAAAGGAACTGATGACCATAAGATAAAGTACCTATGAGATTTCATTCTCTTTCTGTCATTTCTCCATTTTCTTAATAATGAATAACTTATAGGAGAGAAAATATAGCAGACTCTTAACAGAGTTGAAGACACTCTATATGTTGGAAAGTTGATTTGATTTGTAAATTTAACTGCCTTTTGATTTTTAGTTTCTGCCTCTCTTCTCCTTTTAGTTAATTCCATTTACATGCAGGTGCTTTAAACCTACCAGTATTTATAGATATATAACATATTTAACAAAGGTTTATATGTCTGCCTTGTAAGACTGCTACTCATTTAAGAACTAAACATCTGAAGGATATTGTCATGATTCTACCTTATATATAATTTTAGATAATTTTTTCTGTGAAACCACTAGTTAAAATTAACCGTTTTTCAATTTTTTAAATTTTGTATTAGCAAGCAATAAAAGAAAACATCAGAAAAAGAGAAGCAGCAGAAAAGGAAAAACGTGCCAGAATAGCTAAAGAATTAGCAGAGAAAGAAAGACTTGAACGCCAGCAAAAGAAAAAGCGCTTAGTAGAAATGAAAACTGGTGAGTACCGTTCACCCCCTGCTCATGCTTCACACTCTTAATATTTATGTGCTTGCTTTATTAGCATTTAATGTACTTGGAGAACAAAATATGACCGCATGTTTCTGTACCTAAACCATAAAGCAGCTGTTTCCCGATGAGTTTTCCTCTCTTTAATTTGCCAATATGTGATATCTTCCTCTAATGTTGGTCAGGGGTAATTAGGTCTTCTGGTAGACTCTTAGTTCTAGTATATACTCTTTCCTTTATTATGCATAGATAACAAGTCTGTTGCAGTGTCTCTTATGAAGTTTATAACCAGTGGAGCCTAGCGAGCCTATATAATGTCACTCCCTTAAAGAAGACCAACTTTCCCTCACCCAGAAATGATCAGCTGCCAGTAGTTCCTCAGCAAAGGTAGGGGCTTCTTGCCCATTTCCCCATTTCTGTGCTTAGCTTTTGTCTGGTTTGGGTTTGCATGTGTCTTGTGCATGCTGTCACCATTGCTGTAAGTTCACATGAGCAAGGTCTTAGAAGCCTGGAAAAACTCTGTTTCCTTGTGGTGATCTACCAACCCAGCTCTTAAAATCTTTCCACCTGAACTGCAGACACACACTTGACTGGATAGGCCTGAACATAGACAACAGAATGTATGAAATCCAGAGGGAGTGCAGATAGGGGAGGGTCTAAATATGATTAAGATGGATTGTAAGAAATGCACAAAAATTCAATAAAAATATGAAAGAATAAACTTACAACCAAGAGATGCTAACACTTTGAAATTCTGATTTTGTCCCATGGGAGGGACAAAAGGTAACCAAGGAAAAATTGATTAAAAGAAATTTAAAACTGGGTTGAGGGTATGACCCTTGCCTGGTGTGCTTCGGCTTGAGGCTCTGAGTTCAGTTTCTAGCATTAAAGAGGCAGAGATAAGAAAACAAGAAGGAAGGGAAGGAAAGGAGGGAAGGAGGGAAGGGAAAAGGGAGAGTGACAACAGAAACAGGAACCACATAGCAACCAATTGTAATCCTTATAAATAAATGCAGAAAAAATAAAATTTTACTTTTTTTTTCTTCCAGACATGATATTTTAGTCAGTATGTTTCAATGTATCCTTCATAGACTCATATTAAAACTTCTTTGAGAAAAAGACATAATGTCTGAGATTAAAGTAAAAATAGCCTAGAGTGACTGGGACATAGGCGATCTTATGGATGAAATAAGATTAGCTCTAAATAGTAGTTGCCAAAGTAGGGTAATATGTACTGTGAGGAATGGTGTGGTCACTATACTGTTTTCTCTGCCTTATAGAATGTTTTCTAATTTTTTAGTTTCTAATTTTTAATGGAATTATTTTTAAAAACTCAACAAATTTAATTTTTATAGGAATATCTATATATTTTTTAATGCTAAAAGACAATGCTAACTAGGGAAGCAAAAAAATTAAGTTGCAGTTAAATCCCCAACCTCTGAAAATTCTTGTTCTTTCACTTCCAAACCACTAAAGATTTCAGGTTTTAATTAAAATCTACCAGCTTCCCTGCTAAATCATGGTGATTCACAATTCTGGACTATGAATGTGCCTAGGTTTGCCCAGGGGTAGGCAGAGATGCCACTTCTGTCTTCTTTACTTCCACTCTTAAGGCCTATTTTATGTTTAATAATGCAAACAGTATAGTAATGTATCACATTTGCTTCTTCTAGGAACAAAAAAAGTCATCTAAGCACAATTTATTTATATTTGAAATTCAGTGTTACCAAAATGAAGATCAGAAAGGTTTATTATTGACTGTTAGACTATGATTTTCAAATAATCTTAAATTAAAATATTAGCTTTTAACTTAACTTTGAAAAGTTGCTCACCTAGTTGAGTCATCTAGCCAACTGTTGATGGCAACTTGGCTGTCCTCTTGGGGTCTGGCCTGAGGAACACACACACAACCTCTCAGTGTTGCTCTGTGACATCAGTTTGGAAAACTGAAATTTAGTATAACTCAAAAGATTCAGTGCAACTTCCAGTGGAATATTTTTTACTATTTCTATTCTTTTTTTCTCTTTAAAAAAATTATATTTTGAATAGAAAAATTATTTTTCCAATTTAAAAATAGTATTTATACAGTATAGAAACCACCTAAAAAATAGTAGATCAGAAGACCATTATTCATAATTTCCCTATCCAAAGAATCACTGTTAACATTTGGGCACATTGTCCTTTGAGTTTGGAAAAGTTCTGCCTTTGAATAAAAGTTGTGGTCCTGGTGAATATGCAACTTGGTATCCTGCATCATTTTGCTAAAATTTCTGAGTATTTTGTGGGTTTTATGATTTGTTAATTTCAAATATGTATTCATTGAATATGTCCCATCTAATTTGATTTACATTATTTAATAAGAAAGTAATGGAATAGTTACTTCTGACTTTTCAGTGTCATATCAAATAATTAGAAAACATAATTTTATTAGGATACAGAGTGGGAAAAGATAAATATTTGTAAAATAGACTTTTGATGCATGGTACTAAATTGATTTCCAAAAGTATTGTTCTAATTTTCCTGACTTTCCACATTAGGTTATGGTTTTGTATTTTATGAAATACAAAATAAGACATACAGGAATAAAAAATGCCACTACTTGTCTTGATAACTTTCCACTTTAAAAACTACTACAAATACACAGTCACCTTTTTCCACTTATAGAATATGTTTTTTCTGAAATCTTGACTTTTATGAAATGAAGGTTTTCTGAAATAGAAGACACTAACATAAGTATGTTCTATTGGCATTTGATTTAATTCTGTTAGAATCATAAGTTAGTGGATGGTTACATTATCTTTCATGCATTCCTGAGATTTGACAAACCCAAGCTTCAGTGCTATATTATGCAAATATGTTGTGGTTTTCTATTATCATTTTATTGGTTTGAGGACAGAATTTAATGTATAGATCACCTTTATTAGTCCTTCACTCAACAAATAGGGGTTTTCTTCATACATATACTGACATCATAGTGATAGATAAGAATGAACTATGTCTCTTTTGTAATGAAGTTTAAAAAATTGCAATGAGTGAATCAGATAACCAAAAATATAAGTTCAGAAGTGAAATAGTACAGGCTGAGCTGGACACTGGCAGGATGGGGAGAGTGATGAAATTTGGTTTTATGGAACTCAGAAAGTGTATCTCAAAGTTCCAGTTGAAAATTCTGATTGATAAAAATCCCCTGAATTGACACCTTTTCTGGCCAGTGTCTTTGGGATAAGCAGGCCTGTGTTTCTGCCCTTTACTCTATGTGCTTATGTACTTTATATTTTTAAACATCTTTTTGTGAGAATCAGCTCTAAGTTTGTGTAGTTTTCTGGGCAGGTGTTGTTTTTGCACAGATCATAGCACTTTTCCAATCTTGGTAGCTGTCTCCAGCCTGGCTTTCCTGGTATCAAATAGTATAGAACTGTGAATTACTGTGTTTACTTCAGTGTTTGTTTCAGTCTGGACCAGGAACTTTTTAGTTTATCTGTTTTTGTATGTAAGAGACGAAACTACTGAATGGTAGAGCAAGAGAAAAATCTTCATATAACACTGTCATAAACCCTCAGGGAGCTTCCTCCTGTATATTTTCCTGACTTTAGTATTTTGGGCATGCAAATAAGAACTGAATTCTTTTTACAGATTTACCAATTCTCGAATCACTACCTCAGGTGGTAGAGTAAATTAAATCCCAGTTCTTTCTCACCCACAGTAGATCATGACTTGCCCTTGGCGGAGCAGGCAGCTGTTTTAAATGTACTGGTATTTATCATCACTGTCCTTAACAGATTTCTGTTAATAGAATGAAAATAAAGAGAAAACCATGAGTTAGGTTTCTCCCAAAAGAAAAATGAAGCATTAAAATCCTTTTGAACAGCAAATCTAAAAAAAAGTAGAGGGTCTTATATTATTATTTCACAGTATTAAAAGATCATTTTTCCCATTTTTGTTTTCTTCAAACCTGATGAGCCTCTACTTCTTAAATACTCATACATTTTGGGGGTATTACTTTGTAAACAAATAAATAAATTACAGATTTGTCTCTGTAAGAATTTTGAATTAGTAAAGTTAGTGTTTAAATTTGAATTATTTTAATTTAGAAAATATCTAATGCATTAAACATCTATAAATTAGTAAACAGAAATTAATATTTATTTGAATTATACTTCTATCCTTATGAAATCATATCTAGAAAGACAAATGAGAATAATGATTTTATATTATTGTATTTAAATAGAATATTCCAAATTCTATTTCTATATCTTAATCATGAAAACAAGGCATTTGATAATAGAATTCTAATATTATGCTTTGAGATTTCCTGAGTTTGTAAGATAATTCACATAATTTTTATATAGCACATCAGAATGGTCTTGAAATGGACCCTGTGTTGTGTAATTAAGTTTTGTGGGGGAAGTAAGAGCTTATTTAAGGAAGTAATAAAAACTATACTAAGAGCTCCTATATTTTAGTCTTTAGGTTGCAATTTGTCTATTATTAATTAGGCTTAAATATCTCATTTGGTGCAACTTCAGTCTATTAAATAAAGGGATAATTAGCTTCTAGAAATCCATTGTTTACCCACATGGTCAAAACTGCTTCTTTGTTTTCCATTCTGTAATTTAGAATAAACAATTAGGCATCCATTTTAGAGGAAATGCATATTGCACATAGAAGCATTACTTGGGAATGTCTCTACCAATCTCAACAGATACACAATTTATATGTGTATTTGCTTTTATAAAGGCTTTGACAATTACCCTGTCCTCTACAAATGTCATAAAATTTAGATTATTTTCCATAATTGTGCATATTCTTTGTTTTTTTTGTAGTGCTTTCAGTTTTCTAGTGTTATTGACAATTGATGCATATAAATAAGTCAGTGGTTTTAATAATTTCTCTGTGTAGAAGAGTAGAACAAATTAAATTGCATTGGCTTGGATTCATTTCTCCTTTCTTCCATCTTTTATAGAAGCACAGTAATAATAAATGCTTTTACTACCATTTATTGGTCACATTTTATCTGCTAGGCTCCACATGTTTATTACCACACAATTATTTAGAACAAAGTTGCGACTATTTTCATCAAAATATTCAATTTACTTGCACACAGTGTTGTAAGCTGTGAAGCCCGGGTTCACATCTTCTGACTGTAGGTCATGTTTAACCGTTGTGGTATTATTATTACATTATACCTTGACTAATGATGATTTAAAGAAAAATGAACCAAAATAATACTGGTAATTGGTGACATTAGACTATACCTACAAAAGGGATTTGAGAATTGTCCCTGAGTTCTCAGGAGAGATGGACAACCACCTCTTTTGAACCATAACTACTGGTTCTAAGTCAGGTGGTCTCTTCTTTCTGTCAGCAAATATTGGGAGATAGCAAATTTAAACATGCTTCCCTGCTTTACCTGAGGTTCCATTTTGATTTTCTTGGTTGTCTAAAGATTTGTTTTTCTCTGAAGGGGCTTCTTCTATGGTGTGAATAGTCCAGAGCTCAGTACAATTCCAGTGCTCAGTAACTCTGAGGAGGATGGAAATGGTTCCTATACTTTTGATGTTTGACCCAAATTAGAAGTTCAAAGGCACAGAATTTATATAGTAATGAGTTTAGAAGAAACTCAAATGCAGTGTGCTTTCCTCCAGAACATGTGCTCCAAGACATCTTTTCTACCTCCATCTATGCAGCCACATAAAGCTTTTCCTTCTGATATTACCACTCAGATTCTATTTTGTGACCCCTCTAAGGGCTGTTTATTTAAAACTGTTTCCAGTGTCTCTGTTTATTTGCACAGGTTCATTTGTGTACAGAAATTTCTTTTTCTTGAATGATAGAGCTTCAATTATGAATTATTTGTAGTCTCAATTTTTGTGCTCACTGATAGGTATTGGTTCTTTGAGACTGTGTAATGCTCATTACACCATCCTCTGCCCTCTTCCAACAAGCTCCAGAGAAAAGCAATCAGAAGAGGAGGCTGTTAGCCATCTTCAGCACCACATATTTTGAAACAGTAATTTCTCCTTTCTCTCCCCTCTTTTCTCTTCTCATTCCCTTTTCTCCCCTCCCCTCTCCCTTCTCTCCTTCCCTCTCCTCCCCTCCATTCCTTCCCCTCCCTCCCTCCCCTCTCCCTCCCTTCCTCTCCCTCTCTGCTCTCCATTCCTCCCTCTCTGTGTCACTGCTATTCATCTCTGTGGGACATCTTCATATTAGTAGATTTAGTACTTACTTCACAAATGGTTTTTGCATTGCCCTTTTTATAAGTATTTTTTTTAAATATTAACTATATGCTGAGTACAAAATAGGCTTCTATTTTTATGAAGTTTATTTTGGAATAAAAGCTAAAATACCAATTGTTATAAGATTACTTTGACCAACATATGTTAAATCTTTATGGTGTATCATGGATTATGTTTAAGAATTTTGTCATCAAAATCTTAAGCTCGCTTATCCATAGTTTTTTTTTTTTTAATTTCCAAGCCCAGACTTACCTTCATTCTATTGACTGACTAATCAGTCATTATGATCTTTCCACAATAGGAAGAGCCCTAAACTTCTCGTAGCATCAGGCATATTCACTGTATCGTGATTGAGCACCATGTTATCTTCTTTGTGGAATATTGAATATTGCCGACTATTGCCCACTAGTCAGTGGTTGTTTGCTTTGTGGGCATGTTGTCCTGTTGCCAGGTGATCTCTTCCATATCATTTCCAGTCCTCAGCAGAAATGCTGGATCTGAATGAGAATTTGCTATTTGGATCTGGATGAAAATTATGTGTTTTTAAATTTTTAGATGCAAAAAATTACTATTTTATTTTCAAATTTGATTATAAATCACCCCAACTTTTAAGAAACTTATCCTTTTTGTATTCTCTCATGCATAGTGGTAACATGAAGTAAATGTGGTTTTCTAGTTACCTTAACATTCAGAAGCCTTCAGACTCCTACGTTTTTTTAGATTCATGGAAACATAGACTTTTTAACCCAAATGATTTGACAATAAATGTCCATCAATTTCAAAAGGAAAAAAAAAATCCTTTGCACTCAAAAAGGAGGTGAAATTTATACTGTAGCCAAATCCTCATACTTGGTGTCAATCAAAAAAACTATAATAACTAATCAAAGTGGCAGTCAAAACAGGATTGGTTTTTGCCTTCAAGAACACAAATATCTCCACTCTCCTCTTTCTTAGAATTTAGAAGTGCATAGAATGCTTATGAAAAGGTAAGGCTAATGTCAATGTAATAATCATGTCCATATTCTTTGGATGTCAATCCTGGTGTGTGAATTGATAGTGGATTCCATGGAGTGTGAGTGTTCATGCTGCAGAAATGTATTTGATTAGAGGAATGTTGCTCTTGGTTGCACTGTGTGTTCTGTGACTCCACCGCATATATATATACCTTGGCTCCTTTCCCTGTGGTCTGGAAAAAGAAAAAAAAGACATCTCCTGAGACATTTGGCTGCAGAGGTTATAGATAAGAGACTACAAATTTGATTGCCATCAATTTTTTTAATTTGGAGAAAGGGTCTTGATAAGTTAGACAAGTTGGCCTTGAGCTTACTCTGTAGCCCAGGCAGGATTTCAGGATTTGAATATGGGGCTGTCCTGCCTCAGCCTCCCAAGTATCTGGGATTATAACCCTGTATTGCCAGACTTATCTTCTGTTAATTAGCTGGCTGAATACTATAAAAATATATTTACTTCAATTCTTGTCTTTGCCAGAATGTTGTTTTTTTCTGAGCGAAATTTGTACTTGATATTTCTTTCTTATTAACCATTAATAGTTTTGCAATTTGAAACATATATATATATATTTACTTATGATTATTTCATTTGGTTTATTCTACACTGTTCAAGAGCATAGCATCCATACATCCTTTTTCTCCTAGGACTTACCACAAGTGTGTGTACACACATTTCTTCTATTTTGTGTTTAATTTAGCACATTATTTTATATGCGAAGTTAAAATGTAGATCAAACTATAAACAAAGGCCCAGCCATCTTGCACCTGTATTTGTAAATGAATTTCTCAGAAAGTAGTCACAGACTTAGGGTTGGAGAGATAGCTCAGTAGTTAAGCATACTGGCTGCCCATGTAGAAAACCCAAGTTTGAATCCTAGCACCTACATCATGGTTAACACCTGTCTGCAACTCCATTTCCTGGAATTCCAAAACCCTTCTCTGTCCTCCAAGGGCACTGCATGTCACCAGTGCACTTACATACATGTGGGTCTAACACTCATATACATAAAATAAATAATTTTTAAAAAAGAAAATAGTCATGCCTATTGGTTTGCATTTGCCTGTAACATCAATAGTTATAAATCATAGGTCCCACAAAGGTTACCAACTCCTGATATAGATCAATAATCCATAGACTCTGTTCCTTGGATTTTTTTTTGATACACAGTGAAACAAATATTTTCTTTTTTTTTTTAAGCCCAAAGCATGCTTTTGCAAAATAGCCAAATTTTAGTGAAAAAGAAAGATTTAGTATTTAAGTGAATAAAAATATGGGTTGGAAAGGTGACTCACAGGTAAGACCATTGATTGCTCTTGCAGAAGTTCCAGGTTCCATTCCTAGCTCCCACATGGCGACTAACAGTCTGTAACTCCAGTTCCATAGGATCCGACAGCTTATTCTGACCTCCTCAAGTCGTTGCACAACACGAGTGCACTTGTATACATGAGGGCAATACACTCATACACATAATATAAAAATAATAAAGAAAAATTCAATCTTTAATTCTGAATGCACAGAATGATTTTATTTCTAGATAGTGTTGGTTTAAAACAGCTGTGGAGTTGAAGTGAAAGTCTCACAAGCACCCTGATGTGTAGCCAGTCCAGCACCAACATAGTGATTCTAGCTTACCACCCAAAACACTGCTGTGATGCTGTTTGTAAATCCTTAGCATTGAAAATATGTCAAAGGCATAGCTGGAGCCACGTTTTAAATTTTTATTAATAGGCTGTCTCTTTTGTCTCCGTACTTTTGGTCATTCTGACATTCAACCCTTAAAGTTGAAGGAGATCTGTTCACTGGAGCCGCAAGTGCCCATGAAGGCAGTACAAACTCTAAAGTCAGTAATCTCTAGATGAAAAAAATCAACTCAGGAGCATTTGACTTTTGATGCCAAATAAATATACCCTTGAGCAAACATGGAAAATTAAGCAGAGAAATTGAATATTTATATGTTACTTGTAAATGGTGTAAATAGGCATTAGTGTTTAGATGAAATTAGACATTATTTTTTAATAGGATTTTAAAATATTGTTTCCTGGATGGCTTCTTTCCCCAGATAGCCAATGTTCTTCAAGAAAATTAGGAGCAACATAATATTAACAGAGTTAATATTGAGGGCAGTCTTAACACAGGCTAGAATACCCTGAGGTGGGAAGAATGTGACAGAGTTGTGTAGTAACAGAAAGTAGATGACTGACTGCGCTTAGAGCAAATGATTCTTTGGAGTCTATTGCCTAACTGGAGTGAATTGTCATCATAGAGCTGCCAGTAATAATTATCATTAATGGGTAAAAGTGACAGTAATTTTAGTTCAATATTATCCTCTGCCTGTTTATTTTTAAACTATTAGTGCTATTCAGGCAGGAGCTTTTGCAAAGCAGAACATTTTTGTTGAATTAGTGCTGAATCAGAGGTTCCGTCAGTAACAGTCAAGAGTATGGTGTGAAGGATGGCTGCTCTGGGAAGTGGCAGAGTCCCCCATAGCCATTCCAGCTCTTCTCTGACTGGCAATTAGTTTAAAGATGCTAAATGTGTGACAGTTCCTCTTTTTAACTTAACTGCACTGTCAGTTGCCTTCAAGTGTTAGAAAGGCAGAAAGTACTTGAGAAACAAAAAGGGTTATTTTGATTCAGAGGCCAAGAACTAAGAACAAGGCAGCTTTCTACTGCATTTCAGTTCTGATTTAGAAGTAGTAATTCTGCTACTGCTCTATTACAGTATGATCTCTGCTCCTCAATGCTAATTAGAGTGTGCTTTCTGCTGGGCTCATATGTGAGTAAAAGTATCTTTCTTATCCTTCTCTATTATTTATTTTAATGTTTGCTATGGACCAGTCTTGCTCATTAATGCTCCTTCAAAGCACAGTGCCTTTTGCTACCAGTCAGTCACTTGTTGGTTTTTTGTTGTTTTAATTTTTGTTTTTTATTTTATATATGTGAGTGTATTACTTGCATATATATAAGTACACTTGTGTCATGCAATGCCCACAAAGTTCAAAACAAGGCCTTGGACTCTCCTGAGCTGCTCTTATGGACAGTAGTTAGCCACCATGTGGGTGATGGGAATAAAACCCCCAGGCCCTCTGCATGAGCAGCCAGTACTCTAAACCTCTGAGCCATCTCTCTAGCCCCACTTGTTGTGTTTAGAATGCATGAGCATTTTCATTGGGTAAATGTTTAATCTTTTAAATGTTTTAAATAGACATGTTTTTGTTGTGATTAATAATTGTATTATATTTCCAGCTCTAATGGATAAAGTCATCATGTATAATCATTGTCAGTACCTTTCTTTTGTCTTTGAGGAAAACCCCTAACTCTGCTGTCCTTCATCTGTATGGAGCTTTTCAAAGACTACTCAAGGAGCTTGGTTAAGAAACCAGGGTGTTTGGGTTATATGATGTGCTTTCTAACACACTAACATACACGACCCTGCAGTCTGAGGAAATGCTGTCTTCTCCATCATGGTGTGTGCTGATATCTTGAGCAAATTTCCTCTTGCTTATTTGAAGGCCCTGGTAGGAAAATTAACAACTGTTTCTTCTCCCTGAAAAATGTAAGGAGAATCCAAGAGAGGTCAAGCTTTGTTCAGAATTGCTGTGTTTACTTGGTGGAGGAAGATTGGAATGGAATGCTGTTTTTGAATTTTTTTTTCCCCTACAAGAAATCCCCTGTTTATGTAGCACTATGCTATCCTAAAGCTCTGCTCTCTGATGCTACTAGCTCAATTATTATTCATCAACTCCTAGAAGAGCAATGTAAGAAGAGAAGGGAACAAGGCCTCTAACAATGTTTCTATCCCCACAATCAGGGTAATTTCTAGAGATATAAATTTTTCCATCTGAACATTACAAGTTTGCTAATGGAGATCTGTGGGGTGTGTGTGTGTGTGTGTGTGTGTGTGTGTGTGTGTGTGTGTGTGTGTACACACCTGTGTGCTTTTTACTTGCTGTGATGTAGTTGTTTCTGAAGCCAAGTATGAAGTGTCCAGAATTTGACTCCCTATAAGAAACTTATCAGGGCCTTTTTGAAGTAAAGATTTATCTTATTTCATTTATCACATACTCGGGCCTCTTTAAAATATAAAATCAGGGCCAGGCATGGTGGCGCACACCTTTAATCCCAGCACTTGGGAGGCAGAAGTAGGCGGATCTTTGCGAGTTCGAAGCCAGCCTGGTCTACACTGTGAGTTCCAGGACAGCTGGGGCTACAGGGAGACCCTGTCTCAAAAAGACCATATATATATAAAATCAACTTCTTTATACAGAAAGATTAAGTGTTCCAGTGCTTCTAATTTTCTTAGAAAGCTCTTACGTTAGCCATGTTTACGAAGGAAACAGACCTTTCAAAGTAAGCTGCTGCTTCTAATGTATCTTTCCAGAGCAGGTGTTCAATAAGCATTTCTAAAATATTTATGTAATTCATGTTTGAGGGACAAAAATTCTTCAGTTTTATGTGTCCTATTTATGCCAACCTACTTAAAAGTAAATTAGACCAATCATAGGACAAGATATGACATATGTCAAGTTTGTTTTACATGTAGGTATATTGGGTAACAAATTGGGGGTTTGTAGTCATGACAGCCAACTCAGTTGTGCAAAGGTATACCTATTTCTGTACAATCTAGCTTAATTCCTAACTGAGCCACTGACCTACCTAATAATAACCTACTCAGTGCTTTCTTTCTCTCTGTGTGTCTCTCTATCTATGTATCTGTAATTCCAGCACTGAGTTCAGTTATTCATGCTTGAACTTTTCTTCTCCTCTCTGCTATTTACCCCTTCCCTTTGAGAATTCTCAGGTTTGCAGGCCAGCTTGTATCCTCTTCCTTGTTCCATTCTGTCTGTGTCTGAAACAGCATCCCCACTTTGACATACTCTGTCTTGTCTACTTTTGGTAAAGGTGACAAACCATTTGCATTTGAATGGAAACCCAAGGTGGGTATCCTAATGGCAATTTTCAGAAATATGTACCTGAACCTGCATTTCTTTCTGTGACAATCTCTTTCCCCCAGCCAGGATGGAGAGGCAGTTACTGTCTTCCAATCAAACCACTGACCTGCCTGTAAGAGCTTCTCCATCCATCTTGTGCCCAGACATCTTTTGTGTATGTGGAATACCAGATGCTTCTGCTCTTGGATTCTATCTTCTGTGACTCCATAGAAAATTCTGCCTTCAGCTCCTGGAGTGAGTGTACAAGGCTCCCACATGGCATGCAGACTTACTTGCCATCTCTCTCCTCCTTGATGGGGCATCTGTTTCACTTTCTACTTTAAAATGTGCTTTGCAGGGGAAGGGAGGATGGGTTGGTTTCTGAGCAATAATAAAGTCCTCTGTTGGTTGTTTGAAATGTGGAACCTTGAATTACATGCATATCAGATATAAACGACCCAGATTTCCAAGCTTGGGAATCTAATGAGTTGAGAAAATGAAGACACAGAAGCATGAAATTTACATTTGGACCAACAATTGATGTACCTAGCCTGGAATGTTTGGTTACAACTGTGGGTAAAGATGAGGCACACTGGAAGTTAGGAGGCTGTCTTGCTTTGGCCTCATCCTGTCAGCACATTCCCAGGGCAGTAGGCAGGAGAGTTTGTTGGTTTTCTGTGAAAGATACAGCTCTGGGGCAGAAGTGCAGATGAAAGAGAGGTTATAGAGCTGAGTGAGGCCGATTAAAAAGCTCTTATAGTGGTGCAAAAGGTAGATATCAAAGGTCTCAGCAAAGAGAAAGGAGCTAGGATACCTGAACTAAGAAGATAAGATGGATTTGAAAGGAAGTTTAGAGGGGTTCAAGTGAATTGGGACATGGAGAGACAGGGACAGCACTTTTATGACTGAGTGGATGATGCTTATATTTAGGACACATTGGTTTTTGTGTCTCTGGTTTCAAGCTATTTTAATCTGGGAGGTGAGTTTACTTCACTAGACCTACTAGCAAATATAAAACACAATTGCACAATAAATGTTGCTTCTTTCATTAAGAAAAGTAAAGAGTAATGCCCTTGTTATCAAATGCCAGCTAAGCCATTTCTGGTAACTAAAAACAAAGAACAGCAGATTAGAAATCATGTCTATTTGCTCATAAGTGTAACCTGGAGGTGGTCCATTTCTGGAGAATCTCAGTGAATCATAGGGTTCAGGTGGGGTAAAAGAAAGACTGTATCATATTGACCTCTCTGCAGATAGCTCCCCAATCCTGTCCTTTCTCCTTCATCTAGAACTAGCCCTTTAGCTAGAACTTGGCACTCAGTTCCAAGCCTTGTGTGTAATTGTTAAAGCTTCCTTGATGTTTAGTATCCTGGCATGTGTGGTAGTGTTGTAGTTAGCAATTAGTGATTTCTTGAAATATTTTAAGGACTAATTATACCTTATCTAGCATTTGAAAGATATTCCCAAGGCTCCTGTGTGATTTGCTCTTACAGTTAACTTTTTGACCTGAAAAGTTATAATAATGAGCATCAAAATACTTCATTAATAGGATTATTATTGTATTGGTAGAAGAAAATCCTTCCTGTCAAAACTTTACTTTAGCAAATATTTATTTTGTACATACTTTATCACCCTGCTAGCCAATGCCCTGGGGGTACAGCAGGAAACAGCATAAGCATACACCCCTACCTGTGTGGCATTGTATTCACCCTAGAAACAGACAACGTGTAAGATAAATATATGTCGTTAGAAGTCTGCAGTTCTAAGGAAAGCAAAACAAAGTAGGACTAGGACATACAAAGTCTGAAAAGGATGACGTTTAATTAGGATAGGGTTTGGGGGGGTTGTTTTTTCATTTACCAATATTCTCAGCATTATGAACAATGTTGCTCTTCTCTCTGAATACAAGTGTGATCTCTTAATGTTACAGCTTCAGTTTAGGGGTCTGGTGACCCTTCTCTACCAGTACCTTAATAACAGCAGGCCAGTCAGCTTTCCAGAACACAGTTTTCTTCATCTACCAAATAAGATTCTTTATGTCATTGAAAATTGCCTCTGCATTTTGTAAATTAATCTTTAAATTAGAAAATCTGCTACAACCAATCAAATTTTTGTTAGCCCCACTCATTCATTCTTTGACCCTGTCCTCTAATACAGTGTAAGTTCTATTATAGGATACTTATCTTTTTTTTTAATTATCTATTTTTATTTTATGTGTATGAGTGAGTGTTATGCCTGCATGTGTATAAGTGCACCCGTTTGTGCAGTACCCATGGAGAACAGAAGAGGTATTCCCCTGGAATTGAGTTATGGTCAGTTGTTACCCTCCATGTGGTTCTGGGTCTCAAACCTAGGTCTTCTGCAAGAACAGCCAGTACTCTTAACCTCTGAGCCATCCCTCTGGATACTTTTCATTGGATAATTTATGGATCTCTTTCATGAATAGTATGCTTTGTTTTGCTTTCCAAAGTCAATTAACTATTTATACTATTTTACCTACCTTCACCATGTTTTTTGGTGGTGGTCTGTTGGTTTTTGGGGGGGCAGGGGCACGTGTGTATTTGTTGGTGCATGCAAACAAGTATACTTGTATGTGTGAAGGCCGGGGGATAAATTCTGGTGTAATCCTCAGAAAGGCCGAAGGCCAAGTACCTCCTTTGACACAGGTGTAATCCTCAGAAAAGCCGGTCTACCTCCATTGACACAGGGTCACTCATTGACCTGAAGCTTACCAATTAGGCTAGACTTGCAGGCCAGCATGCCTCAGGGATCCTCACATATACCTCCCCAGCACTGGGATTATAACCTTGTATGTGTCACCATAACAAGAATTCTTCGCATGGGTTCTAAGCATGTAATACAGGCCATTGCTCTTTCAAAGCAAGCACTTTCACAACCCAGCCAACCCCCAGAGTGCCTGCGTGTGCATACACACACACCTCTTTGATCAGCTTAAAAAAAAAGACAAGAGACACTTAAAATAAGACACTGATATGAGGAACTTAGGAAAATACATTCATATGCAGGAGTGTATGTATGCAGAAAGACCTTTTCGTTAATAAATAATTGCTCATGTTGACTACTAACCTGCTAACAATACTCTTAACTTTCTAAATGGAAGGTGCTTAGGATGTGTGGGGAACATGAATGAAAAGTCATATATTACAAAATTGGTTGACTTTTCTACAAAGTGACCACTTCCCATTTTCTCTGACAAATACTCAATACACACTTCAGTTCATTAAGAGCAGCGTTCATGAACATGCGTTAACTAGCAGCCTGATCTAGTTATAATGCATATTTAATGTGGGACATATTCAGTGTAGTGTAACTACTTAGTTTTGTCATAAAAAGTAGAGTGGTCTCCTGTGATCAACGAGGTTCTGATATCAATTTAACCTGGATAAAATCTTTATCCATAACAACTGTCATTAAAAATGACTAGCATTTCACTAATTAGCCCACGATTTACAACCCATAAGCTTCTCACAGATGGTAAATGTTTATAAACACCCACAGATGTGTGCACAGCTGACTCTCAGTTATCCGCAGGAATAGGGGACAGAGATGATTTAGATTGACTTACAATAGAAACCTCCCCCATTTTAGCTAGTCTCAATCTCCTTTCTCCGTGGACTTTTTACCACACCTGTTAATGGAGAAGCAAATTAACTAATCTAATTTCAGCTTCTCTTATTGATGCACATACTCCCTGATGAAAGCACTAATTGTACAAATTTGGTCAACAAGATGGCTTGCAAGAAGGTGAATATGAAACACACAAACTTAGATAAATGCATTGAGCCAAGGAGAATTGCTCCTATTTCTGCATGCGTGTGACTGATAACTAATTGTAAACTGAGATCACAGCAAGAAAATTACACTGAACTTCCTGGCAATCAAAGAGAACGTCTTTAATTCATGAGAAAGGATGCTGTGAACCTTAGTGTTCTGGTCCTGTGTTCACATTCTTTTCACATACTTCTGAGGTTCGTTTTTTAAGATTTTTTTGTGGTGCCAGGAATCAAACAAAGGTCCTGATGCATGCTAGGCAAGTGCTCTACCTCTGAGCCCTAACCCCTCTTACTGAAATGTTTTCCCTCTTAATTTCAGCCTGTTTGCTGTTTTATAATAAATGAAGAAAAAGAGAACATCCTAGAGCATCAAAAATTACTTCTTTGCCTTGCTTCCTTTGGCTTAAAGAGTCCATTCAGTGGTCTGGCAGTTTTAAAAGGAGCATTCAGTGGCATTCTCAGAGAACCAAAAGCTGTGTAGAAATAACTGAGGGCCCCAGGCCATTTGCAGAATGGACTAGAAAGAGCTACCATTTTGCTACCTGATAATGTACAAAATGTATATTCTCTTCCCTATGGAAGTCGTCTTAAGTTAAACCAAATTATTGCCACAGTTTCCTTTCTTAGGGACATTTATTTTCAAGTATTGGAAAGGAAAATTACTCCTAAACAGCATTTTAGAAATATTCCAGAATGTTTAAAGAAACTGTATAGTGGAGTAGAGGATGACCAAAGTACATGTCAAATCTGTCACTACTGGAACTACCTAACTTCATTTTTCATTGACAGAGATTTGTAATTACTGGTTATGCCTTTAATGCCAGCACTAGGGAGGCAAAGGCAGGCAGATCTCTGTGAGTTCAAGGCCACCCTGGTCTACATAGTGAGTTCCAGGACAGCTGGGGCTACAGGGAGACTCTGTCTCAAAAAGAAAACAAACAAGCAAACAAAAAAGAATCCTATTGCATATCCCTCTAATAAGAACACAGGCTGAGGGACTAGATATCTCTGGCTCAATGGTTAAGAGTACTGGCTGCTCTTTCAGAGGACCTAGATTTGATTCCCAGCACCTACATGGCAGCTAACAACTATAACTTCAGCTCCAAATCTTATACCCTCCTCTGGCTTCCACAGGCTTTGTATCACATAGGTGCACTTTACATA
Organism: Nannospalax galili; assembly: GCF_000622305.1. Classification (NCBI taxonomy): domain Eukaryota; kingdom Metazoa; phylum Chordata; class Mammalia; order Rodentia; family Spalacidae; genus Nannospalax; species Nannospalax galili. The sequence continues at coordinate 936,802 of NW_008359214.1, forward strand.
CATGCATGTGAAATACTCATACATATAAAACAAAAATAAATTTTTAAAAAGATTTAACAAAGAACACAGGCTAGGAATTCAGTGCTTAGAGACACTGAGAACTTTCATATCATATATTCACATTCACCTGTTCTTTAAAATCGCTTCTGGGCTTCTGGCTTGAATAGGTGCTTTATCGCTGAGATAAGTGACATGGAGGGTTGGTGGAAATTATCCATGTAGATTTGCATATATTGTGTTAGATGCATCTTTTAGATATCCAAATTGCCTTACCTGTTGGGAGATTGGGATAGAGGCTCGTATAATTAATCCATCCCAGTTTGCACAAGATAGTCCCAGTTTAATCACTGAGCTTCCTGTATTCTAGGAAACACTCTAGTCTGTAAACTAGAATGGTTAATATCCCTAGTCTGAGCTATAAAGTAGATTTTATGCTGGTGGTAAGAACTTACAAGTAAATTCCTATACTTTCTAAGTTTAGGAAGCCAAGGACATGAATAAATCATTCCAGTGTAAGTTAGGCATGACATAAGAAAGAGCCAAGAAAGAAAAGCAACAAAGAGCTTGGAAAGAAGTAGTAAAGATACCCCAAGAACTTCTGTGTCATAAAGCTGGAAGAGTCAACCACTGTATGGAGGAAGCAGTTAGCATTGTCATATGCTGCCAAGAGATTATGTAATGAACACATTGATAATTGTCCTCTTGACCTCAAAGGAAAGATTAAAGGGTTGATGAATAATGTGGGAGATATAAGTAAAGGTAGTAGCTAAAGGATTTGGAGGTCAAAGGAAGGCAAAGTAGTGTTTCAGCTTAGGTGCAGATTAGAAGAAATGAGAAGAGTTTGGGAGAGAATGATAATCAGTAACTGAGCGAAGGTCCTGAAAGGGAGGGAGGTAAAATTTGTACCAACACAGGTGTTGGAAGTCACCTTACTTGGAAAGCACTGTGCTGTTCTATTGTGATACATGTGAAGAACAGGACCCAAGTGCTGGTTCTTTTGTAAGTTTGATGGTGCTAAGTTGTACTAGTTACTTTTCTGTTGCTGTGATAAAACACTTTAACCAAAGCAACCTATAGAAGATAAAGTTTGGGGCTGGAGAGATGGCTCAGCGGTTAAGAGCACTGACTGCTCTTACAGAGGACCCGGGTTAGATTCCCAGCACCCACATGGCAGCTGCGAACCATCCTTAACTCTAGTTCCAGGGGAATCCGAAGCCCTCTTCTGACCTCTGCGGCATTGACACGGGTGCACTCGCATACATGCAGTTAATACACTCATACACATAAAAATAATAAATGAAATATTTTTTTAAAAAAAGAAACGTTTATTTGGCTGAGAGTCCATAATGTAGGAGGAGGCATGAAGGCAGGAAGTGGGGGAGCAGCTAGCCATTGCATCTTCATGCACGAACAGGAAGCAGAGCAAAACTGGAAACCCTGAAAGGCTTAAGAGCCCTCAAAGCCCACCCCTAGTGACATCCTTCCCTAGCATGGCCACATCTCCTAAAGGATCTATGAACCTCCTCTAACAGTGCCACCAACTGGGAACCAAGTGTCTAAATTCTTGGAGCCTGTTAGGGACACTCATTCAAACCATCACTGAAGTTAAGGTGTTTCATCAAACTTTTTCTGTTTTCATTCTCAAGTAGAGGAGGCCCTTGGCAGAATGATTGCTTGGCAGGTTTAAGGGAAGTTTAGAAGCGTTGAAACTACCCATCAGAAAGTGGAAATAAAACCCCCTCAGCACAGAAGTGCTGAATAGCATTGGAACCCAGTGGAGATGGCAGCTAGCTCAGATCCTGCAGTAGTAGTTCTCACTGTGATATTCAGCAGCTGATATAGATAGGCAAGAAATGAAGATAATGGAGTTCAGCACATTGAGAGCTCCATGGAATTGGGGCAGAAAAGAGGAAAAGAGTTAGAGATAGAGGGGAAAGGAAAGAGGACAGGATGGGAAAATGGTTGTATAAATTTATTAGAAGTAAAACGTTTTAAGGTTCTCATTATGGCCACAGGAGTGAGTTAGTAGAAGATGGGAGGGATTTGTGTCTGGTGATAAGGTTGTCAGGGAACTTGGAAGATCTGGTGATAGAGTAGTGGCACATGTGAAAATGAATTTAGGCAGAATGATGACAGAACCTGTCTAGAAGAAGAAGACTGAGTCAAATTCCAAAGTCTATTCTGAATGGGAAGGTAGACTGGTACGTAAAGTGACATTGATCCAGATAAATGATGTAGTACAACCAAATGCCATTTGTCTCAAAGGAGAGTGCTTTTACATGAGGCGGGGAAGTATTGTTGTGAAATAGCTGCAAAGATGGTCAGGGAGACAGGCTGCCCTGTCTTTCATGTGTATCTCACAGATGCTAGGCACATAAAGTATGACAAAAATGAACAATATGTACTAGAAGAGGCCAGTGGGCATAATCTATGGATTTCCATAAGAGCCCATTTTAAATTAAGGTGAAGGGAATGTTTGTTGAAGAAGTTGAGGTACTAGGCAGATACTAATGTGATAATAATGTTTGAGGAAATAGAGATCAAGAGAGGCTTAGCTCTTGGCAAGTAGTACCTAGGAATAGTAATGATGATGGTTTCACTCTTCTCAAGGTTTTAACTGAACTGTAGTAATTACCAGTGGATGGTCTGTAGAGGGTCTTACCATGCAGAGGCTGTGTCATCTGGCCACAAAGCACAAGCTACTTAGTCAAGAGGCAAGGTGGTAGTTGGGCAAGAACTTTATTATGATGATCTAACCAGTCAGAGAATGACATAGTCACTAAAGTGCCATCTTGTCCAGAGATTGATTTAACAGTGATTTATTTTTATGGTTATGTTGGTTAGTGCTTTCTCACAGGTGGGGGATTTGTGACTGAAAGACACACATGTGATCCTAATCACCTATTCAAAGAAACATCTCAGTTCTTCATTGTTTTGATTTATTTATTCTTATTTTATATGTACACATGTTTTACCTACATGTATTTATATGCAGCATGTATATGCCCAGTGCTTGCAGAGCTGTAAGAGGGCACCAGATCCCCTGGAACTGGAGTTACAAATGGTTCTTAGACATTATCTGGATGCTGGAAACTGAACCAGCATCTACAAGAGCACCAAGTGCTCTTAACTGCTCAGCCATCTCTACAGCCCCCACCTCTTCAGATTTTAAAATAAAGATCATTGGTTCCTTGAGGTATTCATCTTACTGAGTCCTTTGGAGAGGCTGCAGAAAGACAGTTGCCCAACCACTTCACAATAATAAAAGAAAACCTATACGACCTGGTAAGTGTGGAAGGGTCAAATGAGGTGCATTAGCAATCCGGGTGTTATGCTATCTGGTCTTAGCATGAACTTCAGAAGGAGCTAGGAAGCCACTCCCAATGGGACTGATTTTCTTCTTTTACCAAATACTCCTCCTCTTGGAAGGGGAATGGTTCTTGCCATCTCTTTAAGGGAGAATTCATCTCTGAGTGACCTACATCTCTTTTTTATTTTGTCACATTCTTGGTTTAGGCCTTTAGCTCACGGAGAATGTGGGGAGCCCTTATTTATCTTACTTGATTAAGATTTCATCTATAAGAACTACTATGCTTGGGATAGAGAGAAGTCTCAGTGGTTAAGATCACTGACTGCTCTTGCAAAAGATCCCAGGGTGGGTTCTCAGCACCCACATAGCAGCTCACAATCATCTGTAACTCTTCAAGCCTTTATGACCATTGCATGACATGAGTGCACTTATATACATGCAGACAAAACACTCATACACATAAATAATAATAAAAATTTTTTGTGTATTTTTACTGTATGTATATGAGTGTTGTGCCTGCATGTGTGTAAGTGCACCTATGTTGTGCAGTGCCCATGGACATCAGAAGAAGGCATCAGATCCCGTGGAACTGGAGTTACAGATAGTTGTTAGCCGCCATGGGAGTGCTGGGATTTGAACCTGGGTCTTCTGCAAGAATAGCCAGTGCTCTTAACTGCTGA
>NW_008359214.1:940991-957684 GCF_000622305.1 Nannospalax galili
TGCTGAACCTTCTCTCTAGCCCCAACATTTTTTAAAAAGAACTACTGTGCCTTTGTGTCTTAAAGAATTTTCTCTTAACCTTTAAAATGTAAGTCAACAAAGCTAAGAATCCAGATCTTTCTCAGTGATTATATAACAGCTCTGAATTAAGAAAGTTACAGTGCAGGGGATGATCATTAGACTCAATATTTTTCACATACTGTTTGCTGCATACCTTTGGTATATTACCTCCTAAATTCTAACTTCTCTGACTTTGAAAACAGTTTTTGATGGCAGCCACTTTGTACAAGAACCTAGTTAGAAAATCTAGGTAAAGGTCTCCACACAGACCTAGCACATAAGCATTTGATCAAAGTGGTAGTTCTAAGAATACCTTTTTTTTTTTTTTTAAAGACAGGATCCCCCCCATATCCCCACCCAGGGCCTGGAACTCCTGAGTGTTGGGCTTAAGGGCATGCACCACCATGCCCTGCATTCCAAGTATATCTTAATTCATAGTAGATTTCTAAACTCTTTACTTCATGTACACCTTATTTTAAATAACACTATTCTCAAAGTTACCCAATACCAGCTTTTGTTTGGGTCCTTCTGTCTTCATTTTGTCAATTTTTTGTAGTAGGGGCTTCTAAGGGGAAATTTTCCATTGTTCTCTTTAGAGAATTGAGTACATTTTTGCTTCCAGATTTTTTGCTTTTGCAGTTGTTAGTGCATTCATTGAAAGTTCATTTGCCTCCCATTTGCATTTCTGTTATTTTGTGCCTTCTGAATCCTGTCAGTTCCCCACCACTCTCTTTTCCTGCAGATTTACCTTAATATGTTTGCTCATTTTCTTTCAAAATTTTGTTGTTGCTATAATTAAGAGTTTTCAATTTTCTTCACTTCTTAGTTCAAATGTTAATGTCTCTCTTCTGACTGGGGAATGTTAGTAGACTAAATCTGTGCACCCCCTCACTAATGAAACAACAATGAGTGAATGCCTTCAGTACTTCATGCACAAATTCCTATTATAAATGAACCAGGGACTTGAATATGTAACTTGTTTTATTTAGGCAAGGTTGGCAGTGGTGAGGTAGGTTTAACCAAGAACATTTTGTAAATCCAAAATGCTAATATCTCTGTTTACCATGGTATCCATGGGCTACTTTGTACAAATCAAACATATATCCAAAAATTTAAATACAAGTGAGGGTATGAAATGATACTCCAGAAATCCTCATTGAGTAGCCACAACTGATCAGATTCCTCTCACCTCTGTGCTAAGCTGGGTGCTACTGCCCTGCTCCTTCTCTGTACAGGTAGTGACTAATTATGGATGAAAATCACTCCCAGGCTCTAAGTCTCATGGGAACAGTGTCTTGGGGCTGGTTCAGTGCCTAACACTTAGTGCTTAGCACTTTATTTGTAGAATTGAATTAAACTGCAGACTTCATAGTTTTATATCTCCAACTCCTTCCTGAACAAAACAGTTTGAATATTCTGCCAGCACCTCAAAATCAATTCATTTAAAACCTAACTTATCATGTTCCACATAAAACCTGATTTTCATGTTCTCATTTTGGGTTAATGATACCACCATTTTCCCAGTCACCCAGGCTTGACACCTTCACACCATGCCAGCTTTAATCACAGTGAGGTACAGTTTTGATTATTTCACACCTTTCAAAAATATTCCATGGCAGTTCTTCACCCTTGAATCCAAGCTCCCACAGCCTGCCTTCTTGACCTTATTTTCCTCTTCCTCCAGTGCACGCCATATGCTGCTGTCAGAGCATGACTGTCTGGGACCCTCTGGGCCTTGTGCGTGTTTCAAGCACCACCCGCTGGCTCCTCACAGCCTCATGTCCATTTATCTCAGCTTCTCCTGAAAGAAAACTTGTGTGAAATTACTGATGCCATTTCCTAAGTCCCTCCCTCCCCACCTTTTTTGATTTTTAATGTTGAACTGAGCATTTTCATCATCTGAAATCACTTCATTCTTTGTTCCAGAACTTTTTAAGAAACAAAAACACACTGAAATTCTTTTTTTCTAATTCACAAATTTAAAAAATATTAAAATGAATCTAAAACATATCCTATGCTTTCAATGGGAAGAAAATGTTTACCACATTTAAGCCTGTCAAGTTTACTTCTTGGAGTAAGTGAAGCCCTGCTGAAAAATGAAGCTTCTACCCAGAAGTGGTGGAGGCATGCCATGTCATTAGCCTTTTCATCTCTGAGTTACTCCATCCATAAAGGGTCATGGGACTTCACTCTGTGTGAGTCATATCTTGTTAAATGTCACTATCGTTTCACATCTACATATGTATTTATAAAGATAAGCTATTTTATTCACTGACATTCTGTGCTTCAACTGAAGGCATCTGTTCAGCACCCTAGACCCTACACCACACACAAGGCCAACCATAGCAACTTTTTGTTTGCCAAAAAGTCAGTGCTGGTTTTAAATTTTTATTTTCTTTACTGGTGTTAGAGTAGTGCACAATGAACACCCTTGTCAGATTTAGACACTTAAATACACCTATATTTTAGTAATTCTTCACCACTACAAAAGTGATAAGTGCTTTTCTTTATCACCATGTCGTAAAATAATTATTGAGCTAGAATTTAGAAAAACCTGTCAAATGGCAGTGCTATGAATGGCCATAGATAATTCTGTGTCCAGTGTCTTCAATGAAAAATACCTTTTTTTCTAACTTACTGTGTTCCAGAGATGATCTCTATCAATAATTTAAATGTGTTCACTAGTTTTTACATATTCTCATATTCTAAAGATGGATATCATAGTTTAGCCTCTTGCATTTGGGCATTTAGGTTGCTTCTAGTCTCCTGATTATAGATATCAATGTAATGAGCATTCTTTAACATATGCATTGGCACACATGTAAATTATATATGTAGGGTATTTTTCTTAGAGAAAAAACTTTTTATATGGCATGTACAATTTCTTTTTGGTAGACACTGCTAAATTACTTTCCAAAGAGACTGCCTTTGTTTCTTTATTCTTCCAGCAGTGTATGAAGTGCTCTCTTTTCAATATTGAGTCATCCTACTCTTTAATTATTGCCTTACAGATAGTTGAAAATTATTTCCCACCGATTTATTTATCTTTAATTATGAAGGAGGTAGAGGATTTTACCCTTTGAATATATCCTCAATTTTGGATCTTATAATGAAGTATCATAAATTCAGTAACTTCTAAGAAACATAAATTTATTTCTGATTGTTCTGGAGGCCAAGTTCCATAAGATCAAGACCCCAGTAGACTGACTCATTGTCCAGGGGAGCACCTGTTTCCTGGTTTATAATAATGTTCTCTAACTATTGCCCCACAGTGGAAAGCACAAATAAAGCTCATTAGGGTCCTTTTCATAAGACTGATCCCACCAATGAGGGCTAGACCCTCCCTAGATCTGATCAATTCTCAAGTGTCTACCTCCTTAAACCATCACTTAGAATTTTAGGATTTCAATCTGTGATTTCTGGGGTTTTACAAATGACAAACTATAGTATATGGATGTGTTCACTGAACATAGTATTTGCCTATTTGTTGGCCTTTTCCTTTCTGAGTTGCATGTGTTTTTTTAAGAAAAGCAATCCAGTGGAATACTTATGTTTCAAATATCTTTTCCAGTTTTTGTTTTTAAAAATAAATTTGGGGGCAGAGGCTGGAGAGATGGTACAATGATTAAGAGCACCTGCTACTCTTGCACAGAACCTATGTATTGCTCCCAGCACCCATATGGTTGGCTGACAACTATCTATAACTCTAGTCCTACAGGATCTGACATGGAATTTTTTTGGATTTGTTTGTTTTTATTTTATGTGTATGAATATGAATGCTTTGCCAGCATGTATGTCAGTGTACCATGTCTGTGCATTGCCTACAGAGGCCAGTAGTCTTAACCACTGAGCAATCTCTCCAGCCCCTTCCATTTTATCCTTCGTTGTTCACATATGGACTGTGACAATTGCTTCTTTTGAGTTTTAGATGTTTACATGATTTTTGAGTTTGGGGTTTTTTCCCTAAGATCTTCACATTCTAGAACTAATGAACATACACATTTCCATACTATCTACTCTCTCTTTCCAAATTAATCTTTTAAAGTTAAAATGTTTAAATCCATTTGAAATTTATTTGATGTTATTATCAAGGTCAATAACTATTGTCGTGATAGTGATTACTGAGTGTTTTCTTATCTCCTGTTGTTTAAAATGCCATCTTCATTATGAATTAACTTCTTACATACATTTGGTAAGAATTTCACAGAACAGGGGGCTGGAAATATGACTCAGCAGTTAAGAGCACTAGCCGCTCTTGCTGAGGACCTGGGTTCGATTCCCAGCACCCACATGGCAGCTAACAACCATCTGTAACTCCAGTTCCAGGGGGATCTGATGCCCTCTTCTGACCTTCACAGGCATTGCATGGCATGGGTATTACATGACATGGATGGACTTACAAGCAAGCAGTATACTCACACACATAAAATAAAAGTAATAAATAAAATACTTTTAGAAAAGATTTACACATAACAATACATGTGGCGCACTGCTTTCCAAACTCATTTGAGCCCAGAACCTTCAGCTCGCACATCCTTTCCCAACATGGACATTCAGACCTGCACAGCACCTTATGGATCAAGTGTTCTGAGATACTACCATGGGAAATGCTGACTTAGCTATGGAAGATTTTTGCTTTAATTTTTTATTAAATTTTTGTGTGTTTCATACATAAAATCATCTTATACTCCCTTCCCCCTTCCCCTTGACACCCTCCCATAAATCCCCGCCCAATTGGAGTTGATGCATTCTGTCATTTGTGTTAATGCCTATCATGTAAAGTTAGTTTCCTCTGATCTCCCTCAGTGCAGGTTCATCCACCAGGGTTCAGTCAGCCTATCTAGAGCCTCTCCCTTCAAGAACCTCAGCTCTTCCTCACCCACCAGTAATCAGCTGCCAATAATTCTTAGACTAAGATTGGAGCTGTTGTCCATTTCCACAGTTCTATGCTGGGATTTTGTCTGCCTAAGTTTGTATGGGTCTTGTGCATGTTGACACCATTGCTGTAGGTTTGTATGAGAAGGATCTCAGGCTCCTTAGGACCATTTCCATATGGTCATGCACCTCCTCCCTGGCTCTTTCAATCTTTCTGTCCCCTCTTCTGCAGTGGTCTCTGAGCCCTGAATGGGTGGACCTCAACATAGGAGTCCTGTCCAAGGACCCACACTCTGCCAACTGTTATTCTCTGCGTTTTGGCCATTTGTGGCCTTTTGTGATCCAGGCCCTCTGTTGTATGAGGGAGCTTCATTGATGAGAACTGAAAGATGCATTAGTGTTCTCTTCATCCCTTGGTGTATGTTTTGTGAATCTTAGGTATAGAGATTGCATTCTAGATGTGCCACTTATGCTTGGGCCATCACAGAGAATCTCTGTGTGTGGCAAGTTATGTAATTCTGTAATAATCTCTGTTGAAAAAAGAAGCTACTTTGATGGATGGTGATGGGATACTTGTTTATAAAGATTTGGTGCTAGGAGCCACAAATGAGGAAGAACATATATCTTTTGTTTTTCTGAGTCTGTGTTACTCAGTTTCTAGATCATTATCTATGGAAGATTTTTTAATAGTCATATATGTGCTTAATATAACCAATTTCTTCCTGTAATATTTTGTAATTACATATTTATCCATCAATTGTATGGATGCTTTTAAATCATGTACTTTAATGTTTGTATTCCAAAAATCGTTTATGCTTTCATTATGAGTGGAGAACCGAATAAGCATAGAAACTTCTTCTGAGAGATTTTGTCAGTTGCTTTTATTAGTTTTGAAAATGAAAACATTTTACTTTAGAATATCCAGAAGACTATTAAATATTTGTGTAAGTTAATCTAAATATCTCTGATGCCAAAAGGATTTCCTTACTATAGAAACTAAGTCGATAGAAATTTGGAGATTAAAGGAACAATGCCATGTGACTTTGTGTAGTGTATATGTTCGTGTGTGTGTGTGTGTGTGTGTTTATAGATTTGGGGGGCATTGTTTCATTTTGGTTTTTGTTTTCTATACAATCTTACTGTATAACCCAAGCTGATCTCAAATTCCTAATCCTCCTACTTTAGCCTCCCAAATGCTAGGATTACATGCCTACGTGATTGAAAGTATTACTGCTACTAGTACTTATACTACTATTTTTCCTCATTATTTATATGCATTCATAACATAGAAATTTTTTTTAGTTATTAAGCTGTAAGAATGCACATAATAATCATTTATGTTTGTGTGAAATGGTTCAGCATGTTAAGGCACTTGCCACTAAAGCTGAAGACATGATATGATCTCCAGAATCCACATGGTAGAAGAGAGCTGACTCTTGCAAGTTGTCATCTGACCTCCACATACACACACTGTGGCATTGTGCACCACCACATCCACCACACACAACAAAAAGAAATGTAAAAAAAATCTTTTATTTTATAAATGTAATCACTACATTCTAATTTACTGTTAGTCATGAAATTATTTAAATCCAAATATAGATATAATACAATAAATCACATAGTGATTGTGTCTTACACATTCAAATGTCTTTGTAAACATTTTTCATGTAGCTTTGCCAATAGAGCCTGTAACCAGAACAGCTAAAAGAATGGTCCTGTCATCAGTACTCATAGTTTTGACTGCCAGAAGGGGGCAGCATTCTACAGTGGCAGCCATGACTGCCACAGGTCCAGTTTGTAACAAGTAGGAGAATGAATGGCTAAGAACATAACTTGGTTTACACTTGGAAACCTGAAAGATGTCTTCCTGTGCTTTACTGAGCAATATGCCTCACGTGCCCTCTCTAGCTTTGTTGACAGGGAGCCTGGGGAAGTATGGTGTGTTTCGGGTGGGGGTGAGGGGGTGTTTTAACTTTTTCACCTCTGTAGTTAAAGTGGGCAGGGAATGAGATGGAAATGGTTAGAAATGAATAACATGGACCAATTAGCAGTGTGTGTCCTTGTACAGAACAAGGATAGTCACTATGTTACATGTAATAACAGCTAATGTTTATCTGGTCTTGCCACATTGGAGGCACTGTCTCCACACTTTATACAGGTTAACTCAGTTTTCACAGTAGCCCACTGAGGTAAATACTATTATAAAATTCATCAAATAGATGTGAAGAAGCACAAATAGCTAAAGATGGTCTGGAAGGAGTACACAGCTGATCAGAATGGGAACTGAGCTCTAGCCCCAGGAATTGGCTCTTTGTAACTGCTCCAGTTCAAAAAGAGAGAGTTGTTTTTTGTAAAATATTCTAATTTTTTATTCTAACTCACTATAAGAACTGTTTAAGTTATACAAAAAATGGAAATATTAAACTTGCATTTTTCCCACAAACTTCCATTTCTTATGGTTTATCTGATTATTTGCAGTATGAAAGAGAACTGCTCTAGTGATCATTTTGTCAGCCATTCCCATTGAAAATTGGCTCTCTAGGTCCCTTGACTCATATTTTCAGCTTCACCTCTGTATTAAAACAAGTTCAAAGATTTTAAGTTATTCCTGTCTCTTTGCTGTCTGATTTAAGTAGTATTTTGTGCTTTATTCTAGATGGTTAAAGACTACACTAGGTTATCAAGAAAAGCCATATAATCTCTTTGTAATCAGTGACATAGAATAGTAATGCTTGTAACTGTGTTAGGGTAACACCCGTGCATTTTTTTCTTTTAGAAGAGTTAAGATCAACTTGAGCCCACGAATTTTGTGTATTAGCAGTGTGCTTTCAACAATTCTTCAACGGGACTGGGCTTTCCATCCCTATTCCCATGCCACATTCCAGACTAATCTTTACATCACTTTCTACTACTGAAATAATTTATAGTGTGGTGAGTCTTAAAGAATGTAGGTCATAAAACAATGAGAAGTGAAGGAAGGAGCTGCAAAACACATGCAGAGGAAGCAGTGGAGAACCTTCACAAGTGAGAAGAGTCACTGCTTCCAAAGTCTGCTTTCTATTTGGATTTGCCTTGTGACTTCCCTGACTCTCTTCTGCATGCTGTTTAAGAGAGCTACACTCCATCATGATATCAATAACCACTGAACAAAAATTAGCTATTAAGTATTACTATCTGCTGAGTATTATGCACGATCTCCTTTAATGTCTCTCAATAACTTTGTGAAGTAGATGTTTTTCTTTCCATTTGAAAGTTGGAGGAGGGAGGAGAATGAGAGCTAGGAAAGTTGAGTAATGTGCTAAGAGCCCATATGCAAATCTAGATTCTTTATGTTAAACACCTGTTTACCACTCCACAGTACTTATACTCTTCCATAGTTACGGTGTAACCTATATTCCTGTAAATTAAATCTGTTATGCAATTTCTGTGTCAAGTTTTGGACCTGCAAATCCATTAACCTTCAAGACATCTTTAATCACCTGCTGTTGGCTATCTCATGATATCTGAAGTTAACACATCCAAAACTGAATACTTCTCCAGTCTTGATTCTTTGTACCACCTAAGAGGCCCCTGACCTTGATGAATTATCTTACATTGAGGTATATATCTCTCTGTCTCTAGCTCTATCTGTCTGTCTGTCTGTCTGTCTGTCTATCTGTGTATCTATCTATCTATCTATCTATCTATCATCTGTCTACCTACCTACCTACCTACCTACCTACCTATCTAGCACTTTCCTGGGTAGAAATCTGACCACAGCTCTTCCTAGTTTAAATTTAGCTCACCCTTCCCATAAAGGAGGCCTTTGGACGTGGCCTTTGGGAACATTTTAGATCCAAACCATAACATGCTTCCTCTTTCTTGGGAAGTACGCATAGATGATTGCATGTCTGAGTGTGCCTGTTCTCTCTCCCCACCTTTACCGTTACCTTCTCTGGCTTCTTAGGTTTCACTTTTAGTCCCCTGCCTTCTAATCCTACTTATGTCTAAGTTCTCCTTGTGGTTCATGATCCTCCTAAAACCCTGCAGGTATGCCTCTGAACACCTAGCTGACCCTTCTGTCTTCTAGCAGCTCTGGTACCCTCAAAGCTATTCCATAAGGTATGGGTGTCTAGGAAGCTTTCTGGGCTGTTGGTGCTCTTCCCGCTGCTCCATGCTGGTTACCTCTTTTCTTTGATATGCTGAGGTCTCTGATCCAACATCCATGATGCAGTGTCATACTGTTACCATATGTTTTCTTATTTCTTATTTGTTACCATAGGTTTTGTTATTACATTGTTATTTTTAGGTTAATACAAGCATTTTTAAATGTACGCTTAGGATTTGTATACGTCTGTGGCTGTTTCTTCCAAATTTTATAATAGATCTGTTTAAATATTCACAGTTGGTTTGCAAATGGCCAAATATCAGCTCTGGAGCACTGTTCTTCCCGAGGAGTTGCTTCCTCCCATGTGGTCTCAGAAGGCTGCTCTGATCCTGGGTCCTAAGAAAGCCTTTTACCACCTTGCTGCTACATCCTTTCCCTTTCCTGGTTTCCATGTTTTCCTTTTTATTACTTTCCTTATTTTGCAAAAGTACATGATGTTAGTCATCGTTCCATTGCTTTGACAAAATACCTGAGAAAAACAAGTTAAAGGAAGAAATACTTATTTTGGCACACAATTTAGAGACTTTATTCCATTGTCACCTGGTTCCATTATTTCTGGGCCATGGTGAATCAGACAGCCTGGCAGGGAGGGTGTGGTCAGCAAAGATTCTCATTTCCTGATAGCCAGAAGCAAAGTGAAAAGGAAGAAGTAGAACAAATTGTAGTCCAAGGACACACCTGCAAAGACTTGTTTCCTTCAACTGGTTCTTACCTTCTAAGTTCTTAGCATCTCCTAATAAACCATCAACTCTCCCGCCAGTTGATTAATGAAGTTTAAGCCTTCATAATCCTCTTCATTCCCCACAGCCCTGGCAAGCAAGTCTTTGGATGTGGCCTTTGGGGACATTTTAGATCCAAACCATAACATGCTTCCTCTTTCTTGGGAAGTACGCGTAGATGATTGCATGTCTGAGTATGCCTATTTTCTCTCCCCACCTTACTGACCACAGAACCATTACATCACTGGAAATAATTTCTCTTCATAATCTGGAAAGTGTTTCTATCCTGTCTTTTGGAATTCAGTGTGCTATTAAGAAATCTAGCCCCATTCTGATTTTCTTTTTTGTAAGCTGTTTTGACTTGTTTGCCTGTTTTTAGCTTTTAGGAAACTTTTAGGATGTATCCTTAGTCACATGAAATTTCAGTGTCAGACCTTGACTGGAGAAAGTTGATCTGCCAAGGCTCCTGTCCTGCATGTTTTGGTGGCACTCTAGTTGCCTCCTCTCCTGATGTGGTTCTTCCAGAGCCCCACAAGTCCCTGAAAGGGAAGGTTAATATCTGACTCCAATATTTTTCAGTGCCTTTCTCAAGTTCTGGTGCATAGTGCCAAATAAATGACTTACTTTTTGTAATAAGAGAATTGCTTTTAAAATGCTGTCCTTTTTTCCTTCCTAGTTTGAGATCAAGAAGTTGTCTGGTAATCACCGCCACACGTTCTGCATATATGCCCCAAAGATACTCATCCCCTTCTCCAAATTCATTCCCAACCAAATTCAATATTAGTTAATAATGTTCCCAAATTTTACTTTCTTCCAGCCATGGTCCCCAAAGACCTCAGACCCATCCTTTAGCAGCCCCCCTCTTCTCCCACAGCCAGATGATTCTACCTTGGAAATAGCTCCTCCAAAGCTTACCTTCTCCATTTCCCTTGACACTGCAATTTTCCAAATACCATTTACAAATTATGTGAGGTGATGTGTTATTTAGTCCTAATGAGGGTTTGACTGTTGCAGGTGTCTATTTTAGGAGCTCTCACAGCAGGAATACAGCTATGAGTATTTTGAATATAAACTGACTTTTTATTTCTTTGGCTTGCAGTAGAATGATATAGATATGAAGCATTTAAATGCTATTTAGAGATCTTTTATTTTTGTATGTTTGCCTCTGCATCTACTGTTCTTCTGCCAAGAATGCTTTTCCTTCCCTAGTCTCCATCATGGTTGACTCCTGCTGCTCCTTTGGGTCATCATTCACTATCTGGGGATAATCCTCTATCTCCAGAAACTCATATATATCCCTTTCACATATGCCACAGTCTTGTGCTTCTGAGAGCAGAAGAGATTTCTTGTTAACCCTTGAGACCTATGTATTATCAGTGAGTACATAGTGATGTCCCAGTAAACAGTTACCATGTGTCTGGTAAATGTGTGTTGTGTGAATGTACTAAATTCATTTAACATGTAAAAAACATCTTCATATGCTCCTAGCTTACATATTAGTTTTGTTTCAACAAAACAGATTTGCACAGGAGTCTATACTTCAAATCAAAGTTTCCCTTAGTAGTGGTATGAGACATGATTTCATCGTCAACCAAGGACATAAGCAAATATATTATAATATATGGCTTGTAATATACAATATGGCAGGGCTTAGAACACTTAACTAGATGCAAATTTTTCCTAATATTTCTATAGCTCCCTGTGGAGTTTATGAGTTGAGTTTGTCTCCATACATTTTTGTGCTTTACTTCAGTCTTATTTCTTTTATACACATGGAAGTGGAGGCCAAGAAAAGACAGCAATTTGGGGGGTTGAGAAAAGGAACAGTAGTCCTTGGTAGAGAGTGTTGGGCGGCACAAAGAGTGTCCATGGAGAATCTCAAAAAGGTGCCTTTGGGTGACAAATGGGTAATGACAGTTTTAAGAGATAAGATTAGAAAAACTGGCCAGGTGTGGTGGCGCACTCCTTTAATCCCAGCACTTGGGAAACAGAGGCAGGCGGATCTTTGTGAGTTCCAGACCAGCCTGGTCTACATAGTGAGTTCCAGGACAGCTGGGGCTACAAGAAGACCCTTTCTCAAAAATACAAAAAAAATTAGAAAAACTTTTGGAATCATTATGAAGGAGAAGTAAATGGGTTGGGACTTTATCCTGTGGGAACTTAAGGGATTTTGAAATGTATGATTTAAGAAATTAAAATATCATAATTCTGCTTTAGGGCTTACCGCTATTGTTTAGGATGAGTTAGAACTCGTAACTGGAAGCAATGTGGCATTTATTGCCTATCAAAAAGTTTCTGTGGAATAACTGTGTTTTGCTAGGTATTTGAAAAATAACCCTTGCCCTCCATGAGCTGCTGTGTAGTAATAGTCAAGTAAACAATATAATTTTCCAATGGATGTATTACCATATATACTTCATGCCATGGGACTTAGAAGGGCACCCAGTTAGCCCACATGGGTCAGCAAGTGATTCTCAATTCTCTGTCTCGAAGGAGTAGTAGGAACTAGCTCAATGAAGAAAGTGGGAAAGGCGCTCTGTGTAGAGAGCAGCATGTTCAAAGTCAAGAAACAGAAAACGTAAGCTGTGTGCAAGTTGCCTAATGAGTCTAAAATTATCAACACTATCTCCTGGGATCATCCTACCTGGCCATAATGCAATTATCACCCACTGATAACTTAACATTGATGCAGAATAATTATCTAACATCCTCCCGTATTCAAATTTCCCATTATCTCATATTCATTTATAACTTTTTTACAATTCAGGAGCAAAACAAAAGCTATGTTTCCTAATTTTCCTTTCTTTGACACCAATTCTCTAGCATTTATCTTTCTCTTTCTGTTTCACACTCCTATAACCAAACATGATTTTTAAAAATTAATGTTTTATTTTTAAAGTGTTTTCTTTTACTACCAAACTGCTTTAAATGTTTGATATTACCTACTTTTAGGAAAAATACAATTAACTTTAAATGTAAAATGTTAAGGCTAGGTAGGTATTAAATTGCCTGAAATATTAAATGTATTTTAAAGTAGCCATCAGAACATTTTAGAATTAAATTTATATGTAAATCAGCAACCTCCAAATACTCTGATTCTCACCCACCATTTTTGATAACACCTATAAGGTTTAGTACCCTTCTAAAAATATAAAGTAGAGGCAGATGGAGAAGCAGCTGATACGTATTTGTATTTATATCTGTTTATAAACTGTAAATGAGTGTGGTTTTGTGCTCTTCTGCATTCACGTGTCAACAGTTCTCTATAAAGAGATTGTTTCAAAAAGGAAAATAAAAACCAGTAATAAGTTTTTAGGAAAATAGTTTCTATTATAGATGTAATGTTATACCAGGCATACAGCTTTATAGAGAATGCCTGCAAATAACATCTTTGCAAGGGACAAAGAAGCCCTTAATATTCCTTCAGGTTAGAGTTAGACAGGGAACTTTTTTGAAGCCTTTTCTCTTATTTGCTTTGAGTAACATTTAGCATTGGTAAGTATAAATACCTATGAATATTATAAGGTAATATGTGGAATACAGTTCTTTTGAATTTTGAGTACCTCCTTGGGTTTATTTTCTTAATTTTAAAAGATGATTCTCATGCATTTTATAAAAGTTTGTAGTGATTGTTCTGTGTCACCTGTGGTCAGAAGACAGTTGTCTTGATTGGGAAAAAAAAATTTACTGGAAGCACATTCACAAAAGTTATCTTGGAAATCTAATGTTTTAGATTATATTTAGACAAGCAGAATTTCAGTAAGAATAGAAGCACTGTGCTATACCTGGTCAACTTTAGAGGAGTCTGATGCACCTTAAAAAATAACTCATTTCTATAAGGGAAATATGATTTATAACCCAAGACACAGATATGACTGGAACCACATTGCATTTAAAGTTACATGCCATTACTCTATAAAGCAGTGCCCCAGACTGAATCAGTGGAACCCTGTCCTCTTTAGTGGACAGTAACATATGCACTAATGAGACAGATTTTACCAAAAGATAGTTCATATGTTACAGTGTTGATGTCCTTTCTTATTTTGAAATTGCTGGCTTAGTTCTGGCATTTAGTCCTTTTCCTCCTTACCATCACCATCACCTGTTTGCTTGTGTACATTGACATTGCTATGGTAACCCTGAGGGCTGATGGAATTCCCTGCATCTCTTTTCACAGAGGGTGATGAGACAGGAGTGATGGATAGTTTGCTGGAGGCCTTGCAGTCAGGGGCTGCCTTCCGCGACAGAAGAAAAAGGACACCGAAGCCAAAAGGTGAATTCCATACTTGCTTTGTGTTACTTTCTAGGGAACTGTCACAGAGAAGAATACTTTTTCTCTCCTAATTCTTTTAACGACTTGTGTGAAGAATGTAGTGCTATGGGCCGCAAGTGTTCATGAGGTTCCTAAGTTTGCTTAATCCCTTGCAAAGGCAAATGTCAGAGAGAGATGCATTCCAGTTGGCTGATGTCAGTAGCACATTAACAAATTAATGCACTGAACCTAGAAAATCCTGATTAATATGACAAGTCTCATCTAAAGAACCATATGTACTTTGTCCCAGTGGAGTTTGCAATCGCATAATTAAATGGGAAATAAGAGTCATAATATTACTGCTTCAAGTATTGCAGGGTATTGAAGCATTGCTTTGCCTCTAGAAATACCTAACCTAACCTTGGGGGGGAAATGTGTAATATTGTTTTACTTCTTGAGATGAGTGTGCCTCTATATTAAGTTTCTTTTCTTTTCTATATTTTTAACAGATATTCGGCAAAGTCTCAGTCCAATGTCTCAAAGGCCTGTTCTCAAAGTTTGTAACCATGGTAATAAACCGTATTCATAAATTGCACATTCTCCTCATCTACTTTTATCCTGTTGATCTGTGATTTTACAAGGCTGCTATGTAGTTCTCAAGTTCCAATATAACTAAAATAGTAAAGACGTGTAGATGTACGTCTTTGCTGTGAGATTGTGGGCTTTGCTTTTCCATACTTGCATTATTGCCTTGAAGTTGTTTCTTAGGTTTTTCTTATTAGGTTTCAAGTGAATGTTTTATTAGTAGTATTTTTTGAACTTCTGGTCAGTGTTGTCTAATGCGTCAGTTCAAAGCATCGTGATTTCATGATAACTATTTTTAAGTAGCCAGTTTGCTGTGCATCAAGATACAATGTGAAATATTGAAAGTAATATCTCTTTTACTCTGCCATGTTTGCCAAGGCAGCTACAAATGCTTCAACTGTTTCATTCTGGAGAAATCATAAATGCAGATGAACTACCTGTACTTGTAGAACAATGTGCTATATAATTAGAAAACAAATATGAATTTACTCCACCTGCTATTTACCTGAAACTGAATTCTTTCAAGGAACGCTTTGGAATCTCTTCTATCTACCTGCATGTGCCCTGTCCTCTGCTTATGGGGCCATCTTGTGCTGATTTGCTTTTATTCATTTTGATTCCTGTTCTGTCTGTGTTCTCTGTTATAGGATTCTGCCTACGTTCCATAGTCAAAATCGCAGTCATTCTTTGTGAATAGCATTTATTCAGAGTGAGGATGTCATCACAGTTTGCCAGATTTATAAATGGAAACCTGCCTGACTGTTTTCATTCAAAGATTTTTGGAAAGTCTCAGCACCTGTGAGGCAGAGGCAGGTAGATCTCTGAGATCCAGGCCAGTCTGGTGTACATAATGGGTTTCAGACCAGCTGAGACTACAAGGAGACCCTGTCTCAGACAAAAAGAAATAAGGGGGGAAAAAAGACTTTTGGAGTACTTAGAAGTAGGTTTCTGGAAGTATTACCTGTGACTGAGAGGGAAATGTATGCATGTTTCTGGGTAACATAAAAGAGTTAATGAGGAAAAGTACAAAGTTAAAGGAATGGAATGATTTCCTAGTAACTATTTGCTACCTCAGATATAGCATATATAGTAGATGATTAAGAAATGTAGAAAGATAAATCTGTAGCAGTATTTTATTGGGGGGGGCAGGTTGCTTTTGGTTTTCTCTTTTTGAGAGACTAGATGTGCACACCTGGCTAGCCTGAAGCTCTGAAATTAAAGGCATGTGCCACCATGCCTGCCTTAGCAGGATTTAAAATAGGTCTTTCCACTGTTTTCAGTGTGTTTGCGTCTGATTGGGATTTTCCTGTTCTAAAAATGAGGAAAAAAAAATTGAAATAAGTAAGGAAGTTCATTATGAGCAGTAATTCCAAATTAGCTTATGAGTTTTCACCATTGTGACTTATGAAATCATAGCCAAAAGTATAGAGAATAGTGCTAACCTGGACCTAGGAGATGATTTTGTTCAGCAGAGAACTAAATGAAAATCCAGAGAACTGAAAATGTATCAGGAGGATAGAGCTAGTAAACAGCACTGTGTCTATAACACAGTTCTCTATTTCCTACTGTATTTCTTTTGTTATTATATATAGGCACTTTGGCTTTTCTGATTAATAAATACAATTTATCCCCCAAAAGTAAAAACTAAAGCCCAGCACAATGATTATGATTTTGCTATAATGGCATCCTAGACTTAAAGTAAATATTATAGATACTATGAAGGCAAAAGGATAAGGTAACTTTGTAACCAGCCTTTGGGGTGCCTAGTCCTTCTGTGACTGTAATGTTAGTAAAATTTCTGGGATGTAATGGTTCAGCTGTGATTACTTATAAATTGTGTCATTTCTGTTCATTGTATAAAAGGAGTTGAGCAGTGTATTCTTGCAAAGCTGATATGTACTATCTTAATGCTAAGACTGTTATGATAATTAAGCTAAGAGATGACACAGCAGCCAAAGGAAATATTTCACAAATATCAAATTCTCTTTTCTTATTTAAATATAATAAAATAAAATATATTTGTGGTTTTTGTGTTGATATTTATTGTTTCCC
>NW_008359214.1:957743-1055693 GCF_000622305.1 Nannospalax galili
ACCTAATGCATCTTTAAGAATGATGTGCATTAAGATGCTTTAGTCTAGGAACTGAAAAGTGGTGGAAAATATCTTCGCTGCAAAAGGGTCAGGATAATTTTTAGAATAAGATGATATTTTAAAGTTTATTTGTATTCTCTAAAAATTTGGTTTCATTGAAAATGTGCTTCAACTGAAGGGTTGCAATATAACTTGAACCTGTTCAGCTTATTACTTTGCTTCCACATACTTAACATTAATGTCTGATACTTACAGTTTATACAAGTATATTTGTTGATGGTGACTTTATAACTTACCTTTTTTAATTTATAAAATATTTCTGCATGTAAAAATTTTTTATATCCTATTCACATCCTAAGTAAATAATCATGTAATTATAATAAAAATTTGTTGAGTTGCTTAAGTTGTTAAGTGCCAAGTCCTATGCAGAATATTTTTTACATATTCCTTTTAATTTTCTTAGTACTCCTATCAGGGAGTGAACATTTAAGCCTCCATGTCACAGTTGAAATTAATCAAAGATGAAACAAGTCTGACAGCCTCCTTGAAGTCATGCTGCCAAGGTCAAGCTAGTCTGTGACATCAGAGTCCAAGTTGATAATGATTGCCATGCCAGCCTGAAAATAACTCTGTAATTGGTATCTAAGTCCTTTCCCATCCAGGAGCTGATAAGTTATGTGTACCTTTTTTTTCTCTTGTGATGATATGGAATTATTTGGGAGCAACCTTTGAGAGGTTCTGCAGCCTCTAGGGTCCTTCACCTCTTATTCCCAGATGTAACCACCAGATAGCACTATTTTTCTAGGCTGAAGCTTGGAGTACAAAAGCATTCTTCTAGAATAATGAGCATTTTTTATTTATTTTAATAATGTCTGTGTGAAAACAGCTGTATTAATTTTAACAGACTTAAATGCAATTAGAAATACCATAGAAGATTTAGACATATATCTACATGTATACATACGTGTGTGTGCATGTGTTTATGTGTAATATATATGTATATATATATATATACATTTGGAGATATACTCAAAATCCAAATTTAAGTTTATTAGTTGCAGTTTTAGTCTTTCATTGTCTTTGTATCAAGTTGAGTATCCTCTGGCACCTTAGGACTAAAATGTCATACGGACATGCTGACCTTAAGGATTCTTTCTTAAATGGACTTCAGAAATAGTGAGCTTGGGGTAAAGAAATGGCTCAAAGGTTAAGAGCACTGACTGCTCTTGAAGAGGACTCGGGTTCAGTTCCCAGCACTCCACATGACAGCTAACAGTCATCCATAGCTCCATTTCCAGGGAATTTTGTTGCCCTCATCTGACTTCCACGGACATCGCAGACACAGGTACACATACACACATGCAATATATATAAAATGAAAATAATAAATAAAAATATTTTTTAAAAAGAAAATAATGAACACTTACAGCCATCTATCCTTTATCCTGTGCAAGCCTCTACCAATAATATTTTGATGACATCTTTTATGCGTGTGCAATTTTCTTTAACTTAGGCTGTGAAATCCTGGACAGATATTGGATTGTAATTTCTCCTTGATAACCCATCATTTATTCAACAGACTATAATAAGCACTTTGCAGGTACTTAGCCCAAGGACCAGGGATCTTGCTTAGTCAGTGATATAGTACTTGCCTAGTATATACAAGACATTGTGTTTGATCTCTAATATTGGGTTTGTGGGACAAATTCTTAAGTGGTAGATGACAGGTACTTCAAGCTTGGCATTATAGCACACATCTGTAATTCCAGCACTTGGAAGCAAAGGCAGGAGTACCACAGATTTGAAGACAGTCTGAGGAGTATACAGCAAGTTGAAGGTTGGCCCAGCTTGAGCTATACAGTGAAACTTTGTATTTATTTAGTTAAAAAAAAATCAGAAATACACTACCAACCTTTTACAGGATACACTATTTGGGAGAAGGACCAGTTATCATTCCTATGCATTTGGTAACTGGCAGGATACAGGTAATATACAAAGTTTGAGCAAGACCAGAAAGTCTAAAAGACCAACCCAAACTTGGCATCAAGAGGACTAGAATCCAAGCATAGTATCCAGGTTAAGTGGAAATGAGGTCACCGACCGAAGGGCAAGGATACACTAAAAACTGTAGCAGAAGCATGCTTGTCTTCTCAGCAGGACCTTTCTGAACCTTCAGAACCTTAGAATCTCTGATCTCTAGAAATATCCAATTTCCTATGGACTGACGCCACTGTACTTTCAGTGTTCTTTTCAATAGCTGCCTTCCAAGTTCATCATGATTTCCATGAGAGGCAAACAGGGCCATCCAGGAGAATGTCCATGTTGTTCTCTACTGTAACCCACTTTTTAGGCGGATTGGTGCTGGAGCATGGATGTTTAGAAAGAACATGTTGAGTCAACAGATGTGGTTGTTTAGGTTTAAATGTTAGGTAATGCAGATTGAGAAACAGAATTAAGTTTCTGAATGTCACCTATATTAAGTGGGATTCAATAGGCCAAGTGTTAAACTCTCATTCTAAGTGCAATTAACCTCCTCTCATCTCTTCCCTTGAATGTTATCTGTCATCAGAAGGAGATATTTGATCATCACTGGTCTGTACCTCAAAAAGTTATTGGATGAGATAGAGAGAATAGGATATTATCTTGATTAGATTTCTCTATAGAATTACAAAGGCCCTTACTAAATTCTTTCCCTAACTTAGTCATGAAAGTATAATGTTAAAACAAAGAGTACATCTGCTAATGAGTACAGGCTGTTATGTCTTTATGCAGTAAGTGTTCCAAACCTAGGGAAAATAACAACAGTTCCTTTTTAAATTAAAAATATTAAAAAGTTTTCAGTTCACACCCACCCAGGGACACCCAAAATTAATAAAATAATAAAATTTGAATACATTTTTATGGAAATCATATAATGGCAGGTAGGGGTTTATGAATCATCTGGCATAATGGAAAGTGAAGGACCAGTAGAGTATAATTATATTGAGAATCTGATTCCAGGCCAAGGAATTTGGACTAATTAGGTATTTGAGGAATAAGCACAGAATCAAAGTGACAAATAGTAGCAAAAGGGGAGCATTCAGAGGGCACCTTCAGTGACCATGTGAACTGCCCCTTGGAATGGGGAAATTGTCACAGGGTATACCGAGTTTATAGAAAGAAACCAGGTTGATGTCAAGAGTCTCTCCCAAAGAAGTCCTATTGTGGCATAAGCAAATGAGTTATCTGATGGAGAAACAGAAAAGAGACCAGTTGAGGAATGGTCTCGGTGAAGGATTGACCATTAGGAATGGCCTGGGACGGTTAATGAAGACAGAGAGAAATGGAAGAGAAACAGAGGAGGATCCCAGAGTTGTGGACAAGAAGTGCTTGTCTTGAGAGCTTTATCACAGTGTAAATGTTGAGACCGTGATGGTTGAAAGAAGCATTTTAAGGACTTTGCTTGTTTTCTTTTCTTGAATATTTGTTTAATCCATAACCTATGAAACACTCCTGAGTAGCTAGCGATTTTCCATGTTAACTCCTCTTATCCTTATTCTCTTCTCCTGTGCACTGGCAACTTTTTACTGCAAAGGCTACAAATATGAATTGTTGAGTTACCCGTCATGGTGCATCTGCCTGCAGTTTGATTGCATCCTCATTAGATGGTTTCTCTTTTCATTAAGTAGTACATTGGGATTTTTTTTTTCAAATTAAATGGATCTAAAGTAATCAGAAAGGATTCTACAAACTATATGCAATTAAAAACCCTAATGATAAAACTATTTAACTATGACAAAATAAGATAAAACATAATCAGAATTTTAGGCAAACAAGTATTATACATTTTTAGTGAATATCCATAACCTAAACAAAATTTTGCCATATTATCTTTACAGTAAATCAATTCTTAATAGCCTTAATTTGGATTTGATTATCTATTTTTACTCTCCTACTTATATATGGAGCTTTGAGAGATTTTTAGAGAAATAAGATTGTATTGCCTCTAGGCACAGCTGCTCTGCCACTCTTAAGATTTGAAGTCAGAATTAAATGTGGAGTCAGTTATCTTTGAATTAACACATTTTGCTGTAAAATAACACTAAGGGAGACATACAAGTCAGGCTTTATATCAATGTATCAAAAACTTCAAGTACAGCCACGCCTACCCTAGTCCACACAGTCTTAATTCCCCTAATTTCTCTACCTGCCTTTTTTCTGAGCAACAAGAATGTGGCCTAAGGTTGAATTATGAAACTGCTAAGGTTTTCAAGGGTTTCCATTGGGTGCTAACTGCTGTGAGGAGTCTTTAAAAACAACGAGGACAACACCAAAACAATCCTTGACGAGAAGTTTATCACAGTAGTAAATTTTGACAACATTCATTTCCATTTCTCTTCAGTGTATCCTGCTTACCATAGAAAGATACTATAGTGCATCCTTACTTATGTGAGGAACAGTGGAGTAAAACAGGAAGGGTTTTTGTTCCTTGAAAAGTAAAAACATATCTTTCTGTATTTGAACCATGGCTATTTATTGCAACCTGCCTAATAATCTATAAAGGGAGCTATTAAAATACTAATTGTTCTTGATACCCTTATGCTTGGGCTTTCAAGGAGAATTAAATGCTACCTGTAACTGTCAAAAACTTAAGTATTTTAAGGGGATTTTTCTAGGCCAGGAACATAAACCAATTTGGGTAATTTTCACATTTTATTCAAATATCAGTCTCTTATATTTACTATGCAGTCAAGCAAAAGAAGAATTGCCTCAGCAGGGCTTCTGCTTAGGTAAGGATGCCCTGTGGATAGACAGCAAAGGCTTTTCTTTTCTAATTTTATAGTCAGGGCAGGACAACCTTTTGTCATAGTCATTATCAGACAGACTCTTAAGCATGAGCAGCCTAGAAAATTCTCAAGTAGTGATGATTTCAAATTGTTTTCAAAGGCCATTTATGCAAGAAATAGCAAATGTGTCTCACATAATGAGCATTCGCAAATGTATGCTGAAGCCTGGACTAAATTGAGTGAAAAGAAAATGAACAACTATTGTGTAAGGAAAGTAATGTCCTTGACTTCCCCGAAATTGTTGTTATGATTAGCACATCTCTTGTTCTGTTTATGCTCCATAGTGGGCTATGATTATTATGATCTTTAAAATTTTTGGCCATTCTGAATCTACCCCTTTTCTTAGAATAGAGGTTCAAAATCCAGGTTTATAGAGAATCCATGGACAGACAGAAGATCTATGAACACCACTGTCATTTTAACTGTTCAGTTTGGATTTCTGTGTGTACAGTGGATGTGTTTTTACCCAATTCTCACCCCCCCAAAAAGAGGATAGTTATTGATTTTTGATGGTTATTGTTGCAATACTTTTCTTGGGAAGACATGAAAAACATCTGCTTACCACAGACAGAAAGGGTACTGACTGACCAAAGAAATGATTCATTCCAAGCCAGCTTGGTGAACCAATGAGTTTATTGGGGTTACTTGTAGGTCACTCAAAGGCAGCTTCTTCCCAACCCTACTCAGGAGTCTACCTTCTATCTACTCTTAACACCCCTCAATACCACATGCAGATTAAGTAGGATGCTTTACAGTTCTCCATTGAGGGTCTGATGACCCTACACATAAGGGAATGTTTAAGACCCAACCCATCTCATAAGGGTCTAGCAGGAGTGATCACAAATGCTCTGATTCAAAACAGTGGTCATATCCAACCCAAAGGAAACAGCTACACAACAAATTAGCAGTGTAGTAAATTTATATGTAAGACTTAAAGGAACTTGTTTTTATTTTAATGAGATGCCATTTAAGAACTAAATTTTCACTGACATAAAAAAATGTGGAAAGTATATTCATTGTCTATCAAATCTACAATGTAGTGACTGATTGTTTAGAATAAACACTTTAGATACATTTGGAAGGCTCACATTAGATACATTCTGGAGGCTCACAGGGTATGCTAGCTGAGTGTAGAGTATCTTAAGGGATGTTAGCCTTACCTGATCCCACCCCGCCCACCACGGGCAGGAAGGTATCTAGGGTAATGCCACTTAGAAGGAACAGTTAAAAGGAGCTGCTGAAGGGAGAGTCTCCCCAGAAGCCACCAGTGTGACATATATAAAATCCAGGAGAAAGAAGATTCACCAAAAACCAGAAAGGCTGGCCAAGCAAAACTGGATGAGTACCAGCAGATTGAATGGAAGGACACAGGGGTCATTCAGTCCTCCCTTAGGTCTAAATAGTATGGCAGTGAAAATAGAACTAGGCAGCCTAGGCTGGAGGAAGCACAGAGCTATGCTTTTTTAAGCATGAATATAAGTGAAAGATAAAGAAGGGCACTAGTTGAGACTAAAGTGGTCATGAGGGTGTTGAGTTTCTTTGCCCTTTGTGGGGCAGAGAGTAAGGCCTTTATAGTACTGTTTTTGTATTCAGAAGGAAAGTCACTTTGGAGGTTAAGAGGTTGCAATTCCATAGCTAGGGTTAGGTTCCTGGGATTGAATCATGAGGACAGATTGTGCAGGACTTGGACAGTGTAAAGGAAGAATGTTGGACTGGAAATGGGAGCAGCAGTTTATAGAGGAGGATTTGAAGGTCACATGATCATGTTGGTTTTTTTCTGAGAGCTAGGATATAAGATCTCTTCCTGGAAGTCGAGGTGGGAGGAAAGGACAGTGGAGGACAATGGCTACCCTCTAGGAAGTGTAGGAAGAAATCAGTCAGGGAGACAGAAAACAGTTTTTGCACTGATGACCTAATGGAGAAGAACGATGATTGCTTATGCAGTGAGAGTCATGTGTGAAGGATGAAAGAGAAGCAGCCAGGGTGCTTCCTAAGCCATGTGACCAATGGCAGGTGGTCCTCAATGGCCTAAGGGCTCTAACAGTTACTGCAGTGTTCCAGTGGGCAGTGAACAGATGGAAAGATTTCCATACACCAGCCCAAAAGAGTCATTACGTTTTTAGAGGAGATTGTGTGTTTAAAATTTTGGGTGGTTTGGGGAACGACTGAAACCTCCTTTGGAACATAACATGGTAGTGTGGGCCTGGGCATTGGTTTGTACTTGTGTCACAACTGGGTGGCATTAGAGGAGGAGTGGGGTCTCAAATGAAGGTGGGTTTCCTCCAGGCGTGAGCAGACTACATTTTCTGAGCTCTTCTTCAAGAAGGTGACAGATCCTCAGTGTTAAACTAATTATTAGCTTTACTTTTATATTTAATTTTATTTTCCTTCGTTAAAGGTCAGTAGCTATAGATACAGAAACTACTTTTCAAGATTGCTGTCAATATCAAAAATAAACACTTGCAAACAATGCCTGACACATAGTATGCTCAATAAGAAATATCAGTAGTTATTTTTATTAAGTGGCTTTTTGTAAAAGTATTAAACTGGCCAAAGGGTTGAATATTGTTTCTAGAAACCTTCAGTGGTCTGATAAGACAGTCTGGCTTTGAAGAACAGTAGAGAATCAGTCTTGGAAGTTAGTCAAACAAGTGTTGATTTGAATTTGTTACCTTTTTAGTGGGGCGACTGTTTCAGTTAACTTTCTTTTACCGTAGCAAATCCTGAGATAATAAATTTATGGGAAAAAAGGGGGCGACCCACTTGCTTTGGCTCTGTGGAAGCACATGGTAGGCCTAAGTGGTAGTCAGAACCCGCAAAAAATGATAAGACCACATTTCACAATCCCTTTAATAAAACATGTCTCCAACCATCTAAAGCCTGCCCATAGGCCTCATCTGCAGAGGCACCTACCGCCTTCTAGTACTGCCACCCTGGGGACCAAGCCTTCACCACATGGACCTTTGGGGTTTGTCCAAATCCAAGTTATAAGAGTGGTCCTATGATCCTGATGTGATTTAACCTTTAACTTTCCTTTTCCCCAGCTCCTTTAAAAAGAAAACACACTGCATGCTGCTTAATCTCTCTGGGAAACCAAATGAAAGTCTGAGCATACACTTGTACCATGTCCTAACTTGGCAGGAAAAAACCCTGAAAATTAAAAAATTATAACAGGCAGGGGAGATGGCAGTTGGTCAAGAGCCTGTCATGCAAGCATAAGGATCAGATCCCTAGTACCCATATAAAAGGCTGGGCAATGGCTGTTAGCGTCTGTAACCCCAGCGCTGGAGTGGAGGGTGGTTAGAAAGAGGTAGATCCAGGAAGGTCATAGACTGTCCAGCCTAACCAAATCGATGAGTTTCAGGTTCAGTAAGATGAGTACACACACTCCCACACATAGACAAACACGTGCAGACACACACACACACACACACACACACACACACACGCACGCAGACACACACTCCAAAAGGATGCTTATCACATGATGTTCTCCAGAACAAAGTGAGAGAGGAAACTGTAACAAACCATCTAAGATGAAAGCAGCAATGTCTTCTCTGCCCTAATCCTGTTAATAACATAAATCAGTCCCTATTCCATCATCATGTATACTCTTTGACTGTTAAAATGCTTCAAATGGAAGAGTTAAAGTTTGTTGTTGTTGTTGTTGTTGTTGTTGTTGTTGTTGTTTTTGCTTTTTCCTGGTGTCATTGTTGTGATCTCCAAGGGGGAAAGTTAAAAGTTAAAAGTTTCTTTATTCCTATATTTATAAAAGAAAAGTCTTTATAAGGTTGTTGGGTTTTGTTTGTTTTTGGTTCTTTTGGTGTGGTGTGGTGTGGTATGGTGTGTGTGTATGTATGTGTATAACATATGTACTTGTAAGTGAAGATATGAATATGTCTTTGCCCAGGCATGTAGAGGCCAGAAGTTGATGTCAGGTGATATTTTTTTCTGATTGTTCTCCCCTTATTTATTTATTTATTTATTTATTTATTATTATTGATAATTTTATTTTAATTTCGAATTTCATACATGAGTATTGTATTGCATTGTTGCTACCTCTCCAATTCCTCCCATGTTCCCCTCCCACTCACTCTCAAATTTTTGACTTCTTTAATTATTGTTATATATGTATATATACCATGTAATGAGCATTCTTTTGGAAAGACTCAGGTTTTGAGGAACTCAAGAGTCTCTCTAGCAGCAATTGAGACATAATGGGAAAGCTGAGATTGTGGCTCACTTGGTAGAGTACTCACCTAGAATGCCCAAAGTCACATCCCTAGCACCACAGAAACTGAGCTTAATGGTGCACTTCTATAATCTCAGCACTCGAGAGGAAGAAAGCTCAGAAAGCCAAGGTCATTTTCAGCTACATAGTGAGTTCAAAGCTAACCTATGCTACATAAGAACGTGTCTCCAAGGGGAGTAGGGGGGAGAGGAGATGGTGGCCTCTTCTTTCATTAGATGCCTGCCTACCTTCTCAATGAACACTAATTTAATTTTCTTTCCTTCCTTTTCTATTTCCAAATAGTCTCTAAGAACCTAAAGGCGCTTCCTTTCATCTCTGGCTCTCAGCTTACGATTTGTATGTGATCTAGAAACTAAGATGCTCTTCAAGTGCATCCCTGTGGAGGGACAGGATGGTAAGAACCAATAATGGTGGTGTCACTAGCTCAGGATAATACATACACTTTTGCTTATAAAACAGACATACTTTCAGCCTTTTGTGTATTTTTTATAGATAACATTGGTTTTGCAGCACACTTCCAATTTTTTTCCCTTGTCATTCTTAATGTGAGAGAAAATAATGATAGAAATGAGCCTGGAAAAAACCACTCTACTTTTTTTGCTTTTTAGAGCAAAAGTGTCCTTCCAGTGGTGCATAAGAACTTGATGGCTAATCTCTAGCCACTGAATCTTAGTAAGTAAGAGAATGGGATGAAATTAACATCTGAAATGTTGGCATTAGTTAAAATCATTGACTTCTAAAGAAAAATGACTTTTAATATATTACATTGATCTCATGAAAGGCTTGGCTATAGTGGGTATTAGCTGGAACTGTGTGGCTTAGAGAGGAATGACAGCATGATGACTTATTGTGTACAAGGTAAGGAGCTACATAATATTTTTCTCCTTTTAAAGAATCTATAAATTGAAGCAAGCATCGACATGTATTAAGAACATTACAGTGTCTCATGGATTCTTAAGTAAATTAGGAATTACTACTGTTAGCCATGATGCACTCATGTGAAGTGACAGCGTTTAGTTTAAACAGTTTTATCATTTATTAGCAATAGTATTAGAATAAATGATAATGATCATTAAGTGTTATGTACATGATCATTTAAGTAATTATGCCTGCAATCTTCTTCTATTAGTCAAAGCTCTTTGGGTTAATTAGTAGAGGAACTGTATTATTCCAGTTTCTAAGGGATAGGAAAATAAAGGAATTCTGAAAAGTGCTAAAGAAAGCAGCCCATTTATTCCTCATCTCGTCTGTTGTAGCAATCTCATGGTTAAAAGATCCTGGTGGGGCTGGAGAGATGGTTCAGTGGTTAAGAGCACTGACTGCTCTTGCAGAGGACCCGGGTTCAATTCCCAGCACCCACATGGCAGCTACAGACCATCCTTAACTCCAGCTCCAGGGGAATCCGAAGCCCTCCTCTGACCTCCACAGCATTGCACAACACGGGTGCACTCACATACATGCAGGCAATACACTCATACACAAAATAAAAATAATGTTTTTTAAAAAAGATTCTGGTAACTTTTCTATCTTGAAATATGATAATTAGGCCTATTAAATTGTATGTGTATACTTTTTCAATGAAAGCATTTATGCAACAGAAAAGTACTAATATGCTATGCAAATAAAAACATAATCCTCATTTACCAACTAATCCATACTTAAGGATGGGATAATAAATACCGTTTAGAGTTAGTCTTAAAAATGTTAATACTGTCTTTTATTTAGTCCTGACAAGTCAGTAACTCAGAATCTATACAACCTCAAAGGTATAACTGTAGGAAATAACTAAAATATTCTTTTGTCTGCCCTCTTACTATTCACATTGTAACATAGTTAACATCATGTTAGTGTAACTCCTTGCTACTGTAAGTAGTTCTTTCATTTGTGTTTGGTAAGCAAATCATGAAGAAGGTTTTATTTAATTCAAAGTACCATTTCATACCTTCATTTTAGCCTCACCCATGTCCTGAAGGGAAAGATCAAGAAAAGGATCCTTTAAAATTCATTGTGATTTATCACTTAGTAGCTTCTCAGACATTGACTGCTCTGTCTTTCATTTTTCTTTCTTTCTTTTAATATGCCAACAGAAATAACTGTAGACCAGGGCTTTAAAGGATATCCAATCTAGTTCTAAGGAACAGGGACAGTTCCCAGGACAGCTCCCGGGACCTTTGCTGCACTTGTGGCCTTTGGCAGTAGCTTCCTCTAAACTCTCAAGGCTTTCATCACTTCCTAAACACTGGTCTTCCTGTTTGCTACTCACTTATGGGAAACTGGACACGGCCTATTACTCTCCATTCTATTAACCTACTTTTTCTTCATCCGCTAATCCCAGTTCTCTTCCCTTCGTCTAAATATAAAAAGACACAGTCTGCTCAGGGTGAGTAATGGAGTGAAGTAATGGAAGTCATCAAAACAAGGGAAGATTTCCTAGAAATGAACTTTACCTTCTACACATTTGTTTTAATTATCAGAAAAGATTTGGAGAATAATGTTTTAAATTTCTTTATTGTGCTCAGTTTCTGTAGCCTGCTGACAGCACTCTCCTCATAGCAGGTTTCATGCCCCTGGTCTGTACTTATCTGTTTTAAATGTTTGGTTTTGCTACAGCTGGAGTTTGATATGGTATAGTCCCACGTTCGTCTTCTACTTGGGTCTCGAACCCTACCTGTACTCTCTTTACCTTTCATGAAGCTTTTCTTAAAACCTGTTATTATCATTTTTGAGAAATACTGAATCCTGTTTCTAAAATGAGAAATAGAAGACAAATACACAAATTCTTGCATCAATGCAACTAACTCCCTGTTTCATTAAATTGCTTGGCGTTGTGTCCTGAATGGTTCTGCAGATGTTTCTTTGCTTAAATTCTCCATCTAGTTTCTAGCTTCATCTTATGATGTATGTATATACTTTAAATGAAGAAAACATACATATGGAAAAGTGCATAATTCCTAAGTATAAGACTTGATCGAGTTTTGTAAAATGTACTTACCCAATGAATGCGCACCCTCACATAGAACTGCAACAGCTCCATCCAGCTCCTCTCAGCCATTTCTTCGAATTCCAAATATACCTGACTGTGTGAGCATGAACTACTCTTAGCCTGTCCTTTTTACAAATAAAGCAATATGCTAACTTTATGTTGCTATGGGAGGTTGTAATGCCTTTGTTTAGTATCCTATATACCACTATTTATATTTTTCTTGTACTAGTGAATATTTTTCTAGCTGGGGGTTATTACAAATACTACTACTAACATTCTTATTAGACATGTCTTTTGTTCTGTCAGGTATAAACTTAGAAATGTAATTGCTGTTTGATTGGCTATATATTCAGCATTTGTAAACACTGCCTACCAGTTTTCCAGAACAGTTGAACCAGGATGTACTTCCATGAAAAATGAATGAGGATTTTAGCAGTCCTATTGAATATTGGATCATAACTTTGAACTACATTTTCTTTATGAGTAACTTAAGCACCATTTTGTAATTTGACTAGTTTTGCAGAAAAATCCTGTCTTCTCATTTTTCTGGGAAAAGTGCTCTGCCACTGAGCTACCTCTCTGTACCTCTGTGAGGAATTCTATCATAATGCTCATACCAACCTTGCAGTTAAAGAAAGTCTCCATGTCACTTTATATTAATAATGGGGCCAGAGAGATGAGTCAGCAGTTAAGAGCACTTACTGTTCTTGCAAAGGATCTGACTTCAGTTCCCAATACCCACAGTACAGTTAACAACCATCCATAGCTCCAGTTCCAGGGAATCTGATGCCCTCTTCTGACACCTGCAGGCATTGCACACATAGGTACGCTTGCATACATGCAGGCAAAAACACCCATACACATAAAATAAAAGTTAATTAAAAATATTTATATATCTTATATTTCACAACACTCAGTACTTTAGTGAATGACCTGAATGGTCAGTGTCCATTATATATTAAAAAGCAAGTATGTTATAAAATCTGCCATCTGCTTATCCTATTCACCTTGGTAGTCCTGTTTATCATCTTCTTGTCCTACAGTAGTAATCATATGGTTGCTATCCTCAAGCTTCTCTGGCTAGACAGTAATTCTCTAGGAACATTCTAGAAAAGCTAACAATGTCATGGTAAGATGTCAGAAAGTCATGTTGTTTAATGAATTACTATATGAATGAATACATGAGGGCCCCCTCACTGGAGATTCTAGGTTTCATATGGAAGCTCGTGCAATTAAAAAAGGTGTTAAGAATGTATTTGATTTGTTGGCTGAGGTATTTATCAAAAGAGGCCTACTGGCAGAGAGCTGGATATACCTGATATCCCTTGGCTTAGTGTTGATGAAGGGATTGTAAGGCTGGGGAAAATTGGTATGCTCGAGTGGATTCGAGGTGCAACACCAAATCCTCCACAATGGGAGGGCCCAGAGGACATGCCTTTTACTGATTTTTATAAGATGGAAAGTACTGAGACACCAGAATGTTTGAAGAGCTTTGTTTTTGCTCTTTTCCTTATGCCAAATCTTACAGTTGGAGATGCTGCTCAATTGCATAAATTAAATGTAAATATAATAGGTGTAACAGGACCTCAGAGAAGGGGTCAGGTGGCAGTATTGAATTACCAAAAACAAGGTGAGCATACTTATCATAATGGGCAGCAAAGGCAAAACAGTACCTACAATGGCATGACTCAAATTGACCTGTGGTACTGGCTAATCAATCATGGTGTTTCCAAGAACCACATACATAAGAAGCCTACTAAGTTTTTATTTGATCTGTATAAGCAGAAAAGCTCTAGGATGAATGACAGGAAGTCAGTATTGGATTATAGCAACAGAGAATCTCACTCAGTCAACCAATTTCCAGGCTTGAGACAGTTTACAGACCCAGAACCCCTTGAATGAAGGGAAGGCTGGGTGCCCTTGAGGAAGGACTTTGTCACAGTCGAGATATGTTGTTTGCCTCTCACCCATCCTTCCCCAGAGGGACCTACGGCCTATTACTAGAGTAACTGTACATTGGGGGAAAGGAAATAATCAGACTTTCTGTGGCCTATTGGATATTGGTTCTGAGTTGACACTGATTCCGGGAGACCCTAAGAAGCATTGTGGCCCTCCAGTTAAAGTAGGGGCTTATGGAGGTCAGGTGATAAATGGAGTTTTTGCTAAAGTCCGACTGACGGTGGGTCCAGTGGGTCCCTGAACTTACCCTGTGGTTATTTCCCCAGTACCAGAATGTATAATTGGGGTAGATATACTAAGAATTGGCAGAACCCCCACATTGGTTCCCTGACCTGTGGAGTGAGGGCTATTATGGTTGGAAAGGCCAAATGGAAACCACTGGAATTGCCTCTGTCAGGGAAAATAGTGAACCAAAAACAGTATCGCATCCCTGGAAGGATTGCAGAAATTAGTGCTACCATCAAGGATTTGAAAGATGCAGGGGTGGTGATTCCCACATCTCCCTTTAACTCTCCTATTTGGCCTGTGCAGAAGACAGATGGGTCATGGAGAATGACAGTTGACTATCAAAAACTTAATCAAGTAGTGGCTCCAATTGCAGCTGCTATACCAGATGTGGTTTCCTTACTCAAGCATATTAATACATCTCCTGGTACCTGGTATGCCGCTATTGATTTGGCAAATGCTTTCTTCTCAATATTGGTTCATAAGGACCACCAGAAGCAATTTGCTTTCAGCTGGCAAGAGCAACAGTATACCTTTACTGTCCTGCCTCAAGGATCTATTATCTCTCCAGCATTGTGCCATAACTTGGTTCGAAGGGATCTTGATTGCCTGACTCTTCCACAAAATATCACACTGGTCCACTATATTGATGATGTTATGCTGATTGGATCCAGTGAGCAGGAGGTAGGAGACAGTATGGACTTGTTGGTTAAGCATATGCGCATGAGAGGATGGGAAATAAATCCAACTGTAATTCAAGGGCCGTCTACCTCAGTGAAATTTCTAGGAGTTCAGTGGTGTGGAGCATGCAAAGACATTCCTTCTAAGGTGAAAAATAAGTTGTTGCACTTGGCCCCTCCCTCCACCAAGAAGGAAGCACAACCCTTGGTGAGCCTGTTTAGATTCTGGAGGCAGCACATTCCTCATCTGGGTGTGTTACTATGATCCATATATCAAGTGACTCCTCAGAAGGCAGCTACCTTTGAGTAGGGCCTGGAACAGGAAAGGGCCCTTCAACAGGTCCAGGCTGCTGTACAAGCTGCTCTGCCCCTTGGGCCATATGATCCAGCAGATCCGATGGTGCTTGAGGTATCAGTGGCAGATAAAGATGCTATTTGGAGTCTCTGGGAGGCCCCCATAGGGAAATCACAGTGGAGGCCTTTGGGATTTTGGAGTAAGGCTTTGCCTTCATCTGTGGACAACTATTCTCCCTTTGAGAGACAGCTCTTAGCCTGTTATTGGGCCTTAGTGTAAACTGAACGTTTGACGATGGGCCACCAAGTCACCATGCAACCAGAGCTGTCCATCATGAGCTGGGTGTTATCTGACTGCCCCCACCCAAGCCGTAAAGCAGGCCGTGCACAGCAACAATCCATTATCAAATGGAAGTGCTATATACATGATCGGGTTTGAGCAGGCCCGGAGGGCAA
Organism: Nannospalax galili; assembly: GCF_000622305.1. Classification (NCBI taxonomy): domain Eukaryota; kingdom Metazoa; phylum Chordata; class Mammalia; order Rodentia; family Spalacidae; genus Nannospalax; species Nannospalax galili. The sequence continues at coordinate 973,419 of NW_008359214.1, forward strand.
AAGCAAGTTATGTGAAGAAGTTGCCCAAAAGTTCCTACTCCTGTTACGATGCCTCCTGTTCTCAAGCATGCACCCATGGCTTCATGGGGTGTGCCTTATGATCGGTTGACTGAGGAAGAGAAGACTAGGGCTTGGTTTACAGATGGTTCTGCACGCTATGCAGACACCACTCAGAAATGGACAGCTGCGGCATTACAGCCAATTTCTGGAAGAACCCTGAAGGATGCTGGGGAAGGAAGGTCTTCACAGTGGGCAGAACTTCGGGCAGTGCACATGGTCGTGCATTTTGCTTGGAAGGAGAAATGGCCAGAAGCGCAATTATATACTGATTCATGGGCTGTAGCCAATGTTTTGGCTGGATGGTCAGGGACTTGGAAGGAGCATGATTGGAAAATTGGTGAGAAAGGCATTTGAGGAAGAAGTATGTGGATAGATCTCTCCTAATGGGCAAAGGATGTGAACATACTTGTGTCTCATGTAAATGCTCATCAAAAAGTGGCTTCAGCAGAAGATGAGTTCAATAATCAAGTAGATTGGATGACCCGCTCTGTGGACTGTCAGCCTCTTTCTTCAGCTATCCCTGTCATTGCTCAATGTGCCCATGAACAAAGTGGCCATGGTGGTAGAGATGGAGGTTATGCATGGGCTCGACAGCATGGACTCCCACTCACGAAAGCTGACCTGGCTACAGCTGCTGCTGAGTGCCAGATCTGCCAAAAACAGAGACCAACACTGAGTCCCCATATGGCACTGTTCCCCGTGGTGACCAGCCTGCAACCTGGTGGCAAGTTGACTACATTGGACCACTTCCATCTTGGAGGGGACAGCATTTTGTCCTTACAGGAATAGACACTTATTCTGGTTATGGATTTGCCTTTCCTGCACATAATGCTTCTGCCAAAACTACCATCCAGGGACTTACAGAATGCTTTATCCACCATCATGGTATTCCTCACAGCATCGCTTCTGACCAGGAAACTCACTTCACAGCCAAAGAAATGCAACAGTGGGCCCATGGTCATGGAATCCACTGGTCTTACCATGTTCCCCACCATCCTGAAGAAGCTGTCTTGATAAAACGATGGAATGGTCTCTTAAAGACACAGTTACAGCGCCAGTTAGGTGGCAGTAGCCTGGAGGGCTGAGGCAGGGTCCTCCAGGAGGTAGTGAATGCTTTGAATCAGCGTCCAATATAGGCACAGTTTCTCCTATACCAGGATTCGCTGGTCCAGGAATCAAGGGGTGGAAGTGGGAATGATTCCACTCACTATCATCCCTGGTGACCCACTAGGAAAATTTTTGTTTTCTGTACCCTCGACTTTGCACTCTACTGGCTTGGATGTTTTGGTTCCAGAGGAGGGAGTGCTTCTGCCAGGAGAGACAACAAACATTCCATTGAACTGGAAGCTAAGACTTCCCCCTGGACACTTTGGGCTTCTGATGCCCTTAAGTCAGCAGGCTAAGAAAGGAATAACAGTATTAGGAGGAGTGATTGACCCAGACTACCAGGGGGAAATTGGACTTGTTCTCCACAATGGAGGTAATGAAGATTATATCTAGAAGGCACAGATTCCATAGGGCGACTTTTGGTGTTACCATGTCCTGTGATTAAGGTCAATGGGAAACTGCAACAACCCAATCCAGACAGCACAACAAATAGACCAGACCCTTCAGGGATGAAAGTATGGGTCACTCCTCCAGGACCTGCAGAAGTGCTTGCTAATGGTGGAGGAAATACAGAGTGGGTAGTAGAGGAAGGTAGTTACAAATACCAACTTAGGCCACGTGACTAGCTACAGAAACATGGATTGTAATTGACATGAGTATTCTTGTCCTATTTGGTTAAGAATAGGTTTGTGCGTGTATACACATATGTTAAGCAGATACTTGAGTTATTCTTTTTTTGAATGTGTAATTGAGATAAGTGTTAAGTGGTTAAGTGTTGTGAACCTATATGATTATATTGGGTTATGAGACACTAAAGGACTAAGCATTCCTCGAAGACCTTATCACCTACTCTAAGATATATAATGCATTGGTCAGTGTATGATGAGATAGTTATATCATGTTAGGTGAAATTATAACCTCAACATTGTTTTCATTTGAAAATTAAGCATGACATAGAGAGATGCTATTGGGTTTCAAGTTGACAAGGAGTGGACTTGAGACAGCTAAACCTTGGTGTCAACTTGACTGGATTTGGGATTAACTGAAATGAGAGAGATCTTCTTGATTGGATCATCTGAAGCTGGAAGACACACCCTAAATGTGGGTGTTACCTTCTGATGGCAGCCCTTATAGAAGGCCATGACAGAGGAGAATGCCTGGCTTCTTGCTGCTTGCCTTCTCTCTCGCTGGTGAGTTCGTCTTGCTGCTGTAGACTGAAGACTTGCTGATCTTTTGGAATTTATCAGACCTTCAGCGCCACATTGGGACTACTGAGACATCCAGCCTCATGGACCGAGCGACTACCATGGATTCTCAGCCTCTCCAGTGTGGTGTAGCCATTGTTGGACTACTTGGACTATCCTGTGAGCTAAGCTGATAAATCTCTAAACATATATATTCATTCTACCAGTTCTGTTTCTTTGGAGAACCCTGACTAATACAGATGAATTCTCAACATAACTAACATAACATTTAGGCTTAATTTTGTGGTAAATTTGAATTGCTCCCCACACCCCTTAAACTTTTGTGGACATATCCATTACCAAACAAAAACATCCTTTATATTTACTCCTTGGATGTGATTCTGTTATATGATTTTGTAGATCCAGAATAAAGATACATGGTTTCCCCAGATGATTGCTTTCATTTGTCCCACAGAATTCTATATTATCTCTTCTAATAACAAATTTGCCAAACCTTATTAAAGTTTATTAGAGTGCTCTTTTTTTTTTTTTTTTTTTTCTTTTTGAGACAGGGTCTCCCTGTCATCCCAGCTGACCTGAGCTCACTATATAGACCAGGCTGGCCTTGAACTCACAGCGATCCTCCTGCCTCTGCCTCCCGAGTGCTGGGACTAAAGGCGTGCGCCACCATACCTGGCTTTTTTTTTTTTTATGTTGTATGTGTGTATGTGAGTGCACCTGTGTTGTGCAATGCCCATGGAGGTCAGAAGATGCTGTCAGATCCCCCAGGAGTAGAGTTACAGACAATTGTTAGCTGCTGTGGGTGCTGGTATTCAAACCCGAGTCTTCTGCAAGTCCAGCCATGTTCTTAACCACTGAGCCATCTCTCCAGCACCTTACATATCTGCAGGTAATATACTCATACACATAAGATAATAAAATAAATTTTTAAAAAGAAAGTTAATATGAATTTGAAACTAATTTTTAAAATGCTGATTATCTGGAAGCGGGGTTCAAGTGTATGAACAAGTATGCCCCTCCCTCCACATCCTTCATTTAATACATTTCTTTCTCAGAAGTACAGTATTAAACTGCATAAAACCTTTCTTTTTTACATTTAGAATTTTTTTAGACTGAAAATCCATGGTTTATTAACGTAATCAAGACCTAACAAGTAGGTTCAACCTGTGATGACCCTCATGAAGCTAAAATAGCTATGCATACAGCTCAAGATAAAAACCATACACTTACTTAAAATGAGATTTTTTTTTCCTATGTGTGTAGCTCAATTGCGCAGTTCTCAAGCATGAACTTTATAGATGATAATGTCGTGTCTCAGTGGCAAAGGTTGGACACACCCTAAAACATGGCATTTCAATATCTAGGCTAGGTAGATTGCTATATTTAAACTGTGCTGTCCTTTGGGATCAAATATGTCCATCAGAAAAATAAAGCATACATTGAGTTTGTTTAGAAAGGAGCATGTTTGGGTTTCCTGATTGTGAAAACATGTTATGAGTAGAATATTTTAAAACTATAGGACTGTGTAAAGGAGAAGGTTAAGTTTACTGTTTGCTCATTTATAAACATTGCTTGCATTTTTAAGTGCGATATGCTGTGCATGATTTGTGAATATTTTCCAGAGAAGACCCTCAGTTCTTTAGCTAATTTTAAGGTTTGATGTCTATGTTGTTGTTGTGGTTGTTGTTGTTGTTGTTGTTGTTGTTGTTGAGACAGAGCCTCCCATTAGCCCCAACTGAACTCTCTATATAGACCAGGCTGGCCTAGATTTCTGCCTCCCTACAAGGATTGAAGGTGTGTGCCACCACACCCTGCTTCTACATTATCTTTAAAATGGTTACCATTGTAAGCTAGAAAATAGGAATTGTGTTCTTTTATACATATCATCTCACAGGCCTGAGTGGGTTGAACTACACTAAATTTTACTCCTGCCAGCAGCAACTAAGACAGTGTACATGCACATTAAATCCTCAACAATACAAGCTGTCTTCCAGAATTTTTACAAAATTAGACAAAAATGCTTATTGTTTTATATGTTTTATTAGCTGAGCAATTAAATATTTCTCTACCTTTATTTAAAACTGAGAAAATGTCACTAACAGAAGGACCAGAAATGAGGAACAGGAGAGAAAGCTGGTTATTTCTCATCAAACTATATGGTCTCTTAAGAAAAAAATCAGAACCTTAATGCCTCTTCCATCTTATGACTCTATTGGGATAAATTATTATTATTTTGTTATTATTACTGTTTGTAATGACCTTTTGATATTGTAAAACAAGGAGTAAGTTTTATTTGTATACTTTGACCATTATTAGTAATTAAAAAATATGCTGTCAACCTGTGATGCATTGGAGTGATGGAGTGGAAATACGGTAAGAGAAATCAGAAGTGGACCTCAGTCTTGGAGGTGCATAATTGGCTAATAACTGGAAGCTCAGATGGCCTTATACTTCCTCTCCCAGAGGTTCTGAGAAATTAAGCAGCAGTGTCATGTATCTATGAGGATATTCAGTCAACTTTATGCAGGCAAAGCAAGTTGAGCAGTAAGAAACTGAGCCAGCCAACTAGTTTCCTTCCAGGCTATTTTAACAACAATTAATTATATTTTTCACTGAAATTAGCACATGAACCTATTTAATGAATGATGTTTCAATGCTGAAAGTATTTATATATTTTTTAAAAATTGCATGCCTTAGTGATTTCTAGGAAGTCTTTAAAATGGCTTACAAAATAAAGCATTTTAATAACCCTGCATATCAGAGGAAACAGACACTCAAGAATGCTGAAGAAAGTTGTCTGCTTACTGGGTCTCTGTTCTCGATCTTCAGCACAGTTCAGAGTTATCTGGACCCCGAGATGGAAAATAGACTTCCACAGGTTCAAGGTTTGTAGAGGCAGTGAGAATTAAAAATTCTCAAATAGTACTTATCTAGGAAGCACACTTTGAGAAATGCTGATCTAGATCATCTTCTTGTTTCTGCTTTGGGGGTTTTAAGTCATCACTAATTGAGAATTTTTGTTATTAGTTTTTACTCTGTGAACCATGTATCCCCCAGTGTTTGATCATAAACAGTAATAGTTCTAGTATTATTTATATGGATAAAAAGGATATTTTGGGAACTGGAGATATGGCTCAGTGGATAAAGTCCTTGCCTAACAAGCATAAGGACCTTCATTCCAATCACCATAAAAGTCTGGCGCACACAAATCTATGATCCCAGAACTGAAGAGGCAGAGACAGGCAGATCCCCGGAACTCCCTGGCCAGTCACTGCAGCCAATCAATGAGCTCCAAGTACAGTGAGAGATGTTGTCCCAAAAATAAGGTGAAATGTGATTGAAGAAGACACCCAACACCAATTTTTGATCTCCAATCACATGTTCATACTTGAACACACACATACATACACACAGACATGCATGCACCATGCACAACAAAAGATATGATTGAGCCCTGGCCATATTAGAAATACCTAAAAAGATTATAGAATTTTATTTATTTTACATTTACTTGTGTGTGTGCGCATACATGTGCTCATACACGCACACATGTACATGTGCTCCAGCATGAATATGCAGGTCAGAGGACTTTCAGGACTTGGTTCTCTGCTTCTACCATGTGAATTCAGGACAGAAACTCAGGCCTTCAGACTTGACAGCAAGCACTTAACCCACTGAGCTATGGCACCAGCTCCAATCTAGAATGGTTTTAAATAACACCAAACAGAGCCTCATTTTCACATACTCTGGTTTAAGTAGTATACGTTTAAGTAGTGTATATATGAGCCTGGACACTGCATTGTTTTTAAACTCCATGTGACTTCAGTGTGCTGGTAGAGTTATAAATTACTGATGCAGAGAAAAAAAAAAATAACAGCCCACGTTGCCAGCAGGTAATCAGATTATTTCATTTGTGGCTTCTTTCATTTCCATTTCCAGTAATGTGCTAGCCTCCCATTCTTTTGGGGTCTGTGTGGTGGCTTTTGGTGCTTGTATATGTCGTCTTACCATTTCGTTCCTCTCTTAGTTGAACTTTTCTTTATCAAGGTCATTTTAAATTTGATTTCTTTCTTCTAAAGCATTTAACCCCTGCCCAACTAAGTATCTTCTGCAAGTTTAATGAGCAGATTTTCACTTTCCTAATTGAGACTGTGCTCATTAAGTTTTAATATTTTATAATTTTATTGAAAATTATCTTTACCATGTACATGATGCTGTCTTGACTTTGCCCTAGCTCTGAACATTTCCTTCATTATCAACCAACATTTAGTATTTAAAAGTTGTGTCCTGTTGAAACAAATTCTTTGACTTCTAAATAATTGAAAATGAGTATTGAATCAGACTCCAAATTGTGTTAATTGTAATGAGAATGTATAACATGAACACAGGATATAAGCATTTAAATTTTAAAAAATGAAACCTAGGGTTTGTAGTTTGCTTGGACATAATCTTAACTATAACTATATGTACAACTGAAATTAAAAGAGTACAGCCTACCTCTTTACTAGTTATATAACCTTGCCTTACTTTTGTTATCCATAAACTGGGACCATAATCAGTCCAACTTTAATATGTTATAAAGATTAAAATCAGGTAATGCGTGGAATGTTCTCAACAGAACTTAAAATACACTAAGAGTTCAAATGAGTAGTAATTGAGTCAGTTAAGTAGGTGATTGATAGTAAAAGGTATTTGAGATTTTGACTTGACTCATCATGATCCAAGGATGATTGTCCTCAATCAGCCTTTGCTAAGGCTAACCTGGACATTTGAGTTTTTCCAAGTTACAGTTTGTTTTTCTGTATGTAAAACAGAGTTGATTTTCATTCTCAATGTGCTATATTCATTAGAAAATGTATCTTTACAGATAATCATAGCTGTTAAGGAGCAGAGTCAGAATTCAGGTTCTGATTTTGTGTCTTCATTTTGAAAACTGGTAAATGGAAGAAACAGAAGGAATGGCTTGCTTCTGGCATAACAGGAAGGGGCAGAAATCCATTTTAAATAGATTTCAGAAAGAATAATATCTGACCACTTACCACATGTCAGACACTATTGGGTACTGTATTTACATTGTTCAAACCAAGGCTCAAGAAAGTTAAGTAACTTGCCCAAAATCATAAAGGCGACAAATGACAAAGTCAGGAATTGAACTCAGATCTATGACAGCAAGCTCCATACTCTAAATTACTTCAGTAAATTGCACATTCCTGAGTGGAATCAGGAGATTGCTTCTCCTGGGATGGAAGATATACTCAAATGCATCAGGAGAGGACAGGAAGATAGAGGAGAGACAGTAGTTGTGTTTTCTTGCTGCCTTGGAGAAGAATAAATACGAAAAATCATCTAAAAGAGATTGCTTGAGTTTAGCATATATTTGAATTAGGTACGTACCTAAAATGTGAAGCTGCCTGAAGAGAAAGAGGCTAGACATGCCCATGCTGAGCCTTTTGGAAGTAGATACAGATTAAGATTAGAAGGGGTCAGTTAGAAGCATGTGCAATTTATATACTTTATATTCTTTTCTCCTTTTGATTTACTTAAAATAAGTAAATGCAAAGGGTGGTCTCTTTGAGTCCATAAAAGCTAACACTTTTTTGGTGAAACACACATTTTTAAAGCACTTTACATTTCTCAGAATGCTCTCACATTATTTTGTTTAATCTTTGTTCATTCTTGGACACTTTTACAATTTTGCCTCCATTGTCCTGAAATATCCATAAGCCCGAGAACTGTGTTTATAACAACTGTTCTCAAGTTTTTTTTTTTGCATGTAATTGCTTAACTGTGTTTATTTCATTACAAATGACAAGGCTCATTATGATCAAAAGTAAAGATGGAGATATTATTTGGAAAATAATAGGCATAAAGCGGTATCTAAGAAGATGTTTTCTCTCATTTTGCACCTTCTTTTTTTGTCTCAAAATTCTCAGTACTGTCACTGCGCAAACATGTTCAGAGTGAAATAAGAAGTGTAAGAAGAAGTGTATTTTCTCCGTGTAATACAACTTTGAATCCCAAAAAAAGGATGATGAAAATTTGCTATTTTTCAAGAGTATATTACTATAGCATTTATCGTCATAAGAAACTTTTTTTATTTGCCTAAAGTTTGACAATTAATGAAAACTCTTGATTTCATAAATTAAAATTGCATTGGTAAATATGTGGTGCTTTATGAAAGTTGAAACTTCCAATATTGAGCTTCTTGGAGTCTTCCAGTATTCCTCTTTAACTGTAGAATAGACTAAAAATAGTCTAAGATATGTTTATTGGTCTATTTGTATTTTTTATAATTTTTTTTCTTTTATTATTTTTATTTTATGTGTATGAGTATATTACCTAGATATATGTGGGTGCATCTGTATCATGTAATGCCTGAGGAGGTCCAAAGAGGGAGGCATATCCCCTGGAAGTATAGTTACAAATGGTTGTTAGCCATATATTATGAATGTTTTGCCTGCATATATGTAAGTGTAACTCTGTCATGCAATGTCCATGGAGGCCAGAAGAGGACATCGGATCCCATGGAACCAGAGTGGCAGATGGTTGCTAGCTGCCTTGTGGGTGCTGGGAAACTAACCCAAGTCGTCTACAAGAGCAGCCAGTGCTCTTAACCACTGAGCTCTCTCTCCAGCACCAAAATGTACTTTTAAGAATAACCTTTTAAAACATGAAAATAAATGACTGTGTAAATGACTAATGAATGTAGAACTTAGCCCAGACTTTTTGCATATATGTTTATAGGCATTCTGAATCCCAATAATAACTAATGTGTTTAGTACAGTTAGTTTTTCTCTTTCAACCCCCAACTAACTCGTATCCCCAGATAAACAATGAAGAAATTTGATCGTATTGAGCATCATATTTCTCACATACACTGCTTTTTCTTATTATAGATCATGTACGTTTGTTCTGAAAAGAGACAGAAGCTATAAAATAACTGCATTGCTTACTGTAGTACAACACTGATATGGAAGCAGAAGTAAAGGAAACCTTGCAGATTGGCTTGGAATTCTAGCTCTGCTACTTTGTACTGACAGGTCCTGAATCTTTCTGTTTCTTAGTTTCCTTGTCTCTCAGTGAGCATAAATTATACTTGCCTTATATAGGATTTGCAGAACTGAACCCAACTGTATAAAGCATTGTGCTTTCAGTAAATATGAGCTGTTTTCACTGATGATACCATTGAGGCTGAGGCTAACAAGGATGTTGGTTGGGAAAGAGGCTGCATTCGAGAACTACCTGAGTTTTGAAAATTTTTAAAAGATGACTGGCATGCGCCAATTTATGCCATATAGCCTTGTTGTCCTGTTTTGCCGAACATAACCTCTTTGTTTTTCTTGGCTCTGGATCACATCCATAGAATGTTGTACACACCTGTGGGTGGCAGTGATCCAGTTAGATAATTGGACTGCAGAAGTACGTAATGATCCCCAAGGTAGGTCATTTATGCCATTTACATGATTTTTCCATCTTATAGGACAGTACTAGATAAATTTCAAGAATTTTTTTTTTTACATTCCTCCTTTGAAAGTTTACTTCAAAAAGAGTGTAATAGATATTCTCCTGTTTGATGTTAAATGATTTAGAAGCCCTCAAGATTGGAGCTCTTAATAGAAATTGCCTCATACTGTTGCACCTTCTTTCTACAACTGCAGACTTCCAGAACCTGGTTGATTATCCAGGTGTAAGGAAGTGCATGTTAATTTGTCAAAAGGTGTATACATTCACATCATAGAACTGACTGAAGGAAAAGTGCATCTGTAAACAGCAGTGTTACAATAATAAAAGTACCAGGCTACCTCTTTCAGTGTTTACATATAGAAAACTCAGTATAAGCAGGAGCTAATATAATCATTCTTATTTTTGTGAAATTTCGGAACAATGGATCAATGATATTTTGTTTCAGGCGGTTAACAGCCAGCACTTTGGCTCCTCTGCAAATTAAAAAATCAGTTCTTGTTAATTACATTTAAAGATGATGGCAGAGATCTCTGTGCCATAAAGCAAGAGCCTGATCTGTGACTATTTTGTTCCATACGTGGTACAATGCAGTACACTCTTCGCAGCCAAAGCCCTGTGTTGTCTGGGCAACTCCCGTTGCCATAGCAATGAAATTCTTTTGCGGGAGCAGGGCGAATGCTAATTGTAGCCATTTGTTGTTCCTTCTGTCGATCCCTTAACTAGCACAGTTGTAGAGCAGCCAGAGACTCTGGATGAACAGCACGGAGTGCCCCCAAAAGCATCACTGCTGAAGGCAACCGGCTGCTCTGCTTAAAAAATCATTTGAGCAGCCGACAGTGCTGACAGTGCCACTATGTGGGCAGAAGCACAGCTTGACTCAGAACCTGACAACTGTTGATCTGGGACTTAGAGGGAGAGAGAAGACTGTTTAAAACCTGTTGAGAAGGTACTGATGATATGAAGATTAATTTGACATCAGTCCCTCAGAGGTAGGTGCTGGGCATATCATAACAACTGTTTATCCAGACCTAAATTCAATATCAGAATGCCCAGAGGCTGTAGGAGACAGATCAATGGTTATTCCTTTTATTTCCATCCAAAACTGCATTACTATGGCCTAAGGTAAAAATACTCATTTGGTCAGAAGCAACCAGTTGTAATTCACATAGGTATTAGATTCAGCTTGTACTGGCAACTCCCTCCTCTCTTTATAAGCCCTTATTTTTAGAGACTTATGACTTAACTGCCAGAAATGAGTTGAAACTGAAAATCAACTCAATATAAATGAGAACTAACCCCTTTTGAAAAATAAAAGACAAAGTGCTACCTACCAGTTGGATGGTCTTTCAGGCCAGTTTAATTTGAGAAAATGTGCTTAAACCTGGCAAGTAGTAATTCATCATGAAACCTAATTGTAGGTACTTGAAGAAAAAAAATCATCTTGATTTTAAGGGAAAAAAATGTGAGGTACGATTATGCTATTATATCTTCCTTTAGTTCATGAGGTTTGTTTTTTTTTTTTAATTTACCAGCTACCACATAAACACAGTAATAAATTTTGAGGTAGTTTTTAAGGCACAAATGTAATCTATATGCCTCCTAATTGAACAGACTGATGGTCCTTCCTACCTGGAAACCTCTTTAAATTCAGTAGAACTAATGCTATAGGCTTGTTGTATCAAGCTGTTCCTTCAGTACAGCTTAGTGTTTGTTTCTTTTCAGACAGACAAAATTGGTATGATGATGACCCAATCAAAACTAGAGATTTTTCTTTTTAAATGGAGAGCTGGGAAAGAAGACCTTTAAACTACATGTAATTTTTTTTAACGGAATCCCATGTATAATAATTTTTATCGCCGGTCCTACTTTTTCTGAAGAAATCTCATTCAGAGGATCATTCTATGCTCCCAGAGACATTAATTTCTGATGATGGTGATCATAATAGATTACTTGTATGCTTCAAACACTAAACCTGTTAACCCCATTCATCAATGAAAGTAGATACCATTCCATAAATTCCATGGAAAAATATATTTGAAGAAGACTTGCTGAAAGAAATTCCTAAGACCTATTATATTCTGTTCATAGTTTTTAAGACAAGAAAAATCTCTGTGAATTATATAACAAGCATTATTTTAAAATATTATTTTTAGGTTTCTGTGTCTGAGTGTATTGCCTGCAAGTGTCCGAGTGTACTTGTGTCATTGTAATGACCATGGAGACCAGAATAAGGCATCAGATTTCCCCAGAACTGGAGTTACAGACAGTTGTTAGCTACCATGCAAGTGCTGGGAATTGAACCCGGCTCCTCTGTAAGAGCAGAGGAAAGCTCTTAAACTGTTAAGCCAGCTCTCCAGCCCCAAGTACTATTTTTAAAATATGTATCATATTTGTAAATTTTATGTAAATATTTTAGATAATTCTTAATCTCTATGGTAAAGATAAAAATTATATTCTTAAATCATCTACTTTAAAATACTTGTCTGTGCTCCCTCAAAGACTGGATTCTCAGCATGATAAAATGAAAACAGCTCTAGAGTGTCAGGGATACTCTTAATTCCAGTCAATGGAGGTGGCAGTACTATCAGATTTCCTCCTAGTTGCAGTTCTCTTCTTGATGGGTTAGGCTTTCATAAGGCTCCAAGAACTAGTGTCAGGCTAGAACATCCTTATAGAGAAGCTACACATGCATTTGTCATGGCAGAGAGCATGTATGTTAGACAGAACTTGGCATCACGCTGGATGATAGCTGGCAGGATGAATTCACAGCCCACTCTGACCATGGCACTCTGGCATCACTCTGATAAAAGATCTTACCCTTATAGCCAAAGGAATGAAAGGCCTAAAATTTGAATATAATGAGGTACTTTCTAATATTGAAGACTTTTCTATAAGTACACAGTATTCAAATGTGACAAGGGAGCCACTCTGGGACCTAGAGCACATACCAACTTTGTTCTGGTGACAAGGTATAGGCGTGGCTGGCTGTGTTCCAAGTCTACCAGTGCAGAACTGTGCAGCTGTTAATCTTATTAGATAGTTTATGTAGCTTTCCATCTGGTAGAGAAACTAAAACACAGCAGTATTCCCAAGCAGTTTATAGTGCAAGACATGATCCTCTGGCTTTTAGAATTAGGCCACTTGATAAAAGTGGGACTTGACCAAAGACTATTTACCTGGACAGGAAGAAAAATCAAAAGTTTTCTCTCCTCTCATTCTTGTAATGGCTAACAGGACAGTCTCTTACTGAAAGAAAAAGCTTGCAGTCCTAGACTGCATTTGAATGTAAGAATTTGCCCTCTTGAAGAGACAGTATGTAGAGATACAACATAACTCAGGAACACCAGGGGGACAGTGTCTGGTTGCTGATGAGGGTCTCTGGTTCATTTGCTCTCTCACTCGCTCACTAGAGATTCCTCCTTTGGCAAGTCCCAACAGCCAAAACAAGACTAGCTAGCTCTGAAGTACCACTCCATGGGGAGAATGAGAGAATGAGTGGAGAATGAGAACTTTGAATTTCTACTTTAACCCCCATTCAAGCAACTCCATGCCCTGTTCTTCCTTTTAAGTACAGGAAATTTGAAAGATCATGAGGATCCTCTAACCCTCCTCCCAAGGAGGCTGTATGGGCCTTTTTAGCAACTCACCATAGGTGGAGGCTGACTTAAAACTCTAGCTGCAGATCTGCACCTCAAATGAACTGTTATTGAAAAGTTTAGGTTTAGTATTTTTTGTTCTATGCTATAGTTAAGCATCACTAGAAAAAAGTGTTACACACACACATCCCTCAGTACGGTCCTAAACAGTATTGATGATTTACTCATATATTGGTAATTGACAGCCTGATAGTATATTTCATTTCTTGTTTAAAATGTTTGTGTTTTACAGCTTTGGTTGCTGTTTTGAATCATTTTGTCAATACGTTTCAGGCAAATATGTCAACTCTCACAGTTTAACACTTCATTTGAATTATTTCTCACTGTGCCCAACACTAAACAATTTGATCATAAGAAAATTCAACAAAAGTGAATAATTTCCAACTAGTGGTTAAATATCTATTTATTTATTTATTTTCATATCAGCATGATTTTATAACTTTTGGGTGATGGCAATTCAATTGTTTACTTTTTCAAACATAAATTCATTTTTCTCTTTGTCAGTTATTACATGAAAATGAACCAAGCCAGAAGTAAACACTATTTAAGTTATAAATTACATAAATGTGAAATTGCTTATTGAAATTCAGTATGTATATTTTCTCCCCAGACCTGATTCTGAGCCTTGCTATTCTGAGCCTACCCAGGCTAAGCAGCTTTTTTAAAAGTTACATTTATACACTTCACTCCAGACCTACTAAATCAGAACTTCTGGAGGTTGTACCTAGCAACTGTTTTAAACAAATTCCTCCAAAACTAAGATGCCCCTGGTCAGAAAGGGAATATAATTATCTGGAGTAATATTTCTCACCTTTTAACACCAAGTTCCAATGTGAACAGCTTAAAAATCTTGAAGAACTGGGTTTTGGGGGGGGGGGCGTAGTTTGATGTTTTGGGGTTTTTTTTTTTTCTCTCTCTCTGTAAAGAAACCATTTGCAAGCTATTTGAAAATAAAAGATATGCACAATTGATAATGTCTTCTTGACTGAAAATGAACTTAAAGCAAAAAAAAATGTAGACAGAATCAGTTTTAGGTGCAAACTTGTTAGAGACACTACTCCAGGGTGCAAAAGGAAAAGTGTTCATTCCATGAACTACTAACTGGAAATACCCATTTTTTTTTAACCCATGTTTTTCCTGACTAAATAGTCAGAGCCTGGAACATACTTTAAACGTGTGTAAAAACTGACAACCAGAAGAGCTATCTTTTCAGTAAGATAATTAGGAATTATCTTACTGTAGTTTTACCTACTTCCCCATGTCTAGGCTGAGATATTTATCTGGCTTGACTTTATGTGGGACTTATGCATGCTGTCTCCATTGCTTTGAGTTCATAGGAATAGCTGACCCGTTGTCAAAAAAAACCTCTGTTTCCTTGTGGTCATCCACTTCCTCTGGCTCTTACAACCTTTCCACCCATCTTCAGCAATGATCCTTGACTTTGGAAGCAGAACTTTGAGATAGGTGTGCTATTCATGGACAGGCAGACTGCAGCCTCATGGAGATTGTCTTCGTGGAGATTCATTCTGCATGAGACTCTTAGTTGGTTAACCTAGGCTCCAGTGGAAGAACCCACAGTGAAGCGTATTTGAGGGCACACTCCTGGTGTGTGTGTGTGTGTGTGTGTGTGTGTGTATACATACATACAGATACAGGAGGGGATCTAAATATGGTCAAAATATATTGTACGAAATTTTTAAAAATTCAATACAAAAATCAATAATAAAAATGTTTTTGAGATTTAAATTAGAATATTGAAAAACTAAATTGAATAAATTGAAGCTTTCCATTTCAGAACTTTGAGTTGTCTCTGGACAAAAATCTGTGTTTATGTTATGTAGCAGATTCCTGCAAAGTTCTCTATAAATATATTTCGTATCTTACCACATTGGGAATAAAAAGAAATATATAAATGATTTTTTGAAATGCCTACACCGTGGGTTGCTTGTTTTGCTTCATTGTCTATTAGTTTGCTAGTAAGATTCTCAGACCTGTGGAGAACAAGGGAGGAGGGCCTGCTTCTCTCTAGGCCTCCTCTTCTGAGTTAATAATAACATATTATTTCATTCTGTAAAAGGCTGGTTTTGGTTATTCTCAGTGTAGTAAAAGAACAGCTCAATATACGCTTATTTGTGCAACATTATTTCACTTCGTCTGTTACCTTTTCTTGAATTTTGATCACAATAGCCATGTGGCTAATTCTCAGCTGTGTAAGGAATATCTCTAAAACACCCACCAGACATTTTCACCTTACCCAAATCCTGAGAGATCCTATTGACAAACTCATCTTAAACATCTCTTCCAACATTTCTTCTGATTACCTTTTAGAAGTAAAGCTCTCCGGGTAGGTCAGAAGAAATGACTAAACCTTTGGTATTTGGATTTTGAAAGATAATCTATAGATTGCACAATTCAGCATTCACAGTTCAGATGTTTTTGGCCCCTGTCATGTGGGGAGTTTTGTCCTGTATCCCTTCTGTTTTGCCTGATCTTTCACTTTCTTGACTCTTGTTACACATGCTCATAAATTCAGCTCTATTTTAAAGCTAGAAGAAAAAGTAAGACAAAGGAATAACTCAGCTTTAACAGTCTTCTTGGCATGCTAAGGCTTCCAGTGCTTATGAAAGCAGCTATACAAAAAACCCTTCTGGAACAAGAAAGATGCCAGACTTATAAGTTATCCATAAACTCTACTCTGGCCGTTTCTACCATCATGGTTTTGCCTCCACTTCTCCAGTCAGTCCCTTTGATTGGAATTCCTTTTCCACTGTCCAGGAACACACTTCAGCTTCAAAGCTACCTTTTAGATGTCACTTTGCAGACCTACTCTCTGTCTTGCTCTTGACCAAAGAAAGTAGTTGCTTGGTGATATATTTGCTTCTCTTACTAAGAAGTTGATTTTTTTATCTCTGACCCTCCAGGTTAGTCAAATGTCCAGCAGATAGAAGAAAGTATTAAGGAAGTTTAGTAGATATTATTTCTATTCATAAAGTCTTCTGTGCCTAGATGACACTTTTTCAGATAACTGGTTGATACCATCTGTCCAATTATGCTGTCATCTAGTTTTGGACTTATGGACATCATTAAAAGTTGGGGCTTAATTTTGGTTGTTACTACAGTTTTTATGAGGAATTGCATGCACATAGAAATGTACAGTATATTTCCTCAAAAAGAACACATCGCGTAATTGGCACCCATATGGTTTTAGCAGTGTGGAAGTTTACCAGAGGAAAAAAATAATGGATCTTAACTTACTGTCATTAACAGTACAGATTATCACCATTTTATGTGTGTGTGCGCGTGTGCATGTGCACACACAAGTACTGAAGCAATAATTGACAGTGATGCCTGTGAGTGTGGGTTTTTTTCTATTAAAGTAATTTTATATTTCCCCTGTTGTCATCCCTTGGCAATTTCAAAGGAAATTGAATTTAAACATGCTTTTCTAACAGCATTTAAATATAGGAAAATGGATTATAAATAAAAACTTTAAAGGAAATGAAAATGCTTTACAAATATCCCATTAATTCCCCCCCAGCATTCCCATGTGACTCTGAATAGGATGTTAGTAGATCTGTGAATGGCCATTATTCAAAGACAATAGGCTACTTTTTCTAGAAAAGGAAACCACATTTTTTCTTGGCAGTGCTAAACTTGGGCTGTTATGCAGACCTGTAAGAGGTGAGACTGGGGTGAGACTACCCTCTTGCTGGACCTCTCATCCCTTTCATCCCCTCCAAAAGGCTCCCTGCAGCACCCCTGGCAAGGTGCCTCTGGATCCTTGCTGTCCACCTCCAACTCTCCAACTTCAACCCAGCCTGCTTTTTTTTTGTCCCATCCCATCCCAGACCTCCCTCCCTTGCCCTAGTTACTACCACAACTACACATCATATTCTTCAGCACATACGCTGTATTCCCTCTCCTCAGGGTTAGCTACTACCACCTACATACCATATTCTTCACCACGTTCAGTATGTTCCATCTCTTCAGTCTCTGTCTGCTGCCTTGTTGCTACCCTTCCCCATGTTTAATGGTCATAGCATCCCAGTCACACTTTCTCCATTTTTCCTCTCATCCACTTCGTTTCTTCCACCATTGCTGAAGTGGTGGAACTGCAACATTTTCATGCTGTATGAAGTCCAGTAGCTTGAAAACAGTGATGATCTAAGTGTCTTGCCAAGTTCATTTCTTCACATCTTCACCAGATTCTACTGCTTGGCCATCCTGGAACCAATTTTGTGCCCATTGTAATCTCTGCTTTTCAACTCTATATAATTTGTTCAATTTCTAAAAATATAGCCTCTTTATTTTACATTCCAATATTTCGCTGCCATTGAAAATGTAATTTTCTCTCTGAAAATGGCCACCTAGAAATGTATCGTTTCTTTGTCTTCTCATGATGAATGGAGGATGAGTTGACAGAATTGCTCAAATATCAACATAAAATACAAATATAAAAGTAAAATCATAGATTACTGTGAACAGGTGTCTTAATCTGTCCTTTTTATACATTCCTTTTCCCTTATCCCCATTGAGCAGTGTCTGCTTAAATTATATGCTGACTGTTTTAGATTGCTACATAGTTCTGAATTGCTGAAAATAATGAGGAGGAAGGATTGAGATGGGTTGGATGGTAAGAGTGGATTTATATGGCTTCAAACTAAGACTCAAGTTTCTTCAGATACTTTCTTTTCATTCCCCTGGGTCATCTTTTTTCCTTTCAGTATCCATCTAGGTAGGGTGGCATTTAGTAAAGCCTCATAAGACACCAGTTTTTTATGTGTTTTTTACAACCTACTGGACACATTTCTTTCCTTTGGCTAAGAGGATGATGTGTTACTTATTTCTTGTCTGGTTTTGATATTTTTAATTGAACTTTTGTGCATTTCATACAATACATCTTAATCATATTTAGAACCCCTCCCCTATCTGTACCTCCCAACACCCCCCCCACCAGATTTCATGCATTCTTTCACACATGTTAAGGCCTTTCAAATCAAGATTGTGTCCCCAGATGTCCCTCAGTGTGAGTTCATTCACTGGAGCCTGGTCAGCTATCTAGTGCCACTCACTCCCTTAAAGAGGACCAACTCTCTCTCACCCAGCAGTGATCAGCTGGCAATAGTTCCTTAGCTAAGCTTGGGGCTTCTTACCCAATTCCCCACCACCTTGCTGGGTTTTTGTCTAGCTTGAGTTTGCACGGGTCTTGTACATGCTGTCACCGTTGCTGTAAGTTCATATGAGCAAGTTCCCAGCTGCCTAGAAAACTCTGTTTCCTTGTGGTTATTCACCACTCCTGGCTCTTACAGGCTTTCTGCCCCCTATTCCACAATGATCCATGATCCATGGGTAGCAGAGGTTTAATACAAGAGTCGGGAGTTGTATCCAGGGATGGGACAGGTGCTCTGCAGACTTCTGTTCTCTACATTTTGACCAGTTGTGGTTTTCTGTGTTAATCACCATCTGTTGCATGAGGGATCTTCCTCATGAGAGATAAGAGATGCATTCATATTCTATCTGGCCCCTGTTCTGCTATGTTCTCTGAGGTTTAGGTGTGGAGGATGCATTATAGATGTGTCACTTAGAGCTGGGCACCTCACAGACACTTATTAAATGTGCTTGACCAGTTATGAAGTTCTGTAATAATCTCCACTGTTGCAAAAAGAAGCTTCTTTGGTAAGTTCTGACAGGCATATACTTGTCTGTAAATATAAGGATATGTATTTATCATACAGTAAGAAATTGCATTTGTTTAGGGATGTAGCAGACATAGGGTTTTGTTGTTGTTGTTCGTTTTTGTTTTTCCTCAGCTGCTAAGTGTATTTGGCTGTTTATAGTACCACACAAGTTCCCTCACATTAAGAGGTCTTAATGTCTATTTAGATAGCTGTTGATTATCCCCAAGATAAAACTTCCACTGCTGCACCAATAGAGATAGTTTACTGTGCCATACATTGTTGTCGTTCTTAGGCTTTACAGCTGACTTGGACCATTGATTGATTTTTCTTCCTTGGCTTTCATAGTTTCTTCTGATACTATGAGAGCTAATCTTCATAGATGAGGCTTCCAAGTCAGTTCCAGTTCCACTTTTCCAAGTCCTGTGTCTAAAATATGTCTTGTCTTCAGCGGTAGTGTCTTAGCTTCAAGTTCTGGGAGGCTATCAAAGGCTATGGCAGTAACTTGTGTCATTTTAGGAGTCTCTTGGACTACCCTGACCAACAATGTTTATTGTTATATAGCCTTGAGCTATACACATGCACATACACATGTATGTATGAATATTTTTAGTAGACTTTTGAACTATTATATGTCCCACAGGCTTTTCATACCACCTAAGCATTATTTCTCTCTCCTCTCTCTTCCCTTGTAAACCCTCCTACATCCCTCCCCAGTTACCCAGTCAGAGTACCCTCATTCTCCCCTTATTAATACCTGTCATCTATTACCTTCCCCTCGAGCTCCTCCTTCCCTTTTACCCCCAGGTTCCTTTCCATTTTCTTGAGTCCTGCATTTACATCATCTAGGAGCTAAGATCCACACATGAAAGTAAACATATGATGCTTATTTTTCTGAATCTAGTACTTCACTTGTATGACAGTTTCTAGTTCCATTCATTTACTTGCAAATTTCCTAGTTTACTTTTTCTTTACCACTAAGTAGAACTCCATTGTGTAAGTGTACCACATTTTCATTATCCATTCATCAGTTGAGGGACATTTAAGTTGTTTCCATTTCTTAGCTATTATGAAAAGACCAACAAACATTACTGCACAAGTATCTCTGCAATAGGATGCATCCTTTGTGTATATGCCAATGAGTGGTATGAACAGATCATACAGATTTATCTTTAGTTCTTTAAGAGTTCTCCACAATGCTTTTCACAGTGGTTGTACCAGTTTGCAATCCCAGCAGCAGTGAATGAGTGTTCCCTTTTCCCTGCATCCTCACCAGCATTTGGTATCATTTATTCTCTTGATCTTAGCCATTCTGACAGGGGTAAGATGAAATCTTAAAGTGGTTTTGATTGCGTTTCCCTAATTACTAAAAATGTGGACTGTTTTTAAGGTCTTTCTTAGCTGTTTTTATTTCTTCTTTTGAGAACTCTGTTCAGATCCTTAGCCCATTTTTTAACTGGGTCATTTGTTTTCTTGATTCTTTGTTGTATTTTTTAACTTGTTTTTATATTCTGAATATTAATCTTCTCTCAGATGTGTTGCTGGTGAAGATTTTTGTCCCACTCTGTGGGCTTCCACTCTACTCAATTGGTTGTATTCTTTGCTATACAGAAGTTTTTCAGTTTAATGAGGTCCTACTTGTCGATTGTTGACCTTAATCCTGAACAACTGATGTCCAATTTAGAAAGTCCTTTTCTATACCTGTATCTTGTGGGGTACTGCTTATGTTTTCAACAAACAGTTTCAGCACTTCAGATTTCACATTGAGGTCTTTAATCCATTTGGAGATAGTTGACTTTTGTACAGATAGAGATCCAGTTTTGCCAGCACCATTTGTTGAAGATGCTGTTTTTCCTCCAGTGTTTTTTCTTGGCACCTTCATCAAATATCAGGTGACTGAAATTGCATGCTCTCATGTTTGGTTCTTCAGTTATGTTCCATTGATCTATGTGTCTGTTTTTGTGCCAGTACCATACTGTTTGTATGGATATAATTCTATATTATAGTTTGAGAACTGTTATGGTAATCCCCACAGCATTACTCTTTGTGCTCAGAATTAGTTTGGCTACCTGGGGTCTTTTATGATTCCATATGAATTTTAAGATGTTTTCTCTAATTCTGTGAAGAAGTCATGAGGATTTTGATTGGCATTGCACTGAATCTATATTGTTTTGGTAGGATGGTCATTTTTGCAATATTCTTTCAATCCATGAGCACAGGAGGTCTTTCCATCTTCTGGTGTCTTTCTCAATCTTTTTTCAAAGATATAAAATTTTCATTGTAGAGATCTTTACTGTCTTTGGTCAGGTTTATTTAGTTTTTTGCTTCAGATTCTCACTTTTGCTTTTTTGTTTGTGGAACAGGATGGTTCCAGACTGGCGAGTCCAGAGCTCTCCAGCAGGGTGAATGGTCCTAGTCTCAACATGACAAGACTACGGGGATCCAGAGTTTTGGTTGACTAGTTCAATGCTCTCTATCCAGAGGAACAGGAAAGGTCTAGTTCCAAGGCCAGGATGGGGATACCCTGGTGAAGATCTGACTAGCTAAGTAGAGTATAGGTCAACCCTGGAGCAGGGAGAGGAGTTGGTCCCAGAGCAGAGGGATCAAGACCCAATGGGCATGGTCTGGCTTAAGAGGCTAGTCTGGAGGTCTCAGAACTGAAAATCAGGAGGGGCCTCACCTCAGGACCAAGGCCAGGGCAGGGACAGCCTGGAGAGGATCTAAGTAGCTAAATAGAGTAGACACAAGCCCTGGAGCAGCTAGACTGTCTGGATTTGATATTTAATCTCACTCAACTTTGGTTTCCTCTCCTTTAAAAGCCATAAAAATAAGCGTACTTTATAGATTTCTATGAAAGTGAAATGCATTCTTTTTAAAGTCTTTTTGCAAAATGCCTTGCCCAAAATAATGCTTAGAAGAACTTGAAAGACCACAAATACTGTTATATTTCAGATGCCACTGTTGTTCTTTGATACTAAGATCAGTCCTGTTATGAGACATGTTGATGTTCATGTTCCTGACTAACAAATAGTAACATGAACACTCAGAAGAGTTAAGTGACTAGCTCATATTAGACATATGGAGTAAAGAATTCCTGACTCTTATACGAGCTGTGGTTTTTCTGCAATGCCATGAAGCCTCCAACAATTCTGCATTATGATGCTAAATACATTCAAGATTCAAATTGCAATTCAGTAGATGGAATGTAGTTGGCTTATTTTATACAGCACGTTATTCTACAGGATCACATTCTTAACAATATGCAAATTCAACCCTTCAAATCCCTTTACTAATCCCTCTACTAACAGTTGTTAATTTTGACACTTTGGATTTAAGCTTGAGGAATGGTTCTTCAGAGCATGATCAGAAGAGAAGGGAGACCTTAAGAAGGGAGTTTAAATGTCAGTCTGAAGATGTTCTTAATGCATGCGATTGTATTGCTTCACTCTTTTAAAAAGAATGAAAAGAAGAAAAGACATCCAAAAGTGAAGTCAGTGACTGTAAATACAGTCAAGTTTTTATAGACAGATGATGTGTTAGGGAAAATATCTCAGTACACAGAAAGGCATAAGGTAAATATATATAGTGGTAAAGCTAAATTGAAGATGATAATTTCAAGTGGATCTATAGCTGTTTCTAGAACAGATGCAGTGCTGACTAAGGAATTCTCTCATTGGGGCTAAAGAGATGGCTCAGCAGTTAGGAGCACATACTCCTGCAGAAGATCTGAATTCGGTTCTCAGTGCTTACATCTAGTTGCTCACAACTGTCTCTAACTCCACCTCTAGGAGATCCAGTGCCCTCTGTGGGACATTAATAAATCTTTTAAAAATAAGAATTCCTATATCGGAATAAAGGATTTTCAAAGTGGTGCCACATAAGTTACTATCATAGTTTAGTGAGAGTATAGGTTTTAATCATATACAGTTGAGAAATATATTCTCTCATGTGTATTCTCTTATTAGTATTTGATACTAGGTCAGACCAGTCTGAGCTGGAATATACCTGGAATAACAACTGTCACTTCCTTAGAACAAGGAGGGTAGCTAGAGTTCAAAGGAGAGTGATAGGTTTCCAGCCAGTGACAGTCAGTTTATGTGGCTCTGTCCTGGTGTGGCACTGTCTCTCTGGAAGCTCCTCTCAAATGCCTTTTCTACTTCTTCAACAGCCCCTAATGCTTTACTGCCCCTTTTACTTGCAACCTGTCACTGCTATACTCTCCTTTGATAGGCCACTTTCTTAGCCAGGATCTCCAGTAAAATGACCTCAGGCCATTGTTGCCACGGGTACCAGTTCTAGTAAGGGAATTCTGTAAATCAGGTAACTAGAGTTTATAGGTGTTGAATATTTGGGAACAGCAGCTGAATTCAGAAGATATTTATAGGTAAAAAGGAAATAAAACTAGTAGTTGATGAGCAACTCTCATGCCGGTGTTCTGGTGTGTAGGGAAATTCATTTTTATAGATGAGGAAAAGGCAGTTAAAAGTTTGCTCAAATTGGCACACTAGTCAGCTAAACCAAGATTCCCATGAACTTTATACAGCCCAGCCAGACCGGGTGGAAATGGTAGCACTGCACTGTGTCTCTCCTCCCTGTGATGCTTCTCTTTGTTGGCTGACACAACCTCCTTCATTGTATGATTATTCTGTTTATTGTCTCAGCACCAAATTATATTTTCTGTATCTTACTATAGTTTATGATAGAACCCATAATAGTTTCTCAAGAAATGATAAATTATAAATACATGTAGAACACAGAAATTGAAGAACTAGACAAATTATTTCAAATTTACTTTATTTGACATGCACCATTGCCCTTGGATAATTTAGACATACCAACACCTACTTTAGTAGTTTGAAGAACCAATGAAGACTTGTATATACTTCTGCCACATATCTTATAAAAATTCTGAGTAATATATAGTGCCTTCTTTTCTCCTAAAGTCTCCTCCTATAAATACTTGATATCATTATGAGCTGTCTTTTATTGTTTATTGTTCAAAGTGACGTAAAAATCATTCCAATTTCAGTTAGCATGCTACTTAATATGGTGTCACATATATGTGTATTTTAATAAGTATTTTTGGTGTTAAAAAACTGTATATGATGTTTTTTAGGTAACACCTAAACTGTATACTAGAGCTGTATTGGTGTTAAACAATTGTATACTACTTAATATGGTGTCATATATATATATATATATATATACTGTTTTTTTAATCAGTATTTTTGGTGTTGAAAAACTGTATGCTAGCCGGGTGTGGTGGCACACGCCTGTAGTCCCAGCACTTGGGAGGCAGAGGCAGTTGGATCTCTGTGAGTTCAAGGCCAGCCTAGTCTACATAGTAAGTTCCAGGACAGCTGGGGCTACAGGGAGACCCTGCTTCAAAAAGACCAAAAAAAAAATCTGTATACTACTTAATATGGTGTCACTTTTTTTTTTAATAAGTATTTTTAGTGTTAAAAAAAAAACTGTATACTAGGGCTGGAGAGATAGCTGGACAGATGGTTAAGAGCACTGGTGGCACTTGCAGAAAATCTGGGTTCAGTTTCCAGCACCCACATGATGGCTCATAATCATCTGTGACCCTAGTTCCAAGGGATCCAACATCCTCTTCTGGCCTCTGCAGGCATTGTACAACATGGGTGCATTTGCATAAATCTAGGCAGAACACTCATACACATAAAATAAAAATAAATAAAGCATACTAATGTATTGACAGATTTTCACAACATTCCCCAAATTCTATCAACTAGATCATGTTGCTTTCTTATAAATAACCATGTTATTCAGTGGTACAAAATGTTTAGAGTAATAACTTTTCCTGAAATTTTTCTATCTCTATATCTATTAAAATAGTCTCATATATGAATATATTCAGCACTTATTGCTAATATTTGCTTATAATACATTTAAGTTCTTCATTTTTGTAATGACATTGAATAGTACCAAAAAGTTTTTTTTTTACTTTTTTTGAAACAGTTTTAATAGTCAATCAAAAATATGACATATGATCTGAAATAACCTGAAAGAATATATCAGTTTTCTGTCTTAAATATAAAATCATGAAATTTCTGAATATAAAAATCTCTTTTAAAGTTTTAGTGATTCATTTT
Source organism: Nannospalax galili (assembly GCF_000622305.1). Lineage (NCBI taxonomy): Eukaryota > Metazoa > Chordata > Mammalia > Rodentia > Spalacidae > Nannospalax > Nannospalax galili. Next base: position 998,702 of record NW_008359214.1, read on the forward strand.
AAAAGTTGAATTAACTGTCAGTCACATTCCGTGTGCTCAATTCTTATTTGAATAGACATTATATTACCTACATGTAATATCAGGCAATTTAAGAAATAAACCTTTGGCTTTTAATATTGCTCAACAGTTTTTTTGTTTTTTGTTTTGTTTTTTAATTGGGGAAATAAAATGAGATGAGATGGAGTAAGGGAGTCACCAGCACCTTTCTGCGTGGTGGAATTGCTATTGATTTATGACAAATGCCAGTGTGAGCACGCAGGGTTGGGTTGTTGCTGTCAGATGAGAGCTGAAAGCAGACAGGTTTTGTTATCAATCACCGGGTGTCGGTATAAGACAGGAGCTCCTGTTATAATTGATTTGATGGCTCTGAATGGCTTGAGCTCCAGTGGCTGAAGCCGATTGTGGCAGCCCAGCCATGCATGACATTAACATGAAGAGGAAGTGACATGACTCCTCAGAGGCAAAGTTAGACAATTTAAAGGGGCAAATTACTCACCAATTCAATAATTCATAAACTTGAACTTCTGATATGAGATGATATAGAAGGGGGGGAGTAAGTTTTGACTTTTCATGGCTCAGCTTGAGGTGTTTGACTTAGACTAGCTTCATTCTTCCTTTATCCTCCATGTTCTGTCATTCATAAATAACACTTCATGTTTTAATTCCAAACATCACATAGGGTGTATTACTTTCATTACTGAGCCATTTTATGGGAATCTTATGGGAAACAAAGAAATATAAGAATCAGATATCTACCTTCTATATGGACCTTAATTCCAGAGTCTGAAAAAGAAAAATTGAGTTTTATTATTGAGTAATTTTAAAAGCTAAGCACAATGAAAGGTTAGGGTTGCTGACCTTGTGCTGGTTAATTAATAATTGAAGTGGACCAGATTCCGAATGGTTAGCAGTATTAGTCAGTTGGACAGGCATGGGACTGGGAGGAGTAGGGAGGCCATTGTTCACATTACAGCAGCTTTGATGCTGTGCTAACTTTGAGGAAGTGTTCTAACAAAGAGTTCTGGTCTGAGCAAGACAAGGAAATAGCTCCTCTCAACCACACTTTGAGCAACATTTGCTTCTTTGAGCATTGGGGTGAAAAGGGCTTGATTAGAAATAATACAGTGCTCATTTAGTGATGCTTATGATGAATAGACATTTGTCCTCACTGAGCAGTACTTGAACCCATTCAGATTAATGGGGGAATGAGACTAGTGCGACTATTTGCTTGGGATTTTCTTTTCCTAGATAAACTAAGGGCCTATGGTACAGAGACTTAAATATAATTAAACCCTCATATCTTAGAAATCCTTCTTCAAATTTTGTCTGTAGAGAATTCTTCAAAGTAAATTACATTTCTTTTGCAAGGACCTCTAGAAATCTAAACTCTGATGTTTTTATTTCAAACTTTAGAATAAAATGATGTGATAAATTACATACTAGTTTTTCCAAAAATATTTTTTATTTTCTTTTTAATAGATATCCTAACTATGTATATTTTCATTTGCAAAGTTTAATGGAATTAATTTCTAACTTTGTTTATATTTAGAAAAACTTAGAAATCTATTTTTGAGTGTCTCTTGGTAATGAGTATTTTATATTCATTAATGTGCTTATCTATGAAGATAGATAAAATTACCTGTAATTTGGTAATACTTCTTAATGAGCAATGATATAAGAAGGAAAGTTAGCACCTGGGATTGCAGCTTTAGGAATTACAGTGTAGATAACAGAGAAACCGAAAGATCTATCCTCAGTGACTTTTCAGACTTTGGGGACTGCAATGCACATTCAGGAAAACATAATACATTGTGACCTAGTATGACACATCCACACTCCTTAAAATCTAAAAGCAAAAGTACAACTTTCCCTTTACATATCATATATTCTATTTTCTTTTCTAATCTTTTCTGTTCTTAACTATCCCATTAAAACAAGACTAGACCATGTGTGGTGGTTTGAATGAGGCTGTCCCCCACAGGCTCCAAGTATTCATACATTTTGTCCCCAGTTGGTGGCATTGTTAGGGGTGGAGGGGAGGTCATGGAACCTTTAGGAGGTGTGGCCATGCTGGAGGAAGCCATGCCTACTACAGGCAGGCTTTGAGAGTAATCTTAAACCTTGCTGGATTTCCAGTCCTCTGCTATCAGTGCCTGCTCAAATACGTGCTATCTCTGCTTTCTGCACCAGCCACCTTCTGTCACAATGCCTTCCCCACCATTATGGACTCTTACCCCTTTGGAACTGTAAACCAAATAAATTCTTCCTTCTAAAAGTTCCCTTCGTATTCATGGACTCTTACCACAACAACAGAAAAGTAACTATACAGCTTGTAATGCCAGTTTTGCTGTTTAGAGATCTAAAGTTCAGGGCATAGTGTTCTGATCTGATTTTATCATTTTACTGATTAAGAAACAGAGCCAAAACTGAGAGATGCCCTTTGTCAAAAAAATATGGTGATGCTAATAAATGGAAGAAGCACCAGCAGTTGAGTCATAAGCCTTAAGAATTTATTATTTGAAATGTAAAAGGGACAAAAACAAATATTGTATAAACAATCCCCTTAATACCAACATAAAAAAATTACAAAGCTGGGTGTGGTAGTGCACACCTTTAAACTCAGCACCTGGGAGGCAGAGCTGGAAGATTTCTGTGAGTTCAAGGCTAGTCTATAATCTACACAGGGAATCCAGGCCAACCAGGTCTACATAGTGGGTCCATGTCTTTTTTTTTTAAAAAAAAAAAAAGCAATTAAATAGTTATCAGAAATGTTAAAAATATTAATAAACTAAGACTCATCAGGCAATATAATCTACAGAAAATGTCAAAAGAGTAGACAAAGAGAAGCGATTGTTTTCATAAGAGGACATTTTAGGAAAGGGGTGAATTCCTTACAGATAAGAAAACAGAAGTCAAATCTTACAATCAAAGTTGAAGATTGTTAACTCACTTTGGCTTTGTTATGCTGTTTAAAATTAATCAGATCTCCCACAAAGATTCAGCATAGTTTCCCACAGTGGGTCATTTCTCATAACAGACTTTTAAGAATTTTCAATGATATAAGCACCTGGATTGTGCAGATTATCTGCAAAGACCACCTAGATGGTTTCCAAAACCTCAAAATTCAAGGGGATGAAAGCAGCAGAAAATAAGCAAAAAGTCTTTCGACATTTATAGAAACTGTTTTCATCTCAGCTGTGAACATCTTAGCAACCAGACTTTTTGGTTCTTGCTGTTCACACCCCCCCTTTAATAACCATATTGGACTATCAATAAGAAGCAGCCTCATAAGATCTTTGAATATGGCAATTATGTCTTTTATGTTGATATGCTGGCTCATTCTGGTTTCTAAGCTTTTTAACTGTGGTGATTGGTGTAATTACAGAACTGTCTTTATGGTATGAAGGCACACTTTGCAGGTCAAAAATGGTATACAGAAGTAGACATGGTGGCTGTCTAATTAGATTGCTTAGTATTTATCAAAATGATCTTTCTTTTGTTGTGCTGTGACTTGTCTTTGTGTCCCAAATAGTCTCTCTTAATATATGGTTGGATTTTCTATTGAGCTTTAGGTGATATTAATCAGAATTAAACATTTAAGCTTGAAATATTATTTGTTATTGGACATAAAACCTATAGTTTCTTCCTCACTATGTCATATAAAGCTGTGGAATCCATTCAGTCAATGGATCCCAGGAGCATATATTTTAGATACTGAAACTCAAGCTGTTTCTAGATTTGGACACCTTATGAGGTCCACATTTTCTCCTCCAATAGCAAGTCAATGAGCCCAAAATAATAGTTTCTTAGAAATGAGAAGATAAAGTGGCAGAAGTCTTTCTTAGTGACATTTGAGCTACAATGTAGAAAAAGGTCTGCCAAATAAAAGAGCAAGGAAAAAACAGCCATCACTGCTTTAATGCAGAGAAGATCTGGGCTCGTTAGTGGAACCAGTAGAACAGAGGTGTAGATAAAAGTGGTGGATGAATGGGGAGCTGTGAGAGAATTTGGAGGTGTAGTCTGGGATCAGACATCATGTTCTTTATAAGTAAGGTAAGGAGACTGGACTTTTGCTAACAGCATTGATGCTCTACTCATTTTTATTGAACACTTACTAGGTGCTAGGAATTGTATTGAATATTTCACATGTACATCTCATTTGACCATTGCAATATCTCTTCCCAGCAAAGGAATTGTCAATATCATTTATTCTTAATGGACTGCAAATGTGAAGTTCAACGAAGTTAAGTAACTTGCCTATATAGCAACGGTCATATGAAGTGGAATTACCTCATAGTAAGGCTGCTGAGCTCACATTCTCAACTGCTATGCTGTATGTTGTATACCACCTTTAAAAAAAAAATCTAATTTCTTTTGATTTTTCTAAAAAGAATTGTTTGCTTAAAGTAGCTAAATATGTGACCAACAAAAGAATAGTAGACTGGTGCCTGTGATGCATTTCTGCCCTACAGTTTCTCCCTTTTATAATACAAACATTTTAGAAGCTATTCACTCTCCCAGTTTATTGTATTCTTTTTATTTTGTTTGCCCTTGTATATCAAATTCAGTACTTTTCCTTTATGATGTTTAAGCACTTTGAAATTCATGTAACATGAGGGTATAAAATTACCCTACTGCTAGAATAGTGCTAAAAAACCAGAATACTACTAGAGGCTGGGCACATAATGGAAGTGGGCTTGCCCAACAGGACCCTGAAGGACCTAGAGGACATATGCCCTGTCTGAAGAGGGCAGTTGCTGCTCTGTTCAGCCACATGATGCCTGCCCTACTTTTTTCTGTTTCCCATAAAATACTGTAAGTTGATATTTCTCTGTAAAATGCTCCTGTCTCCCTCCCCCATCACCCAACACACACACACACACACACACACACACACACACACACACACTTTTAAAGAGTTCGCTGACCTAGTAAAATTATATACAATTCTTAAAATATTTCTCTAAAACTAAATTTTTACGTCTCATTTTTTGCAACTATATTTAATTCTATGATGCATATGGATTTTATTTGGTTCAGTATTTAGTGTAAATTTAAACTTTTTTACTTTCTATGTTGAAATAATTATATTCACAGGAAGTTAGAAAACTAGTACAGAGAGATCGTATGGACCCAGTTTTCCCCCAGTGGCAGTATCTGGTGAATAGCCAGAAAATTGGCAATTTGAGTTCAGTACATTCCACAGCTCTTCCTCATTTGCCAGCAGTTCCACATGCATTCATTTGTACATGCATTCATCTATGTGTGTTGAGTGTGCAAATATCCTAAGTAACTCTTTAACTGGATTTTACATAGTTCATTCTAAGGTCATTTGAGTCCCGTGTGTGGTTTGTTTCAGCCATTCCTCTAGTTATAACTAAGATCCATCTATTATACTAGTGAAACTTTTAAAGTCAGGACCCTGTTAGGGAACCTTTATACCTTCTACCACATTAATGATCTGGTCACACAGTCTTCTGCCATAGTTCACCACATGTACCATTGTTCCTTTGAGCATCTTGTAATTAGTGAAGCCGTTCAGGGACCAGGGTGGGTTGCTGGTACACAGTCAGTTGCCCTGAGACATTGGCTAACCGTCCTCTTACAGCCCTTCTTTGTAGCATTCCCCTTCTAGAAATATACCCTGCTTTTGTGAAACTATTTCCTATACTTATACACCCTCCTACTTCTACAGAGTGTAACTTACATCTCTATTAAGCACATTAGGTTTTTTTATTGCCAATAGTCCTTTATCTGAATATAGGTAAAATCAAGTATATTTTTACTATATTCACCAGTTTTTACATTGCTTTGTGTTCTATATAATAACGGTCCCATGTTGCATGACATAATTATCTAGCATTTATACATATTAACCTTTTGCTAATTATTACTTTATTTTATAACAAATTTATAATATTAATACTGTAATCTCAGTACTTGGGAAGTAAAGATAGGATAATCAGAGTTCAAGGCCAGCCTCTGCTACATAGCAAGCTTAAATCCAGCTTGAGTTGCATGAGACTGTCTCAAAAATTTTTTTTTGAAAATTTATAAACTCTTAGTCATACTCCTGTTTTGAACACAGTTTCTTTTCAGAGTCAGTGTCACAATCATTCCTTCTTTGGCTTTAATGTATCTTCTGTCTCTTTATATCCTTTGTCTATTTGTATTATATATAAAGAGTTATTTGCCCTTTTTATTTATGTCTTTATGTGTTATTTCATATAGATTATCAGTCCATATTATGTCACTTATAAATATCTACAGAATTTTTCTTAGAAATGTATAAACTAACTCTAAAATTTAAATGTAAAGCTAAACAAAAAAGTTAGTAAAGCTAAAAATAAAATAGCCATTGGGGAGACTCTAGCCTTATAAGATTAAAACTAATGGGCCAGGTTTGGTGGTGCACGCCTTTAATCCCAGCACTCAGTAGGCAGAGGCAGGCGGATCTTTGTGAGTTCAAGGTCAGCCCGGTCTACATAGTGAGTTCCAGGACAGCTGGGGCTACAGGGAGACCTTGTCTCAAAAAGACCAAAAAAATAAAATAAAACAACAAGCAAGACACTAAGAATGTGTTTTAAATCTTAAAGTACTGATTTTTCTTATTTTCTTCTTGATGCCCAAACTGTCAGATGTGTCTAGTAAAGTCCCTCTTTTAAATTTCTGTGTACTTTTGAGACTACCACCAGGCAGGCCCATTTTGGCTATTACTTTTCCTCCACTGCAGGACTTGGATTCAATTAGTCTCCACAGACACTCATTTTCTTTAATGGAGAAGAGTGTTCATAACGAAACAATAGATGTCCTGACTGCCTGTGATGTTATGACTGCTTCATAATGCCACTATCAGGCCTCCGTAGTGAAAAGAAATTCCTTTTCTTAAATTAGCAAAAACTTTTTTCCTCTCTATCAGATCTCCCCACCAAAAGAAATACTAGCCAACATTTGTGGAATTCCTGCCATAGGCATTATTTCGCCCTCTGTGTGCTCATTTATTTCATTAACACAAAGCTCTCTGAGGATATAGGTATTTTTCATAAATTAGTGAGGAACCTTAGACTCAGAGAGGTAAATAAGTTAACCAGTGTTAAATGACTGCTGGGTGGGATTGTCAAGCCCATGTGACCCCTGAGGAACAGATCCTCAAACAGCCTTAAGAGTAAAAATAAATTGGTTTATCTGGGCCAACTGTATTGCCTTAAACACTCAAAAGGAAAGTATAACCAAAGATTAAAGGGGCCAATATAATTTTTTTAAGAGTCCATATGTATAGCTAAAGGCTACATAACAAGCAACAATGCCAGATAGGAGATACTTTCTTTTGAGTTGTTGGCCAGGGTGGCCCAAGGGACTCCCACATAGTAACCCAGCATAGAACTGGGAAAATGAACAGCAGACCCCAATCTTATCTAAAGGAATATTGACAACTGATTGCTGCTAGATGAGGAACAGCTGACCTTCCTAAAACAAAGACCTGTAGATAGGCTGACTAGATTCAACAGATGGACAAGTAGTGGGGAACACCTGGGGGTGCCGACCACACAGCAGACAGTAGCAGGGATAACAGAGTATAAGGGCTCTAGTGAGGGTAGAGAAGCTATGGGAGGGTGCCATCTAGGAAGTGGGTGTACAATTGAATAAGATGGTTTGGGATGTTCTGTGTGATATACACACACACAAAAAATCAACAAATTTTAAAAAATGAATTAATATTTGAGGAGGAAGCATAAAAAGTTATTTCATGTTAATTAGTAGAGGTGATAAATATTACCACTGAAATCTACCCAATGACTTTATAGACAAACACAGGTGCCAGGGATTCAAGTGCAACCTATTATGACTAGTAATAATCAGATACATACAGATTAGAGATGCATGTGTCAGTATCTCAGTGTTATGAGCAAAAACAATGAGTCTTTCTGTAAGAAACAGTATATTTTAAAAGAAAATGGAGATCTTTTAAAGATTAAAAACTCATTCAATTTTATGTCTTACCAGGCTTATACTGACTTCAATATTGTATAACTGTATTAATTCAACAGTGAACCTAAAGATTTTATAGCCATTTTTGAAAGAGATGTATCCTTGCTCTGGAAACTGTTATTGAGTATGTTAAAGCTGTAATGAACACTTCTAAAAAAATAAATAAAAATAAATAAATAATGTTAAATAGTGGAGGTGAGATTCAAACCCTCTCATTTGCATAGTTTTCACTTGATAAAGAGGACATAGTGACGATCAAGACTACCAATGGACCTTCCACATTCCCTGCTCATCTTAGGGCAATGTTTGGGAAGGAGGCACACTTGCTCAGCCCAAACAATTTTAATAGCCTCCTTGCTTAGATATCTACTATTTTCTATGTGGCCTCATAGATAGATATTGACCCTAATTATGATCTCAGTTTCGTGAACAATCACCTGCACCCTCTAAGCAACTGTGGCCTGGATTGGAGCACCAGCTGTGGCCAGGGCACCATAAATACTCTCTTTGTTACTGTAGCTCACAATGAACTTGCAAAAAATATACAGATATTTGCTTTGTTTTTGAAGAGGTTTCTTCAGACAGAACTAATTCATGACCCCATTGAGAGATAATGGAAAGGAACAAAACATTTAGTGTAAAAGAGACTCTATTTCTGCTTCTTTGAAATTCTTTGATCTCTTTATAGAAAAGATAACATACGAAAAGGCTTTGTAACTGAGTAGGTTTTATTGTCATTGATTTCTAACCTCTCATCTCTTTTCCATTCACTGGGAGCTCTTTAGTCAAAGTCTTAAATACTTTCATTTTTAATGTTTGTATGTACTGTTTTGCTCTTAAGGTTAATTTTTCTTATTATATTGAATTTTAACATCCATTTGCCTGTTTTAACTATTGAAGTAGTACAGTTAAACCAGTAATTGCAAACTAAAATAACATGGGAAGAAGAGTCCAACCTATCAGCCTTCTTATAAATGAAGTATCACTGAGACAGGCATCTGGGCCCTCTTGGTAAGGCCAGGAGGAACGAGACTTTCAGAATGGATCCACTTCTAAGTCATTGGAATGTAATATAGAAAGGGCTGGGAGATCTCTGAGTTACTTAACTGGACCAAATTGCTTAGTTATCTTAGGAAAATAAAGGCCCTAAAGTAAGTATATAAAGAGCTATCCAAAGTACGGAGCTCAGAGATGAAAAGGTCAGACATATAGGCGCAGCCATTACACAGGGTTGATTGTACTTTTTCCAGAAATATTAGAATCATGGTAAATAATTCTTTGTGAATAGTATATTCACACAATTCAGAATTATGTGACTTAGTGATTTCCTGCATTATTGTAGGTGCATGTTGGAGAAAGCATCAGTTAGCATATTAAAGAACTGCAAATATGAGCTGCTTGCAGTATTCTTGTTACTGCTCAGCCTGCTACCTCTTGCAATGTGATAAACTTTTCTTTATGTTAAAAAAAAATGCAACTCTCCACATATATCTAGGTCCATATACATTCATACACAATATCTAGAGATTAAAATCGTGAGTTTTTTTTTAAAAAAATACAATATATAAATTTGCCTCTATGAAATAATATATGCAAATCTATATGTTTAATTCCAGAATCATCATGCTCATATAAAGTGAAATTCTAATTTATCTGATAGAATAGACTTCACAGTCTGTTAAATATAATAGCCATGTTTTCACAAGAAATACTTTCTTGCCAAGTTAATAATCAGGCTTGAATCTTAATAAGTAATTATAAAGTTTTAGCAGAAAAAAGGCATTGGTCCTCAAAGCATATGATGCTGGGGGGTTTTCCCTTTACTTTTGTTGTAAGGCTTTTTCTTAAGTTGCTTTTTGCTGTTTAAGGTAAGAGCATATATTCTAGCAATAATTGTAGAGGTTTGAGTTATTATGAACTTTGAATATCAATTCCTCCCCTTCTGTGACAGTTCTACCACTAGGGAAGTCAGGCTTGCGAAGTCTAATTACTGTGGCATTTTGATATCTCTGGCCACAATATTGGCAGGAATTTAAGCCATGGTAGAATTCATTGGTGACAGTGTTGTAACTAAAAAGGACAGAATGTGAAATCGAGTATTGGAGGATGTCAAATAGTCTTGCTGCAAGTTCAGAAGTGCCTTGGATAGTTCTAATATGAAATGCTAATTATTTGCAATAGAATGTAAATAAGGTGGCACTAAGTCCTATTTGCAGAGACTAATGAAAGCTGTTGTACTGTAATCAGTGAGATACAGAGCAACAGGGCAATTCATTAGGAAAACCATAGTTGACAAGCAGCTAATGCATGCCAGTCTGGACCTTTCCTTTTGCTTCTGTTTGTTTTTATTATTTCTTCTCGTTGATAATGATTAGTCCCATATGGAAACTAATAACAAGGATAAGAAGAAACTAGCAGCTAAATTTTGCCGAGCTGTGCCAAATATCTACAGACTGTATGTCTTCTTTAGCTTTTCTTTGCCTGTGAAAAGCAACTGCCATATTAGGCTGATTGAAAATATAGTGATTTTCTAGTCAGCAAATTGCTAGTCTGAGAATTTTTCATGTTCTCTCTTCAGACATGAGCAAAACTTAACTATGCTGTAGGTTATTTTATTTTCCAGACATATATTACATTTCAAAGTTTAGCCACATTTTCACTTCTCATACTTTAGCAATAGAACACTCCTAACAAATAAAAACACTAAATTGCCTGATACTACTCTCCCTGCATGTTATAGAGTACATGCCTTGGTAAATAAAAGTTGAAACTCTAAAATAGCTTTTCTGCTCTGGGGCATGCATTCATCACAGCAACAACAGTGCAAGAGACAATACTGTTTTTAAACGTGTATAGCCAAATTTCTAACTCACAGAAGTATTAAAGTCAACAAAATCATTGTTTCTTTTCCCCAAAAATGCAAAAGTGCAAAAGAAAACTTCTGTTATGTGGATTTTTCAGAACTGTGTCTTTCGCTACACATGGCAACCAAAGAAGACCAGCTCTTTTGACGCCTGACTTATGAGCCACCCGCTTTTTAAAAGGTTTTAAAAGTGGCCTAAAAATAAAAGAAGGATAGAGTGGAAATTGAAGATTCAGTACTGTGACTTTTTTTTTAGCTTCCTGATAGCCCAGGGGCAAAAGCAAGCAGAGCTGGTTATGGAGTGCCAAAAATCAGACTGAGTCTTCTTGGGTTGTCAGCACCGGAATCTATGTTTAATTCTGAGACCAACTAAGAGTTTGTCTACCTTTTAGTCCTCATTATTTGTAATGCTCTGAATTACATCCACTACAGTTCCTTCTGTGTAAAGGTTGATATCTTAAATCCACTGGGGTATGAGGGTCTTGAACTGAAGTGGAAAAAGTCACTCCTCAGGAGCAGTGCATCTAAAGGGCCTTCCACAACTAAGTAAACATAGGACAGTCTGTTAAAGTTTCATTTTCCAAAACCAATAACTTTTAGGATAAATATGCTGCATTTGGAGACATTCAAATTAAAGAAATTATTGTATGTTCTTTAGTGAAATTCAAATTTAAGTTTCTCATTTTTCATTTTCTTTTGTTTTTGCCAAATTTGGCAATTTAACCCACAGCTTGTAGGTAGCTTTATAAAGTATCATGGAAGCCTGAAGTATCGTAAACACTGGCCCATGGATACGAAGAAACATTAGTGTTTTCTGGTGAATCAAAACTTAATAAAGAATCTTTAGATAGTATGTAATAGGCAAATCAACAACAACAAAAAAAAGTTTTCTCGCCAGACTTGAATATTTCAAATGAGCTGCATAGTGCTGTGAAAAGAGTTCCCGATACACACACACACACACTCTCTCTCTCTCTCTCTCTCTCTCTCTCTCTCTCTCACACACACAGAGAGAGAGAGAGAGAGAGAGAGACACACACACATACATTCATGCAAGCTCTCATGGAAAAATTAAAGTTCCAGATTTAATTAACCACAGACATAATATTTCATGGCAGGTCAGTTGACTTCATGGTAGGAATAGACGTAGCACATTTCATAACCCCAAGAATTAATGAGTCTTTAGCTTCTGGGACACTGTTCCCAGAAAATGAGGTCTTACCAGCTCTCAGCAGGTCAGGTCTTCTGTACTCAGGCCTGTTCGTACTTGGAGTTTAAAATATCTTATTCTGGAAGTACCAAACCTAACAATCTGGACACTAAAGTGAATACTTTAATATGAGGCTCTCTTGATCTTGAAACATCCCGGTGTCACCAAAAACACATCTTTGTTCAGAGGGAGAGCAGAGGTAGAACCCTGCCTTAGCCAGCTTTGCTCGTCCCTGTGGCAGAATCCTCCGGCATAAACAACTTAAAAGAGGAAAATGTACTTTGCTTGCCATTTCAGAGGTCTCAGTGCAGAATTACTGGCCCCATATACTAGGACGCTACAGCTGCAGGAGTGTGTGGAAGCTGTATTCCTCTTCTTGGTGGATAGTTAGCATGATATACATGGAGAAGCCTGTGAAATATACAGCCTGAAGGACATGTTCCATGACCTGCTCTCTTCAAAGGCCCTACTTCCTACTTTTCACCATCTCTAAACCCATCATGCTATGAACCCATCAAGGAACTAATCCATTAAGTCAGAGTTCGTCTCTGGAAATGCTCTCATAGACACACACAGAGGTGTGCTTTACTAATGTCCTAGGGGATGCTTATGCCAATCTAATTGACGTCAGAATTAACCATCACATGCTCTTTAGTCCCTAAACATTCTGGTGTAACCTTCCCCATAGATATTTAGAGTCTTGATTGTCCTTCCTCTTCACTGCAAAATATGAAATTCGTTTCTTAGAGATATATGTTTGTGTCAGGGTAAACATACTGGTGACTTCCCATCTTTCACAAAAGCTAGTAAGCAGGTATCTGGAACTGTGTTGATGCTATGGGAGCAAAACACTTACAGGCAAAATCATGGCCAGGCTTCACTTTGAACTTTCTAATCTTCAACAATTTGGAGAGACTGAGAAAAAGCAAATCAGATGCAAACTGTAAGAGGGTCTGTGGTGTGCTTTTTACTTTTCAGTCATTCTTCTGAACCCAACAGAAGGGAAAACCTAATGACATGTATGTCCTGAGGACCTTGTGTAAGTTAGACCAATATCCTTTCCTTCTATGAGGATACATCAATTTGTGAAGAATGGCAAGCTTTTTTCTGGCTCTGAATTCCTAAGGCTCTAGAATGCAGAATGTTTGACAGAGTTATTAGATATCTTATGAACAGTGTTGGAGCAACAGTTTTATATCAACTATAAAGTCCTCCTCATAGAATTGTAACTTGATTTAAAACTTTTTCATTGCTTTTGCAATCCTGTAAAGCCCAGGTCCTGAAAGCACAAGCAGCTGCTACCATCCTGGACATTCCTTTAGTGGTGCTGGTTTCAAATCTAGTATCTATTTTGACTCACTCTGCTCAGGATCGTGTGCACACAAGCAACCTATGGAACAGGAATGGTTCTGTCACCTGTAGAATTGATGCAAATGGGATAGAATTAGTGGCACTCTGGAAATATTTAAGTCTTTTATGCCCATTTTCCCCTCATGAGTTTCTCTTATGTAGAGCATGAAGAAACCCATATCATCAATTCACCTAGTTCTGATACAGATGTACAAATGTTGACAAATAACTATAAAAGAAGTATCAGTTAACAGCTTGAGTACTTCATATATTACTTGAGGAATCATGATTGTATAAAAGTCACAGCACAATAAACACAATAAAAAATCATCTTTATCAAAATAACATTTATTACCAAGACATGAAAAATGAAACTGACAAAATAAGTTATGCATTCCTATCCATCTTTTGAAAGTTCCATACATTTACTCACTAAAATGACCTTTTCTTACAAATCTCATTTGAACTATTCTAATCAAATTTTTTTAAGTTGATTATAATTTTTAATCTCTTTTGGAAAATCTGGTAGTTCTTTTTTAATAGAACAAAAATATATTATAGTGAGAATGTGAAACATAAACCAAAGTTTTTTATTTATGTAATGTTTATAGAATTTTTGTGGAAGTTTTCATATGAAGATTCAGTCATGTGTACATTTAGTAAGGTATATGCTTATGAATTTTTAATAAAGTATTACACATAAAAATCGGAGGAATTAAGGCAAGTTCCTACAATGTTTCTTTAATAATAACACTAACCCTACTCAGTGTACTGTGGTTTGTGTTCAGTTAGTCCCCTAGGGATCCATATTTGAGGAATTTGGTCCTCAGAGGTTAGGCCTGATGGAAGATTGTAAGTTTACGCCTCCCAGTTACGCTCTGACATTCTGCCTAGAGATGTGATATCTCCATCCCTCCCTTATCCCTTTCATGTTCCCACCCACATTGTTTTACCTATGAAGGATGCCTCCAGGGGAGATCAATAGCCAGCATAATGCTCTTTGGGCACAAGGCAGTGAGCTCAATAGCCTTTTTAAGAACCAGCTCCACATTGTTTCATCATTCTCACAGAAAATGGACAAATACACTACCTAGAAACTTTATTTCATTTGGACTATTACATATGCTAGTCAGTGAAAATTTGCAAAGGAAAACAAGATACAGGGCAGATATATAAATGCTTATAATATTTGCTTACTGTTTTAAATAACCACCAATCCTATCTCTTCAAAAATTCTAATGTTATTCCATAAAATCTTCCTCACACATTCAGTTTTATAAATAACTGTCAGGCACATACAGAGAAGAGCTCTTTGCAGTAGTGATGTGTTTTATTTGTTCAGCCAGCACTTGCACGCACCAGCACATGCAAAAAACCCAACTCAACATCCTGGTTTGGATAAACAATACTTAATCTTTTTTTAGAATTTTATTTTTGGCCAGTAAATACAGATGGTTCTAATTTTAAATTTTCAATAAAAAGCAAAATCCAGGGGGAAATCCTCTTCTTCCTATTGACCTCTGATCTTCTAGTTTGCTCTCCAAACAGAAATCCATATTGCTTAAGATTAGGTTCAAATGTATGTAAGAGAAAAACTCATGTCATATTTATATTCTTCACTTAAGTAGAGAACTGCAGAGATCTTTGCAAGAAGGTTCTATAGTGTCTTCAGGAACCTTAGGTATATAAACACACTCACACACAGCTTCCTTCTGTTGCAGACCATTTTAAGATACAATAATAGAATACCAGAACCATAGGCTAAGTAATTTTCAGTTAACCAAAATTTATTTCACTCATAATTTTCAAGAATGAGAAGTCTGAATTGGAGGGGGGGCAGGCAATATTCTTCTGGCTGCATAATAACATGGACAAGAGTGCACTCTCAAAGGAGGGCACCTAGCTTTCCCATTTCCACCTTAAGGGCAATAGCTAATGACTCTGCCTCATGACATCTTAAATGTCTAACCTCTCATCATTGGGGACTAAATGTCTGATGTGAATGTTGGGAGAAATGTTAGGCCACAGCATCCTGCTTACTCTTCAGCTTCTAATTGTTGATGCTGACTCCAGGTCCACTTTGGTTACTGGGGGGCCATCATCGATCATTTGTGAATTCACTAAGAAAAAATCATGTTTTATGTTTTATTTATTTTAATTTTTGTTTTTTTATTTTATGTATGCTGAGTGTATTGCCTGCATGTATGTAAATGCACCCATGTCATGCAGTGCCCACAGAGGTCAGAAGAGGGTGTCGGATTCCCCCGGAACTGGAATTACAGGTGATTGTTAGCCAGTGTATGGTGCTGGGAAATGAACCTGGGTCTTCTGCAAGAGCAGTCAGCGCTCTTAACCACTGAGCCATCTCTCCAACCCCAAGAGAAAAAACAAGTTTTAAAAGAAGCAGAAGATACGGCTCTTGAAAGACAAGGCCTTCACATGAAAGCAATGCTCAAATGTGCAGGCCACAAGCAGGTGCCCAGCAGCTCACCATCACCAGGAACAGCAGCACTAAAGGCATCGTTTATTTCATCATTTTGCCCAGAACCATAGCTTAGAGATTAATGCATTCTTCATTGAGTCACAGTGTTTTATTTGGTACATAAAACTTTACCTGGAAAAATGAAATAAGACTAATATTAAGTATTGTGTTTCATAAGTAGCTTCCCCCAAGTAAAAATGTGATTCCATGTCATATATGCCATAACCCATCTCAGAGTACACGAGTACATTTGTCCCACTTCACACATGTGCTGTTTTTCAAGGATGGCATTTTATTTTATGGCTTAATTTCAAGGGGAAAAATATTCTGAAAGGAAGCCATTCAATGATGTGTCACAAGAAAAAGAGCAATCTACTAGTTTTTGTGCTAAAGAAAAGCACAAGTGCTTTTTAAAGAGATGCATTTTCTTATCGGGGCAGACCGTGAGTTAAATGTCAAGGAAAGAAATAGACTGTCAGTCGTCATTATACTGGGCTTATTTACAGGTTATGTTCTGAATATACTTTCTTTAAAGTTACCAGTGAGTTAATGGGGAAAAAATTTTTGATCTGGTGTTGTCAATAAAATATGCAAATGTGAAGTATCTGTTACTTCTCACATAAGCCTTAGTAAAAACGCACAGAAAGTTACTTTGTAATCTTTGTGATGATTAAAAACCAGCTCAAAATATTAACATTGGAAGACAACCTACCAAAAGAATCTGACAAGTAATTATTGCTTTTAAGAAAAAAAATTTTTCTTCTCCCCTGCTTCTTTCAATATCCAACTGTTAAATGTGTCTTAGTCAC
Organism: Nannospalax galili; assembly: GCF_000622305.1. Lineage (NCBI taxonomy): Eukaryota > Metazoa > Chordata > Mammalia > Rodentia > Spalacidae > Nannospalax > Nannospalax galili. The sequence continues at coordinate 1,015,405 of NW_008359214.1, forward strand.
ACCTATTGGATAGTGTGTGGAGTCATATCAGTGTCTATTTAAAATTTTTTTTAATTTTAGTTATTACTTTTTGTTTATTTTTACTTGAATGTGTTGCCTGCATGTGTAAGTGTACAGTGCCTGGGGAGAGGTCAGAAGAGAGCATCAGATTCCCCTGGAACTGGAGTTACAGATGGTTGTAACTGCCATGTGGGTGCTGAGAATCGAACCTGGGTCCTCTGCAAGAGCAGCCAGTGCTCTTAACCACTGAGTCATCTCTCCAGCCCCATAAGTATCTGTTTTTAAGAGATGTTGCTAGAAGATATAACAATGTTACTTTGGGAGCTTGCTTTTGGTAATATCCTTTCTGCTAATACCTTAATAGGAACATTATTCTAATTCATTAAACCCTTCATATTCAGGAGCTAGGAATGGGATTACAGAGTATATTTTATTTAGAGTTAAAACATTTTAAGTTTGTTGTTTACAGTGATTCACCTTGAATAAAACATCACTATTCCTGAAAATTTAAATATATTATGAAGTGCTAAACATGAGCTATTCAGGTATATTTCAGAATAAGGCCATAGCCTAATAATTATAAGACCTTTCTGTAGTGCTTTCTCTAAATGTTTAGGACCTTACTTGTGTGGTTTACATCTTGTGATAGTCTTTTTAAAGGGGAGAAATGAAATATGGGTTTTAATTCACTTCAGGCTGCATGGGGAGGTAGCCAAGAATATGAAGTACCTTTCTAACTGTGTCCTCACCTGCAAAACTGGATAACTAAGCCAACCATGAAAAGTCGTCATAGGTCTGAAAGTGGAGTAATGGGAAAAGACCAATAGTGAGTAGTGTCTGCTATGAACCAATTCAATAATCACTAATTCTTCTTTCTGTCTGTTGTTAAAATTCTACTTTGTACTCTTTTAGAAATAAACTGAAATTAAAACTTCCAGTACAGTTGGTGGTATTTAAGATTCCATCTCAGGCTATCCAAACTTTCAGTCCTTCTGCACAAACCTTCCCAGTGCTGGAATTGCAGGTATATGCTGCCATATTCGACTAAGTTCAGGAGGTGGGGTGGGCTGGTTGGTTGGTTGGACACAAGAGTTTCACTTTGAAAATTTTATTTTCCTGTACCTACAGTTCTTTGTGCCACCAAATCAATGGTGTCAATGTTGTGGTAGAATTATGGTATGAGAAAGACAACTTGTGTTTTTCATGGTTTATGGGCTTCTTTTCAGTTCTATAAATAAAATATTTCATTATATAATCATTTGTAATTTAACAACAGGCATAGGGCTAGAAAGCAGGATTTCTCTGAATGGAGCTAAGTGCTCAGAACTGGGCATGCTTGGCTTTGGTTAGTGCAGGTAGAAAGGGTTTAACAACCCAGTAGCTAATTAGTGTAGGACTTGGAACTAAAGAAGGAGCAGAGACCTCAAGTTCCTGCTATCATGGACGACTAGATGGCAGTGAAGGTGACTGATTGGCAGACAGCTACCCTGTGAGCACTGGGAAATAGGCCCCTTCGTATACAGAGTACAAAGTTAGAGTTCGTAAAGCTTTGATCATTACATGTGGATGTTGAACTTTTTTAATTTAACAACTAATTTAATTTTTTAACATTTTAATGCTGACAGAAAGTTTTCATTTTTAATTATTTGTTTTTATTTTATGTGTATGAGTGTTATGCCTACATGTGTGTTAGTGCACCCATGTCGTGGGACAGAATACAGAAGAGGGTCTCGGATCCCCTGGAACTGGAGTTACGGATGGTTGTTAGCTGTCATGTGAATGCTGGGATTCAAACCTAGGTCTTCTATAAGAGCCGCCAGTGTTCTTAACCGCTGAGCCATCTCTTCAGCCCCATTTTCATGTTTAATAAGCTCACAATGGCTATAAGGTTAACTTACTAAGTTCTGTTTTGTTTTGTTCTTTCTTTTTTTTCTAAAAATGTTAACCTTCCTGAACTTTTATAATACAGATCTTTTTAAAATTTTAGTTTGGGTGGGGGGTTGTGGGTGTGTCCAGAAGAGAGTGTCAAATCCCCTGGAACTGGCGTTACAGGTGGCTGTGAGCTGCTGGAGTGGGTGCTGGGAACCAAGGTCAAGAAGAGCCTTAAGTGCTCTTAACTGCTGAGCCGTCTCTCTAGCCAGCTCATTGCAGACCTTTTGACTATGTTTTGTCTGTCCTGAAAAGAGTATATCCATACTTGATAATATACTGCTCTGGGTTTCTGTTGTGATAGCTTCTGTCGTGTGTGAAACTGAAAGTAAAGAGAATATTCTTATTATTCTTAGTGTGTTTAGTTTGTAAGGGCTGCACCTGTCATTGTAGTCATAACAGCATCATAAAAGTGAGCTGATGTAATCTTGTACACAACCAAACACGCAGATACTCCTCTGTTGCTAATCTCTGTAAAGTAGAATCCAGGGAGCAAGTTTATTTCACAATAATTCTGTCAGACCTACCCATTTTATATATTAAGGAAACCAGTAACATCAAAGATCAGGTTTCAAATCCAGTTTCAGCTGTTTATGGTATGACCCTTTTTTTCAGTTTTTTAAGCTGTCTTAAGTTCAGTTTCTTGTTTGCAAGGCAGAGATGATAATGCCTGCTTTGGGAGGGCTTTATGCGCACTCCACATAGAAGGGCTGCACATTGCCCGCCATAGAGCACATTTCATGAAAGCACCCTGGCTCTTTGTTGTTGACATTCTTGTTGGTATGCCTTTTACTTGATATTTATTGGTTATTCAAGCTCAGCATCATTTCTGTGAATGTCACAAAGGTAGTCATTGTTTATGATTTTAATGTAAAAATATCAGAATAGCATGCCCATAATCAATTGTTTATAAAATATAGCCAAGTTTATCTGTTAAATATACTTTTGTAAGTTAAGATTTTTAAAGTTAACATTAAGGTCACTGCTCCACTTTGAAATGTTCCTGTACACTTAGTCTCGCCCATTTTTAAAGGATGATACTTAGAGAGTACTCAATAGTATCTTCTCATACACCTTTTAAAACAATTTTTTTTTTCTGAAAGCAAGAACTGTGTATCTTCACCTCCATAATCTCATTTACTTCTCACAATAAATGTGGCCGGTGAAGATTATCTTCATCTTAGAAAAGCCAAAAGGGAATCCCAGAGCCTACATGACTTGTTCAGTTACACTGTGTTGTGTCACCAGGTCACTGTTAATTCCTCTAAACTACAGCACTTTCTTAAAATATAATTGGGACAAACTATGGGAATTTCTTCATCCTTTTAACAAGGGAACCGAGGTCTTTCTCTACAGAACATCCACTATTTGTATTCAGGACTTGACAGTGATAAAGTGACGTTTTTGAGCAGAATGGCCCACTCTCGAGGATTGTAGTTGGCAGTGTGTCATAGAGGAAATAAAGTTTATATGAGCAGTCACACTATATCCATAGGACTCCCAAAGCTGAAAAGGTACCTACCCTCTAGTCATCTGTTTGATCAACCCATTCTCATACTAGATGTCACATTCTGAAGATTTTGCCTTCACAGAGTTTCTGTTTAGCCCTCCAAAAAATACAGTGCCTCATGATACATACTAAACAAATATTTATGACCTGCTTAAAAACCGTTGGTGACAGGGCTAGAGAGATGGCCCAGCGGTTAAAAGCACTGGCTCCTCCTGCAGAGGACCCAGGTTCAGTTCTCAGCATGCACATGGTGGCTAACAACTGTCTCCAGTTCCAAGGGATCCTACACCCTCCTGACTTTCATGGGCATTGCATGACATGGGTACCCTTACACACATACAGGCAATATAGTCATACACATAAAATAAAAATAATATTTTTAAAAAATCGTTGATGACTTCCCCTCGTATACTGAAATCTGCCCATCCCAGATAATTTTATGCAACCTGTGGGTAATGTCATTTTTGATATAGAGGTAGAGTGGATTTTAGTTCTTTGAGTTATGAAATGCTTATGAATACATTTGATATTGTATATTGAGGCAGTTTTAGACTTCATTAAAACAGACCTTCAAAGTACTAGATGATATATTAATGAAGCATTTAGCAGTATTTATTGAGCAGTTATTTTTTACCAGTTGTAGACCACACATTGTACTCACAAATATAGCATTAAACAAAACAGGTGTTGTCCAATCTCCCTAGACCCTACTGTCTAGAAAGGAAGACTTGTTAAAATGACTGAATAATTTTAAGAGCCACATTGTTACAAAAGGAAAGTGGGGAGTGATGAAAGACAAGAGAACCTATTTACTCTGGAGTTACACTATACCAAAGAAGTTAGATATTTTGTGTTTGTTATTCATTTTGCATAGCTGGGGATCAAACCTAGGGTTTTTGTGCATGCTAAGCTAGAGGTACACTGAACTCCATCTCCAGCCCATTAAGTGATATTTAAATGAGAGCTGAGTAACTCTAAAGTAGGTACAGGAACCAGTTCCTTGGAGAATGACTAGGAGCAGCAAGGGTTGATTGGATTGGAGGTCGTGTTGGGAGAAACTGCAATGACCCAAGACAAGAAGGTGGTGGTGTTGACTTGAGGCAAAGCTGAACCAGAGAGAAGATGCGCACCACATAGTAAGCAATTTATGTGGAGAATGAAACCTTTCAAGTTGTTGACTTGAACAAATGATTAGGACAGTTGTTTCCTGGGGGAAAGATCATTCTTTGATTACAGAAGGAAGAATCAAGAAGAGTAAAAGTTCCTCTCAGCAGCCACCTAGTCGCCACCGAGAGCAGTAGAGAGCTGACTCAGTTGTTGCCATGGCCATGCAGGCAGAGTACTCTGAATGATGTTTCTGCTCTCCTCTCTTGCTCGCTCTCCCTCCCACTCTCCTCTCCTTCTGCCTGTCTCCTTCCCTCCTTCCCTCTCTTTGTCCCTCCCTCCATGTTCATTACTACATGTAATGCTGTTTACTTTAACCTAACACTTCCTCTCTGGTCACTGGTTTCTGTTACTATAGTATTTATGCCCTTCCTTCCTTATTGTCTCATGAGAGGAACTTACAGGGTGATTTGGTTACTATCTAGTATAGAATGTCTTGTAAGTCAGTCTCCTGGCTAAGTACCTCATGCAACATTGATACTGCCCTGGGTCAGATATTGTTTCCTTGTCCAATGAGCTGTGAGAACCAAAGCAAAATGGCTTGTGTTCTGGTTTGTTTCTTCATTGCTGGGACAAAATACTCTGACCACTACCAACTTGGGGAGAAAAGGGTTTATTTAGCTTACATATCCCGGGTCACAGTTCATCCAGGAGCCCAAGGTAGGAACTCAGGGCAGGAACCTCGAAGCAGGAGCTGGAGCACAGGCCATGGAGGAATGCTGCTTACTGGCTTGCTCCCCTGGCCCCTGCTCAGCCTGCTTTCTTATGCTACACAGGCCCACCTGCCCAGGGGTGGCACCACCCACAGTGGGCTGGGCCCTCCCACATCACTCATCAAAAAGATGCCCCTCAGACATGGCCACAGGCCAGTCCAATAGAGGCAATTCCCCAGTTGAGGCTCCCTCTACCCAGGTGTGTCAAATTGACACTAAAGCTATCGCTTTAGTGTCATTAAAGATTCAACAAATCTTTTTTTTTTTTTCCATTTAAATGTGCAAAACAGTATGCTAGTGTATGGAAGAATACATGCTTTGGAGTTGAAAACTTTTATTAAGATTATGGTTTTCCCATTCACCAAATATAGGAACGTAGACCAAAAAATTATCCATAAGTTCTCTGTGCTTACATTTCCTCATTGGTAAAAAGATAAACATACTTAAAGGTGTTCTGAGTTTTATATAAAGTAATATAGCTAAAGAGCTTGCACTTAACTATTATTGATAGTGGTGATAATGGCGGTATGACGATGGTGATAGTAATGGTGGTGGTGGAAGAGGTAACAAAAGGGGGCAGCAGTAATGCCATGGAAATGATCCAGGAATGGTGGTGGCATGAGTTCTTGACTGTGTGGTTGTTGGGTAGTCATAGTAGATTATACATGTACACACACAAAAAATATGGCTCTTGGCTGCTTTGTTGAGCAGTGTTGTAAATAAGAAAGTCCCTTAAAGTTTCAAGGACTGTCAGGTACAAAGGAGTTTGTTATTTTAGTTGGGCCCCATTGTTGGGAAACAAATCACTGTGCCACTGTGTGCACTTAAACTCGGACCTTGGAAAGTATACTTTATGAGTTAAACATTGAGTTACTTTCACAGTTCAAGAATACTGATAAAGTAACTTAAGTATACAACAGTTATCTAACTAGTTATAAAGTCAGTTTGGTGGCATAAACTCAAGAACAGTGCTCCCTTGCATATATCTTAAAAAGCAAGCTAGATTTCACTTCTGCACCAGGATGCATCGTTGTCATTCAGTTGCATTCTCTGAGTGGTTTTGACTTTTGACAGAACAAATTGGTTTCAAAGTATAGCTTTACTAAATAATAAGTCATCTTATTTTAAAACTTCCAGGCAGAATTCAGAGCTTAGTGTGATTTCCTCCTTGTTTTAATTTTATACTTACTTGCCCTTGAATAATTTTTGCAGTAAAAACTTGAAAAAAATAGTGAACAAGTTTAATCAGTTAATATAATGGTAATAATAGCTAACGTTTATTAAACCATTAGTCTCTAGGCCAGGAACTATGCTATGATATTGACATATTAGTGTTATCTCACTAATCAAAGCAATCATCAGATGGGAACCTGTATTCATTTTCTAGATAAAGATTTAAGATTTTAATTTTTCTTTTTATTATTTTAATATTTTTATGTGTATGAATATATTGCCTGCGTGTATGTAAGTGCACCCATACCATGCAATGCCTACGGAGGTCAGAAGAAGCTGTTGGATTAACCGGAAACTGGAGCTACAGACAGTTGTTGACTGCCATGTGGGTGCTGTCTGTAGCTCCAGTTTCCGGTTAATCCAACAGCCTCTTCTGACCTCCGTAAGCATTGCATGATATGGGTGCACTTACATACATGCAGGTAATCAAACTCGGGTCCTTTGCAAGAGCAGCCAGTGCTCTTAACCACTAAGCCATCTCTCCAGCCCCATCAATTTTTCATCTCATTTAAGTAATTTAAGTAATGAAAGAATCTATTATCAGAACCCTATTTTTAACCACATTGTTAATTGAGCAAGTTTTTTTATTTCTTCTCCTTGATTGCTTTAGCAATGAGTTTGCGTTACCATTTTTTAATATTCTTAATCCAGTTTTATATTTAAAATTGTTAAATCTTATGCCAACTTCAACTTGCAAGGGGCTTGTCTTGACTTGTTGTTTGTACTGTTTGTGTTTGTATTGTTCTTTGACTTTTTGAGATAAAGGCTCACTATGTAGCCAGAGATGGCTTCTAATTTGTGATCCTCCTGCCTCAGGCTCCTGAATGCAAAAATTACAGGCATGCGAAACTTTACATTTCAGTTTATATTATCATTTGTTCTCTTTTTAATATTACCCTTAAATGTAGGGAATGTATTTGAAATACCGATAAAATTGAGCCTCTTATATCCAAACAGAAATCCTTAGTAATCCAAAATGCAAACTTATTGAGCACTGATAAAACACCATGTCACATCTAATCTCATGTGACACATAACAATTAGAACAGAATCACACTGAAACCACTGTATAAAATTACCTGTGGTTTATGTGGAATCAAGTATTATGGTCCATTTTTGATATGAGGTGCATTAGAGCTTGTTAGAGAACCACAGATAAGTAGGTGGTTCTAGGCCCCTGTGCTCGCTGGTTGGTAGCTGCACCTACTTGTGTGGGCACTCTCAGTTCATCCTAAAGTTGAAAAATTACTGGCAATCTGCTAAGTGACTGAGCCCACATACCAGAAAAGGAGGGAATCTTAAGCCCCAGGATGTACATTAGAGAAGGGTTTCTGTCCTGAACCAGTAGGATGGGGAATTTGGGGCAGGGGCAATGCTAGACACCAGGGAGATCATACCCCCTCGAAGAACTCAACCAATGGGTAATTAACTTAGAATATAAAAGCCACTGCTTTGTACCCACTCAGCACACCAGCCATTTGTTTTTGCCTTTTCTCTAGGCTGAGACTAGACTTTGCAGACTGTTTGGTTTTCCCTACTCTGTGTCTCCAGTACTCATATTACGAGGTGAGGACTATTGTTTGTCACACACATATATAAGATGTGTATGAAACAGAAAAGAATTTTGTGTTTAGACTTGGATCACTTCCCTGACATACCATACTGTGTATATGCAAGTATCCAAAAAATCTGGGGAAAAAAATCCTAAACAATTTTAGTCCTGGTGTTTCCAATAAGAATTAGTCACCAACCCTTAGCAAAAGGTTTGCTTTTGTTTTGTGTTGGGTTTTTTGTTTTTTTTTTTTTTTTTTTTTGCATGTTTCATGTTTTCTATCAAAGTCTGTAATAAAAAGATATTTATAAACATACATTGGCACTTTTAGCACAAATTTTCTACCTTAGTTGTTACCATTCTGTTATTTTTTTACAAGATCAATTTAAGAGTAAATTCTTTTAAACTCATAATTCAAAAAAAGTGCTTGCCCAGAAGTGAAAGCTGTTCAGAAAGGACACAAAAGATGTATGCACATTCAAACGTTTGTTTCCTAGGTATAATTTTGTTTCAAATGTACATAGATCTATATAGTTTTTCTTAGTTTTTTTTCATTATTATTTTTATTTTATGTGTGTGCATGTATTGCCTGCATATATGTAAGTGCACCCGTGTCGTGCAATGCCCATGGAGGACAGAAGAGGCTCTCAGATCCCCTGGAACTGGAGTTACGGACAGCTGTTAGCTGCCACATGGGTGCTGGGATTCGAACCTGGGTCTTCTGCAAGAACAATCAGTGTTCTTAACTGCTGAGACATCTCTCCAGTCCCTTTTCTTAACTTTTGATAAGCTCGTATGAGCCAAGTAGTAATCTCTAGGCAATTAATGAAAATCATACATCAGTGTGTGTTTGTTTTTGTTTTTGTTTTTTTCTAACTAGTCTCTTAAACTGTTTTTGATTGTGGTTTTTGTTGTTGTTGTTGTTGTTGTTGTTTTTCTAACTAGTCTCAAACTACTTTTGATTGTATGCAATCATCATGGTCTTTAAATCCAGAAGAAATGCAGGATTAAAAAAAAACATATTATTATTCCAATTAAAGTATCTTATTTAAAATATTCACCAAAAGCATTCCAGAGAGAGTTGAAGGCTTTGGAGTTTAGGTAAATAATATTTCAGCAATGCAACTTGAAGACATCGTTGTAGAAGACATCGTTGTGAAATAAAGTGTAGGAAGGAAAGAGAGACGGTTCGGAGACATGGAACATGATGCCACATAAGGCTCAGGGTGAGAAAAGGGAAATGCTAAAATATCTGAGAAAGAAATAGAGCAAAGCTCATGCTCTGCACAGAGGAAGAAGAAATTTCCAGAAGTAGAGTGACACATGTGCCCATTACTTCTAGGAGTCAAGGAGTCAAGGTGAGAGCTGAGATGTGATCATTGTATGTAGTGTTGTGGAGGTTACTGGTGACATGGAGAAGTTTCAGTGCAATTGAGGGACAAATACCTTGTTGGAATGAGTTCTTCAGGAGAGAATAAAAAGTTAGAAATAGATAGGTTACAGATGCCTCCTTCAAGAGAGTTAGTTATACAAAAAAGGAGAGAAATAAATTAGAAGTTTGACTTGGAGTTAGGGTCAAGGAAATGAGCAGAGTTTAAGATGAAAGCCTGTCTTTGCTAAACAGAATAATCCAGTGACATGGGAGAAATTGGCAGTGTTAGAAAGCAGTGAGTGAATTGCTGAAGCAGTGCCCTCTCTGGGCACAATGAAGTCCTGGTGGGAATGGAGGAGCATGGGCAATTCATCTGCCAAAGTGGAGGGAAGAGTCTGGTACACAGCGATGGAGTACAGTGAAGGGACCTCAGGGAAGCTCTCTTCTCCCTAGTTTAGTCACTTATTTTCATTTCTTTTCTTCCAGCCTAAGAATTGAATAAAAGTTCTTTTAGAATTGTAGCATTTATTTAAAACACCTTGGTAGAAACATTAAACCTTGATATAAATGTATCATCAGCTCTCCTAAGTTATAAACTTTGAGGAATTTAAACTTGCCAGAACTACCAGATTTTCTACTTCAGTCCCTTTTATGCCAATTGTCTTTGATATGTTCACCCAATTTTGACTTTCTAAAATCTTATTCTGCAGTTTTTCTCCTGAAGGGTTGTAACTCTGAGGAAGTCCATTTAATTTCTCTGAGCTTTCGCACTTAACTTGAGAAGGGCTTCTTTGCCAGGTAGTCAACCAGTTCCTAAATCATGTAGCCAGGTGCCAGCCCACTACGTTTAATGTACCAAGTAATGATTACTGATTGCTGGTCACTCCGTATTCTAATTGCTTTTCTCCTCAAGGTATTGTTCTCTTGGGGAAAATTTTCAGCTGTTCAATGTTTTGAGACCAGAAACATTTAAAAATGCATTAAAACTTAAACTTGGAGCTTTGTAGAAGCACAGTAAGCTGGCTTTATTACTAAGTTCTAATTGCTTTTTTCATATAATGAATATGGCTCCATTTGATGTTAAAGTCTGTTTTCTTAGACAGATGGATGTAACCATTCTTAAAATCATTAACACAATAAATGCTAATAATATAATCATAATTACTTCCTTGTAATTTATGTGCATGTGTCACTTCTAACCAATCAAAATATTTCCATGGAAAACATTATAAAATGTCAACATATCTTGTTAGTAGCTTCAATTTGAAGGAATCAGTTTATCTTTATTCTTCCAAAGTACTAAACTAGGGGCTGAAGAGATAACTCAGCAATTGAGAGCACTGGCTGCTTTTGCAGACAACCGAATCCAATTCCCAGCACCCACATGGCAGCTAACAATGGTCAACGGTTTGTAACTCTAGTTCCAGGGGATCTGACGCCCTTTTCTGACTTCCATGGGCATTTCACGACATGGGTGTACTTAATTGCATGCAGGCAGTACACTCATACACATAAAATTTTAAAATAATAAAATATTTTAAGTAAAAAAGATACTAAACTAACTGTTATTACTAGTAATAGAAAAGCTAGCAGGAAAGAGTAAAAAAGGTGACCTGTCAGGGACTTATTTTTTCCCTGTTATTAGTAATAGACCTTTAATAGTTGAAGTGACATATCCTCAATGCAACCTCTACACTTACAGTGAATCTATCTCTCAACTCTCACCAGAGACTTTCCTTACACAGTAGATGGTGATTAATACAGATTCACAATTAGCCAATGTGCAGAGACCAAGAGGCTGCAGAGTACTTATCCCTGAATAAGTCAGCTATTTCAAACCTCTGCCTCCCAAGGCTCAGGGATCATTGTAGAAGCGGATAGGGAAAGATTGATTTGAGCCAAAGAGGTTGGATGACCTCAAGGAAACAGTCTTCTAGACAGCTGGTCAGTTACTCATATAAACTCACAGTATTAGTGACAGCATACACAAGTCCTATGCAAGCTCAAACCAAACAAAATCTCAGCATAGAGATGGAGAAGTGGGTAAGAAATCCCAGCCTAATCTAAGGAACTTTTGGCAGTTGATGGCTGCTGGGAGGGGGAAAGACAGTGTCTTACAGGGTTTTGATTCTTGGTGGGCCAGTGAATGGATCCACACTGAAGCACATTGAAGGATACAAATCATACTCTAGAGGCCATATTATATGTAGGAGAGTTCATTAAATTGGGTAGGGAACATTGTGTTGGGGGGAGGTGGGGAGAGGGAAGTGAATCTAAATGCCACCAAACTATATTGTATGAAATTCACAAAAATTCAATTAAAATGGGAAAAAAGAATATCACTTTTGTTAGAAGGGATTTGTTATTATTTAGGATCCTTGTGTATTGAAAAATCCATTTTTATTCTCATGAGTCAGGACAATAGATGACATTTTCATTTGTTTTATTTTTAATTTCATTTTTTTCCAATTTTTTATTTTTTATTTATTTTTACTTATGATTATGTGTATGTTCCTCCTTATCTTTATGTGCACCACTTGTGTGCAGCGCCCTTCAAGGCCAGAAGAGGACATTGGATCCCTCTGAATCTGAAGTTCCAGGCTGTTGGTAGCTGCCCAGTAGGAATGCTGGGAACTGTAGTCCTGTCTGCTACAAGAATAACAAGTGCCCCCTAACCACTAAGCCATCTTTCCAGCCCCTAACTGAACCTTTATTTAATGCTCATATTGGCATATTGAGCACCATGTCCAAATTAAGCCCTGCTCTATAATTACTATTTTAATTTTAATTGATTAATTAATTTGGCCCTTTTCCTTTTTGTTGAATTTTTGTGTTTCATGCAATTATTTTATTGTATTTACATACCCTTCCCGAGCTGCATCCCTACTGACTACCCCTGCCCCGTTGGTGATTAACATAGAAACCTACAAGTGGCCAAAATGCAGAGAATAAGAGTCTGCAGAGTGCTTATCCATGACACCTCTATCAAATGTCTGCGTCCAAGACTCAGGTATCATTTCAGACGATGTGATGGAAAGATTGTAAGAGCCAGAGGTTGTGGATGACCTTGAGGAAACAGTTTTCCAGACAGCTGGGAAGATATTCATTAAAAAACCCACAGCAACAGTGACAGCATACACAAGTACCATGAATGTTCAAGCCAGACAAAATCCCATCATAGGCGTGGGGAAGTGGGTAAGAAACTCCAACCCAACCTGAGGAACTATTGGAAATAGATGGCTGCTGGGAAGCGGACAATCAGTCTCTTTTAAGGGAGTGACTCTTGGTATGTTGGTGTTTTATTTTGTTTTGCCTTTCAATCTCTTTTTTTTAGACTAGTCTCATTCTGGTAATAAACAGCATTCTTTTCTGAATGCCCAGCCTCTAATACAGTCTTTGGCACATAGATAGACCTAGGAAATTGTAGTAGAATAAATTCCAGTCTCCCTGAGACTGGGAGGACAAATCAGTTTGTTTTTATTCAAGAATCACTTTTGTTCAGGTTTCTCTAATCTTGCCAATTATACATTGACCGTGGGTTCATTCTTTTCAGTTTTTAAGAACTGAGCATTAGCTAATCCCTCAGCCCTTCTAGAAGTTACATTCTCCTGAAGGAAGATAATAAACTAAATCAATGAAATACACAGTATACTAGATGATGAAGAGTACTAAGGAAAAAGTGTCAACAAGCTTCTGCTTCTGCATGGGGGTGGAAATGATGGCAGATCAACGTTCCTGCCAAAAACAGCCATCATGCCAGACAAAACAAATAATCATCCAGCACTGGAAGCAACAAGGATCAAAACAAGTGAAATTTTAAGACGAGTATGTCTTTCAGTGGACTCATACCTATGGCCAACAGATCTAGTGGCTAAGGATCTGGATTTAGCAAGTGGTTAACTGCTGCTTGATGCCAAGAAACAAACTAGGTTTGGACAGCTGTGTTGGGCTAACCTGCCACAAAACAAACTTGGGACCTCAGCATGGACTGAGTTTATGCTCAGTGAATTCATAGCCTGCCGGAAAACACTGGAGGGCTATGCCCTGTGAAATGGGACTATAGAATGAGACTCTATCTCAGAAAAAGAAAAAGTCATGCTGGTGAAATAGTTCAGCAGACAAAAGCACTTAGTGCACAAGCCTGATGACCTGAGTGTGATCCTTGGAATCTGCATTTAAAACAAAAAACAACAACAACAACAAAAAAAAAAAACACTGGACACAATGGTGCGCTTCTGTGTAATCCTAGTAATTCTAGCGCCCTAGCAGTTCTCTTTGGAGAATCAACATGAAGCTCATATATGCCGCAGCAGAAACAGCAGAGACTCTGCTTCAACAAAGTGAAGAGAACCGATAAAACTGAGGCTGTCCATGAACTAGTTTGGAGAGTTTGAAGACTGAGACAGGTGTGCTGGTTTGTGGTGTAGGATTCTAAGTGGGGCTAGCAGACTCAAGGAGAGAAGCAAAGCAAAGCCAGGTCCCGAAAAGTTGTAATCAGCTTTTTGGAACATTTGGAGATATGGGTATATATTCATGCCTGGTTTACTCACTCCATCTTGAGAGGAAACACATGGCATGAAAATTCATTTTGGTTTTTCTACTTTCTTTTTTAATGCTGTTTAAAAGGAACTGAGGTAATGCTATATAATGCAATGACTTTTAAGAATGACACAAATTCCCAGTGTGAAGATTAGTGAACATGTATTTGTTTTGAAGGTGGTTTACAGGTGATCTGGTTTTTAAATTCATGTGTGTGTGTGTGTGTGTGTGTGTGTAGGCATGCACATGCCATGGCCTGCATGTGGAGTTCTTTAAAAATTGAAAACAACCACATTCAGCTGCTTTTTTTTTTTTTAGTGACAATAGTTCAATCTTCATGATACTACATGTTGGACAATAAAATGCTAGCATTTCCTCATCTGACAAATGAAGATTTTTTTTTAATGAGGATGCGTAGTCATTTTATATCCTATTCCTATTCTCAAAGGTATGAAAAATGTAGTTCCTATAGCCAAGTTTGGAAAACAAATAATAAATCCTTATTCTTTGAGGTTGGATGTGAGTTTAATCATGGTAAAAGAACTATCTTAGAAAAGGAAAACAAACGGTAAGAAGAAAAGGTTGAGAAGTTTAAGGAATAGGTTTCTTCAGGGATTGACATTAGCTCTAGGCTTACTTAACACTTTTACAAATAATCTAGAGAAAGGCAGTACTCAGTCAAATATCAGAGGTCTTAGAGAACGCTAAACTTTCTAGTAGGAAAGAATCAATAAATTGGTGAGCATCCTCAGGGAAGACCTCAGGTCTGTGCAGGTGAGCTGATGACTGTTGGTTGAAGTGGGCAGAGAGAGTAAGAATGAATATGAAAATGAATACTGAATACCTGTGGGACTTTTAATGCAATGACTTTTAAACTTTTTAAAAGATACCCAGGTGTCTTTAAGAATCTGATTTGCATTCTTAGCCTTTTTCCTAGGAAAAGGGCTTATAAGCCCCATTATAGGATGCCACACATCAGGTAGTCTCAAATGCCTTTAAAAAAAAAGAAGAAGAAGAAAGAAAAAGAAAAGATACGTTCCTGAACATGTCAGGCATTATGCTGAAGGACCAAGAAAATCTAGTTTTTCCCATGCCCATCACTACCCTAGGATCTCCAAGGAAAGCCTGGGCGGTCAGAACATTGCCACGTTGATTAGGAAATGCTAGCATGGAAATTGCCACATATAGACTCTGGGGAGATAGTGTGCCAACTACAGGGAAAATTTTTAAACAGTCATCAGCTCACCTGCACAGACCTGATGTCTTCCCTGAGGATGCTCACCAATTTATTGATCCTTTCCTACGAGAAAGTTTAGCGTTCTCTAAGACCTCTGATATTTGACTGAGTACTGCCTTTCTCCAGATTATTTGTAAAAGTGTTAAGTAAGCCTACAGGAAATTTCAGGGATAGCTTGTGAGGAAACTTCTGTCTGACATACAGTGACTACCTTCAGTCAAAATTACAAAAAATAAAAAGGCAAACCCACACTGTTATTATACTTATAGTGAAAACATTTCATGTCTGGTTTTATTATACAACAAGATGGGTAAAATGCAATGAAGCAACCAAAATTAACTAGCATAAAAGCATCTTCTCATGTATGGGTATTTTATATGTTACTAAATATGTTAATATACAGAAAGTTAGTTATGTATTAGTACAGATCTATTTACCAAAATTCAAATACTGAAAAAAAAAATACCTTGAAACTTAATATGTCTTTTTTACAAGTAAATATAACTTGTGAGTACATTACCTTAAATATGGTGATAGAGGTAAATATTAGTGGAAATGAGGATTTCTGATACATTTAGAAGTCTATGAGTACCAAAATAATCTATTAGTCAACATTTGTAGTTGTTTTAGCAAAGATAGCCATTAGTCATTAGTTGTAGTTAATAAGACTTACTCCTATAGAAGACCAGTCCTGGAATTTCAATGGCTTACCACAATAGCAGTTTATTTTTCTCCAGTATGAAGTCCAATATGGTGTGGCAATTTCCTTCCATCAAATAGCTAGCTACATCCTCTGAGAGACTAAGATCTTTGCAACAAGGAAAGGTGGAGAGTTGACGACACTTTTGACTCTTCCTCATTCCAGATGTGGACACAATTCATTTCCTACAGTCAGTCTCATGGCCCCAACCTAATGGTCCCAACCTAATTACAGAAAATCTAGAAAGGCATATGGACTATTTGCTGAGCTTTGTATATAGCACATCTTCCAACATTACCTTCTTTGGAGACCCTTTTCAGCAAAAATAGCAGTCGGGATGAGAGAAAAGAAAGGGAGTGGAGAATCAACAAAAACAAATTTTGTCTCAGAAATGTCAAGAAGAAACTATATATATATATATATAGTGTGTGTATCACATTAATAAAAATGCATATTTATCAATAATAATAATTAAAGAAACAGACAAGAAATAAAGAGAGAGTCTGGGGGCATGAGAGGAGTTAGATGGGATCTCGGAGGGACAAATAATACAAAAATAGGGCTGGAGAAATGACTCAGCAATTAAGGGCACTGGCTGCTCTTGCTGAGGCCCTTGGTTTACATTTCATTACCATTATTACCCAGATTTCTGGCTGAGTAATTACTGGGTAAAAGAAAAGGGGATAATTAGGTGTTATATTGTAGGGTGATGAGCTATTATTAGAATTACTATTTCTTCCCCAATTTTTTCCCTATGATAAAAATAATGAGATAAATCAGAAAATGATGGTACCACTAATTAAAGTAGGGAATGTAAAGAGGAGCAAAGTACTTTTCCTCAAAGAAAAGAAACATATACATTCAGATATGAGAGAATTTATGGAGCCGTACACACAAAGAAACTAAGATTTGCAACTCAGAAATGTGTTCATCATGGAGATGTAAAGTTCAAGGACAAAAGCTCACAGTTGAAGCTATGGAGAATGATGAGATCTTTTGGAATAAGATTGCACCTGGGCTTAACAGAGACTCTGTGTTTGGAGTAACATGAAGAAAAGCAGCAACACTAACCACCCAACTCAAAATAAGCCCATCACTGCTCATTCAGCTCTTGCGGCCCATGTCCAATCACTCATTTCCAGTGTTCCCATTGGGCTCTGATTGCATAGTCTTTAAAGTCCCCAAACTAAAAGGAAGTGCTGGAGCAAATCCAGCTACGACGTAGAGTTATAACATAGAGTGAATTACTGAAATCACTTTCTAAAGTAATCCAGGAATTAAGACCTGTCATTGCTCAGAAGAGCTTCTGAAAAGAACAGGGCATAGGGGAATCAAATCAGGAAGTCTTCATTAATGATCTTTGTTGAATCAACATACCACATTTTCTCTGAGTCTCTTAAATAGAACAAATCTGATCATATCATTTCATCTACATTATGCAAATTGCTCTAATTGGCCTTGCTACCATTCCTTCCTCCAGTCTAGTCTAAGCAGGACAGCTAGGGTAGATCAGATTAGATGAGTCTTCTCCAAACTTTTCAGTGGAGTAACAAACCTACAAGGCCAAACCTCTGTTCCTTCACCTCACAAAACTCATTTCTGTCATTCTCACCCATCCTAAAATACATGGGTCTTTATGCTTGTTCTCCCTTCTACCTAGAATACTTTTCCTCTCAGATACATATATGTTCGTTCCATCTAGTCCTGCAACTCTCTGCTTCCTTTTCACTTGAGAAGAGAGGCATATTTTGGCCATCTTTTTAAAAAGTGCAACCCGGACCCTCAGTGCCATTGCCCTGCTTTTTTTTGCCTAATTTGCTGGCCTCACTCTGATGACAACATAGGTACAGGACTTGTCACTTATGAACCAACTGCCTCCTCCCTGAGTCCCTAATATGCTCCACTAGGCAAGGACCTTGTCAGTGCTTTATCTTCTTAGAGCAAAATTTGACCCATGCATGATAAACAACTAATTAATTAATTAGAGTAGGCATAAAAATTGACCCTTTGGAATCACTTTTTTTTTTGGTCTTCTTGAGACAAGGTTTCCCTGTAGTGGTAGCTGGCCTGCCTCTCCCTCCCAAGGGCTGGGATTAAAGGTGTACACCACCATGCCCAGCTTGGAATCACTATTTTATTTTTAAACAACATACTTTAACAACCCCAGAAGAGTAGAGCACCTATTAAATTTGTACAAATTTAACTTCAGAATCATTATTTTTCTCATTTTGCTTCAGTGAACTCTTGTGGGCAGCTGTTAGAGACTACTACACTATATTATCCTCAGTATTTTAGGTCTCTTAATTCTTGCATATAATATTTCTGTTGGGTGCAGAAAATACATTACTCAATGCTAATTTAAAGAAATTTGCAGCTTTCTGTTTTTACCAATTTTCTGTATTAATATTTGCATGACAAAGTTTTTTAAATTATATGAAAGAGATTTTTCCTGGTGCTTTGTTATCTTCAGTATTGTTAAATATGATTTTTATAGTCAAGTTCCTTCAGCAACACTGTGTTCAGTAGCTCCAACTTGAAAGTGTTTGTTGTCAGAAATGGTTTGTTGTTACTTCAGTTATTTGCTTTGTAAAAAAATTATTTGAGGCAACAAAATCCTTTGTTTACTTTTTAAGAAAGACTCATTTTAACTCCCTGATAAGATGAGAGTTTACCACAGAGAATCAGAGATAGTAACAGGAGAAGACTATGGAACCCCATATTAGACTCAGATACTGTAATCAGACAACTAATTATTTAATTTTCTTAATGATACACTTTATACATGTCAATGCAATAACTTGAAGAGGGAAAACTCATAAAAGCATGAAATGTATTAATGAGTATTATAAGGAAGACATGTATTTGAAAGGATGTTATGTGGAAACAAAATAAACAGTCTGGGTAACCTTTCTTCATAGCTTATATGGAAGTGATTATCTAGTCCTTAGATCCCAGATTGTTTGGCAAGCCTCAAACAGGACTGAAATTCACTGAAGAGTTTGTGTGATTCTTATATCTGTTACATGTTCACAGTTCCACGTAGGTCAGATACCAAGAGGCAAAGCAGGATTCTGGTAGCTATGATGACTAGTAACCACTCATAGTGTCTGGCAGTAGTGAAATTTAAATTTAAATATATATCTGTAGGTGGGCCTCAATCCCTTATTTAGAAAACCTATATTCCCTCATATCCATCTCATTGTCAATATGTGCAGTAGTTTGAGAATGTCATTAATATTTCATATTGAAACATTAATTTTACAACTCAAATTAGGTTATATAGTCCTCAATATACTATGTGCTAGTCAAGTTCTAGTCTATCAAATGATTCAGAGGTTTGAAGTAGATTCTTTCAGTCTGTAGGGGATGATTCCTTAATTCATTTCAGGTACAATTAAGTTTATTTTAAAGTAAGATAAAATTGCAAATTTACTTAAACTTTTTCTGAAAGTCAAAAGAAATTTCAGTTAATAAAATGAAATGTTTTGGTTTTTATTAATGTTTTACATAAAATCAGGAAGCTACTTAATCACATGCAAATAAGGAAAACAAAAAGCAGTGTAAAAAAATCAATTTAGCATTACAGAGATTACTACAGCACAACTCTTTATCTGTACTTCTATATAAAAACACTCCTAACAGTGCATCAATTTTCACAGCCATTTAGTAGATTAGAAAGCAATTGTAAACAGCATAAAGCTCACATTAACTCCTGTCAGACTTTTGCTCAGTTATGGATTTGTTTGAAATAACAGTGAGATCTAAAGTGATTGCATCTTCATCACAGATTGTATTATAAATATGAATGAACTCACTGTAATGGGATGCATAGCACTGTATAGCACACATTCGTCCTCCCTCTCATGGTAGCAGTTTTGTGACATAAGGGAACATGGCATTGTCTCTAAGAACTAACTCCGTGTGTTCTCATGGTGATGATAACAACTCCCAGATTTTCATGTTGCCCTAAATTTTATATTCCAGTATTGAACAATTAATAACCATCTGTTGTCTGTTATTAAAATAAATCTAGATAATATGAGATCAATTGAGCTATTTTAAGTGGTTGTTAATTTTAATAACATTTCTGTTTTATTTTTAGTAGATTATCTTGATTGATAGGTGCCTAAAAGCATAACATGGTAGCAACCTTCTCATCTAAATAGAAGCTAGTGAATGGGATTGAGGAGTAGTTAAATGGAAATTCTTTTGAATGAAAGAAAAGAGCTCCCTCATTATTTCAAGTTTTTCCAGTAAGGATTTAGGAAGCTGCAGTTCCTTTGCTTGGAATATGAGGGCTATGTTGAAATTTAATTTGGGTAGTAGCTGTGGTGTTTTTAGTGCTAGTTACACTGAGAAGTTTGGGTGGCAGAACAAAGAAATTTTTGAAAAGACATTTTTTATACTATTAAATTAGAAGAAAGGGTACTAGTGCATATCTTTTTAATTACTTGACACAGCTTGAATTGTCATTCCTTCTTAGATAATGATCATTTTATTTTCCTACTTATTTCCTTTTGTGGGAACACAGTTATGCTGGTAAAAGTTGTAGTACTAACTTCAGTTTATCTTTATTTTTCAGATGAAGTGAAAACTCATGAATACTTTTTGGTTGTGTATTGAAAGGTCACTTAACAACAGATCATTTACCTGATTGTAGATTGTTCCTTGTTGGCAACTGTTGTCATAGTTTTCTGATATTTAGGTGAAGGGACAAGTGTCCACGTGGTGAAACAGGTATTTGTTGGTGATCTTTTTAAATGGGAAATACTGTGCTTAGTATATACATACAACATATTATCTTATTCAATACATTCTCCCTTTAATTTGTAAGTACTTGATTTTTATTGGCAAATATTATACATAGTGCTGAGTTTTAGAAAGACAATTTCTTTCATGTATAGCATAAAAGAAATTTGACCACTACTCATTCCCACACACCCTCCTTTTCTCCCCTTCAGTCTTTGCCACTCCCACTAGTCTCTTTCCTTCCCTGTCTCCCTTCTGCAATCATGTCTTGTATATAAATAATGATATAACTATATACTATGTCTCATATACATAATTTTGCATACCTCTATAAAATTTTAGGGCTAGGAAGATAACTCCATGAATAAAACACTTGACCACAAATGTGTGGACTGGAGTGCAGGACCCTACAACCAATGAAAAAGCCAGGCAAGCATGGTGACCACCTGTAATCCCAACACTTGGGAAGCAGATGTGGGATCCCTGCAACAAGCTGGCTGGCTAAATTAGCCAGAATTGATGGGCTTTGGGTTCAACAAGAGACTCTGCCTCAATAAAGTGCACAGCGATCAAGGAAAATACCTGGCATCAACTTCAGGGTTCCACAAGCATGTGTACACACACATGCACGTGTACACACATACACATGCAAAAAAAAAAAAAGAAAAAACCAATAATTTAGAAACAATGAATAAGAGAAAACATTTTTGCTTTCTGAGGCTGGTTAGTACTACTTAGCATGATGATCTTCACTTACATCCATTTTCTAGTAAACAACATAATTTGTTCATTTTGATGGTAAAACTCCATTGTATTTATAGTCTACATTTTTATCCATTCGTCTATTGATGGATACCGAAGATGCTTCCATAATTTGGCCATTTTTAATAATGCTGCAATAAACATGGCTGTGTGATTATCTCTGTGGTATGTTAACTTAAGTCCTTCAAGTCAGAAATGTTACAGCTGGGTCATATAATGGTTCTATTTTTGGTTTTTTGAGGATCTTCATTCTGACTTTTATAATGGCTGTACTAATTTATATTCCCACCAGCAGTGCATAGGGATTTCTTTTCCTCACATCCTTGCCATCATTTGTCCTTTGGTAGACTTTCTGACTGAGGTATGAAGGAATCTCAAAGTAGTTTTAATTTTTATTGCCTGTGAACTAAGGTTGTTGACCAGTTTTTCATATATTTATTGGCTATTTATACCTCATCTTTTTAGAATTTTCTGTTCGTTTCCTTATCCCATTTTTATTATACTGTTTGATTACAGGGTTTTAGTTTTTTGAATTCTTTATATATTCTAGACACTAATATTCTGGCAGATATATAGCTAGCAAAGGTTTTCTGTCATTCTGTACACTGTCTCCGCTTGATTGTTTCCTTTGCTTTGCAGATGCTTTTTCATTTCAACGTGGTCTCATTTATCAATTTCCTGAGCTATTGGAATACATATCGGGAAGTCCTTGCCTATGCCTATATTTTACCTGTTGTCTCTGTTTTCCTTTAACCACTTCTGAGTTTCAGGTCTACATTAAGGTCTTTAATCAATTAATAAATTGATTTTCATACAGGGTTAGAAGATATAAGGATCTAGTTTCCTCCATCTACATGTAGATACCCATTTTTCCCAGCTCCGTTTGTTGAAGCCATCTTTTCTCCAGTGTATGTTTTTGTCATCTTTCTCAAGAATCAAGTGACTGTATTTGGGTAGAGTTAAGTCTGGGTCCCCTGTTCTATTGGTGTGTGTGTGTGTGTGTGTGTGTGTGTGTGTGTGTGTGTGTGCATGCGCGCGCACATATATGTGTATGCACACCAGTATCATAGCTTTTTGTTACCGTGGCTCCCTCTAGCATTGTTCACTTTGCTCAGGGTTGCTTTGGCTGTGCAATTTATTTATGCTTCCATATGAAATTTAGGGTTTTTTTCTAGTTCTGTGAAAAATGTCATTAGAATTTTGATGGTAGTTTTGTTGAATCTCCAGACTGCTTTTGAAAATGTAACCATTCCACTCTATTAATTCTGCCAGTCCATGAGCATGGGAGATCGTTCCATCTTCTGGTGTCTTCAGTTTCATTTTTTTAAAAAAAAAAATTTATTGAGCTATTGTAATTTCATGCAACAGGTCTTAATCAAATTTATACCCCTCCCCCATCCATGTCCTCTTATCCCCCCACTGGACTTCATGTATTCCACCATACATGTTAATTCCTATAGAGTCAAGCATTTGTACCTAGATGTCCTTCAGTGCAAATTCATCCACTGGAGTCTAATCAGCCCATCTAGAGATCGTAAGTAAGGCATACTCTCCCTCTCCTAGTAGCAATCAGTCTCAAAATAGTTCTCAGTCTAATGCTGGCCAGCCACCCATTGCTCTCCTCCCTTTGGGCCTTTGTTTACTTGTTTAATTCAGTTGGCATGGGTCCTGTGCTTAATGCTACAATTGCCACAAGTTCATATGTGCAAGCTTCAGTGGCCTGACAGCCTCTGCTTCCCTGTGTTCATGAGCCAGCCCTGGCTCTTATAATCTTCTCACCCCCTCTTCTGCAATGGTCCCTGAACCATGGTTGGGTGAGGTTCAATATAGAAGTCCTATCCTATCCAGGGATACACACTTTGTGGTCTCTTGTACTTGGCCAGTTATGGCCTTCTGTGTGTATCATACTCTGTTGTATAAGGAAGCTTCTCTCTACCCCCTTGTTCCACTGTGTTCCATTAGCCTTAGGTGTAGAGGTTCAACTGTACATGTTTCACCTAAGACTGGGCATCTCTCAGACATATATTCTCTGTGTCTAACCAGTTGTTGAATTGTGCAGTAGCCTCCATCTGTTGCAAAAAGAAGCTTCTTTGATGAATGGTGTATGGTATGCTTGTCTGTAAATATAAGATTCCTATTTAGCATATGGTAAGAAATTTCATTTGTCTAGAGATATGACAGAGATACGGTTTTCTCTAGGATCAGTGTCCTGTCTGGCTATGTTTACCTGTGAGTTCACACCATTGAGAGGGTCTTAAGTCCAATTAACAGGTCAGTTCCTACACCATTTCTCCAAATCTTGTATCCAAAGTATGTCCTGTCTTCAGTTTCTTGCTTCACTGTTTTAAAATTGTAGAAGTCTTTCATTTCTTTGGTTAGGTTTATTCCTCAGATTTGTTGTTGTTGTTTGGTTGTTTATTATTTTTTTGAAGCTATTATAAGTGGAATTGGCTCTCCTTATTTCTCAGCATGTTTGTTATAGATATGTAGAAAAGCTACTATTTTCATGTGTTGATTTTGTATACTACTACTTTGCTAAAAGAGTTTATCCGTTCTAAGTTTTCTGATGGAGTCTTCAGGGTCTCTACATATCTATAGCCAGGAATAATATGGCGTTCGTCTTTCCTCTTTGTATCCCTTTTGTTTCTTACTGCTCTGGATAAGGATTGCTTAAATTATATTAGATAAAAATGGAGAAAGTGAACACCCTTGTCTTATTCCTGATTTTAGTGGCTGTACTTTGACTTTATCTCATTTAGTATAATGTTGGCTATATGTTTGTCACTTTATCCTGAGGAAACTAGGAATTTATTGTGAAATGATTTGAACTTTTTCAAAAGCTTCTACATGATTGATGATCACGTGATTTCTGTCTACTAATGTGATGTAGTACATTAATTCATTTACATATGTTGAACCATCCATACATGTCAGTTGGTCATGGTGCATGATCTTTTGGATGTGTGGATACATTGAATTTGCACATATTTTGTGAGTTTTACATTCATTTTCATCAGGGAGCTCAGTCTATAATATTCTTTTATTATTGTGTCCTCTGTATTGAGTATCAGCATAATACAACTTCATAAAATGAGTTTGGTAGTTCCTTTGCCTTCTATTTTATAGAATAATTTGAGGAGCATTGGTTTTACGTCATTAAGTGTTTAGTAGAATTCATTATGATCTATCTAAGCCTGGACTTGTTTTTTAAGGAGAATTTTTATTACTACTACAAAAACATTGTTATAGATCTACTTAAGTTGTTTATATCCTTTGTTTTAATTCTGATGGGTCATATGTGTCTAGAGATTTATTCATTTCTTGTAAATCTCTCTTCAGCTTATTAGAATATAGCCTTTCAAAGTATGCCTGAATAATCCTCTGAATTTCTTTGTTGCCTATTTTACTCTCTCCTTTTTCATCCCCAATTTTATTAGTTTGGGTTTTCTTTTTCTCTTTTGGTTACTTTGGCCAACAGTTCATCAATCTTGTTCATTTTTTAGAAGAACCAGTTCTTTATTTCATTCATTCTTTATATTGTTCTTTTCAGTTCTGCAGTTTGTATGAGAATGCAGTGTGTCCCCTGTTGGTGGCACTATTTGGGGAGGTTTTAGGAGGTGTGGCCATGCTGGAGGGAGCATGTCGCTAGGAGTGGACTTTGGGAGTTTTTAATCTTGCCTGATTTCCAGTCTCTGTTTCCTGTGCCTGCTTGAAGATGCTCAATTTTCTGCTCCGGCTGCCTGTGCTGCCTTTCCCCACCATTATGAACTCTAACCCTCTGGAACCATAAGCTCAAATAAACTCTTCCTTCTGTAAGTTGCTTTGGTTCATGTCTTTTCACAACAACAGAAAAATAGCTGATACAACTTCTGTTTCATTAATTCCTGCCATGATTTTTATTATTTATTTCTGTCTACTAATTTTGAATTTGCCTTGTTCTTGCTTTTCTGAGACTTTCAGGTATATCATGAAATTACATATTTGAGATTTCTCTGATTTTTGTAAGCATTTTTTTATTTGAGTGTGTGTGTGTGTGTGTGTGTGTGTGTGTTTATGGTTGCACACATGTGCATACACATGCATGTATGCCATGGCATGTTTATGAAGCCAGTGGACAACTTGCAAGAATCAGTGCTCTCCTTTTACTGTTTAGATTTGGGGAATCAAACTCGGGCTCACTTGGCTAAAGGTGCCTTTACCTGCTGAGCTATCTTGCCAACTCTGATTTTTTTAATATAGGCATTTATAGCTATAAAGCTTCCTTCTTAGAACAGCTTTCATGTATCCCATAGGTTGTGGTAGCTTATGTTTTTATTCTTATTCATTTCCAAAAGTTCTTAATTTCCTTCCTAATTTCTTTGATCAATTCGATTGCATATTCAGTAGTGTTCTTTTCCATTTCTGTGTGTTTGAGTTGGTTCTTCAGTTCCTTTCTGTTTCTTATTTTATTCCATTGTGATCAAATATTATACAAGAAACTTTCACTTTTCTTGTATATGTTAAGACTTGCTTTGCATCCTAATGTAGGATCTCTTTTGGACAAGTTTCAGGACTACTGAAAAGAATGTGCATTCTACAGTGTTTGCATAAATATTCTGTAGCTATCTCTTAAGGCCATTTGTTCTATAATGTTATTTAACACTGATTTTTTAAATTGGGGAGATAGTCTGGATGACCTGTCAGTTGGTAAGAATGGGGTGCTGAAGTTACCCACGACTGTAATGTTGAGGACTATCTGCACCTTCACATCTAATAGTGTTTGTTTTATGAAAGCAGGTATGCCAGTGTTCAATACATACATGTTTAGAATTGTAATATCCTCTTGATGAGCATTCTCTTAGTTACTTTGAGGTAGATGTATTTCTTCTAATTTTGACTTGAAGTCCATCTTGCTGGCTAGTAACATTTCTGTATTTGCTTGCCTTCCTAGAAGGCTCCATATGCTTGGAATAGTAGTTTCTGTCCTTTCCCCCTAAGACTGTTTGTCTTTGCCAGTGAGGTATGATTTTCTTGCTTACAAATAATTTGGTCCTATTTTCTTATCCACTCTACTGTAAGGCTTTGGACTAGAGAATTGAGACCATTGGCATTCCTAATTATTATTTTAAAATATACATGAATCTTTATAATGTTGGTGTTTTGTAATATTTGATACTTCCCCATTCCTCATTTGCTTATCCACTTTTCTAGTGTGTTTCTCTATAGTGATTCCTTCATGTTTCTGTTGTACTGCTAGCTTAGTAGTCATGAATTCCTTTATTTGAATCCATGATTCATAGATTCAGCCTTTTAATGTTGCACAGATGGTCTCACACATTTGTTCATACTTGGTGATTTTATCTTTGTCATTGTCTGACTGTTTTAACACATCTGTTGTCTCTTCAGTCCCCTATAATCTGTCTTCCAGTATACCCCTTCTATTGGTGATAAGTCCACTGAGGTTTGTTTGGTTTTGTGTTGTTGTTCTTGGGTTTGGTTTTTTTTTTTTTTTTTTTGGTTGTTGTTATTGTTTCGAGATTTTCATTTCCAAAATGTTCATTCTTTTCAGTATTTCTATCTCTGTTGAATTCCTCTTAGTCTCTATTGAATTACTTATATCCTTGAACTACTTATTCATTGAGATATTTGTTCATATTCTCTTTAAATTTATTCACAATTTGTATCTTCTTTAATTGTGTTAACCTTGAAATCATCCTTTGTTATTTTCAGAACTTCATCTCTTTCACTCTCATTCTATTACTGTAGAATTATTCATTTTTGAAAAAGTCTTGTTGCTTTGATTGTGTTTGTGTGTGTGTGTGTTTGTGTGTGTGTGTGTGTGTGTGTACACTTATATTTATGGAGTAGGGTACATCTGGAATTATATCATTGGTTGGACTTTTTAAAATCACCTATAGTCTTTCAGTGGACATATTTGCAGTGATCAAATAAGACAATGTTGTAGTAGGAGTTATCCTTTCTCCCACTGGTTTGCAGGTGTAGTTTGGTAGCTTAACTCTTAGCCCTGAGCTCAAGCCACCACACTTGATCTCTAGCTAGTCTCTAAAAGTAGAATATTAACTGTAAAAGCAAACACAATTAAAACAATCACCTCTTCAAGTTTAGTAATTCTGAGAGAGTAAAGTAGCAAGGATAGTACAGTATGTACTATGATAATGAGCATAGGATTGGAAAGGAAGCAAGCAGAGCAAGAATTGCAGTTATATTTGAGCAACATGTAAAAATTGAAAATAGGAAAGTAAGTAGAAAGGGAGACAATAAAGGTGAAGGTAAGAAATAATACAGCTCTCAATCAAGGTAAAATTTAAGAAGAAAGGTAAAGAAATATAATCAGTCACCTAACATAATCTCAACAATCAGAAAGCTGAGATACAGAGCATCTCACCCAGCAGCAGGCTAATTTGTGTTCTTAGTGAGAATTTACCCCCCAAAAAGAGAACAAGGTAGAACACTTTGGTCCACTAAATTGAAAGTAGATGTTAGATAAGGGTAATAAAAAATGAAGCAGAGAGAACTGGGTGGGGATGCATACTCCATATGTAGTCCCTCACATAGGGACAGTGCTGGGCCTCAGCATGGCACTGGGTTTGCCTCTGTGCTGTCCCTGACATAAATGCACGTGTTAACCTACCTGTGTATTCCATACCAGTCTGTGGCTCAGACCTGATTTCACCTCATAGAACATTGCAAGATTCAGACTCAAAGGTTTTTCCCTCCATGTATAGGTGTTCTGTAGGCCAGGTCTCTCATGACAGTTGCTCTGCCTCTAGAGTCACCTAGCCAAGCCACTGACTCAATAGAAGGTCTTTTAAAAATGACTTTTTGCTATAGTGCCAAAAAGCCATTTTTAAAAGACCTCCTGTTGGTCAGTGCCTTGGACTATAACATACAGAAAAAATCAAAGGAGAAATGGGGAAAATGGGGACACTTTAAATGAGGAGGGTGGGGAGAGAGAATAAGACAGGGAGAGACAGGAGAGATAACTAGTGCCTAGCTAGTATTAAGAAAAACCTCAGGAAATTATATTAGTCCAAAAACCTATGAAAAATTATACATACAATATCCCTACATGAGTCCATGAGTATAGCTATAGACTACATGACAAGAAACAGTGCCAAACAGGAGAAACCTTCCTTTGAGTTGTTGACCAGGGTAGTCCAAGAGACTCCCCAAATTACACAGGTTATTGCCACAGTCCTTAATTTCCTCCCAGAACTTGAAAGTAAGACCCTACTGCAGTGGAGCTGGTACTGACCTGGAAGCTACTTCACCTGAAGGCTAGCTCTCATAGCTTTGGAGAGCAAGCACTACGTAAGAGTAGTAAGCTGTTAAGGGTAAGCTGCTAAGTAAAAGTAAGTAAGTAAGTAAGTAAGTAAGAGTAAGCTGCTAAGGGAGAACATCAGTCAGTAGTCCAACCCCAGCTTCAAGGCCTAAAAACACATCAATGACCACCACAGCAAGTGACGTTGGTACAATAGTGGCACTTTTATCTTGGGGGTAATCAACAGCTACCTAATTGAACTTAAAGCCCACTCAGTGGTAGGAAACTCATGTAAACCTAGCCAAATACACATAGCTGGAGAGATTATAGATCTTAGAAAAAACTCTAAGGCTGTCACACCCCTAGACAAATGTAATTTCTTACTGTGTGCAAAATATGGATCCTTAAATTTATAGACAAGTATCCAGGTCATCACACATCAAAGAAGCTTCTTTTTCAAGAGACAGAGATAATCCCAGAATTCTACAACTGGTCACACACAGAGATTGTCTGTGAACTGTCCAAATCTAAGTGGCACATCTAGGATGAACCTCTACACTTAAAGCTCAGGGATCATAGAACAAGGGATGAACACTAATGCATCTTTCAACTCTCATCAAAGAAGTTCCCTCGTGCAGCAGAGGGCCAGGATCACAAAAGGTCACAAATGGCCAAAACACAGAGAATAAGAGTCTGTAGAGTGTGGGTCCTTGGACAGGATTCCTATATGAAAATTCACCCACCCAAGGTTCAAAGACCATTGTGAAAGAGGGGGCAGAAAGATTGTTAAGAGCCAGGAAGAAGGTGCAGGACCATATGGAAACAGGTACCTGAAACACTTCTCATACAAACCTATATCAGTGGTGTCAACATGCACAAGACCCATGCAAACTTAAGCAGGAAAAAAGCCCAGCACAGAACTGTGGAAAAAGACTAGCAGGCCCCAATCTTAGTCAAAGAATTATTAGCATCTGATTACTGCTGGGTGAGGAAGAGGTGATCTTAAAGGGAGAGACTCAAGATAGGCTGATTAAATCCCAGTGGATTAACTTGCACTGAGGGACATGTGGGGACACAAACTTTACATGATAGGCCTTAACACAAGTGACAGAATGTATGAACTCCACTGGGGCGGGGAGGGGGGGTTATGGGAGGGTGCCAAAGGGAAAGAGGGTATAAAAAGATGATTTTATATATGAAATACACAAAACTTCAATAATTTTTTTAATTGGCTTTTTGCCACTTCTTGTTAAGTACAAAGAAAACATTTTCACAGCACTGTGCTGCCTCCTCCTAGCATAGCTGCTGTGCGTGCAAGTATTTCTCTCTCTCTCTCTCTCTCTCTCTCTCTCTCTCTCTCTCTCTCTCTCTCTCTCCCATTCTTGGCTATGGAGGCAATGTGACCAGCAGCCTCAAACTTTTGCCACTGTGACTTCCCTGCAATGGTGGATCATACCCTTCAACTGTGAGTTGATCCTTCTGCAGCAGCACTCTCTCACACTTGGAGAACACTCCCCAGTTAGGCTTAATCCTTCCACATAGACTCTGAATCTTCTCCTGTTCAGTTGTCAGTTTCCTTTTTTTGCTACTGAAACTAGTGTTTTGTTATTACCCACTTTGTAGGATAGCTATGACCTGCTCTCCAATGATTTCTGCTTTAGTCCCTGAAGATTCCAGCCATCCATGCATGGCTGTTGTTCATCATCTTCACAACTCCTGTAAATATTTGAAGGAAGGAATCACTATTCTCCTAATCTATTGTTACAGTGGATTTTTTCCAAACACACGAATTCCAGGAGAGAGTAGATTTAGCATTCTCCCCCAAGCTTTCCCCCATCCTAACCATTCATCACTAGGGTTCTAATGTTGAGAAAAATGAGAAGGGCCCTGTGGTATCCATCTCCCAAGGAAAGACCTTTATGCATGCCTTCAAATAAAACCTAGGAATATTTCATCTCATTCCTTTGTTCCTGTAAAGTGAGTGACCAATGGAGCCTCATTATAACTATAGGAATCTGCCTTTTCAAGTTGTGACTACAAGTAAATGAAGCTGACTAGTAACCCACAGAGTATATTCATTGGAAAGCTGTGGCTATGGTTCAAGCTTAGAGAGGTGATTAGTATATTCATTTTTATCGACTGTAGCACTTTATGATGCTTATGGAAATATTCTTAGTAAATTATTCAATCAAATAAATTTTGCATGAGGGTTTTACAAGTCTAAAAAATTATTTTCAACTAAATTCAGACAGATGGATTTTGTTCTCCAGGTGGTTGCGAATTTTTTGCTTGATAACCTATTTGGCAGCACTGTTTTGAACCCGTGAATATTTATACTTTGGTCCCTCTCAATAATTAAGAAGTCCAGATTCCGTACCAGATGTTTCTGATGACTAAACAACTTTGCCTCATTCTAGAACTGTAACACTTTTGAAACTCTGTTTTTGTTTTCAGTAATGTTTTCTCAAGAACAGGAAACAAAGCAAGCATTCACTAAAGTCACATGTGCACTGAAAAGCTGTGTTAAGACTAATTTAGAAGCAATAAAAATTAGCTAGTTTACACTGTTATCAGTTACTTTTCTTCATAGATTGTTAAAGAACCTAAGAAACAAATTTTACTTTAAAAACTATGAAATTATACTGCCTGAATAAACTATTATCTGACTTCATAAAGCTTTACATTTTTCTACTAAGAAACACCCTGAAAATGAAATTGATATTCTTCCTCTACAGAAAGCTATACCAGGATCAAAGTGTATGAACCTCATATACTTGTTCTTTAAATAAGCTGTGGCCTGAGGAGAGTCCACTTTCTACAGCAAGTCTTCAAGAGTGGGAGGGTCATACACAACTCTCTATAACTTTTTTTTTAATTCTAAAACAAAACAAAAAAAAAAACATTTATTGAAATCTCAAAGAGTGAAAAATAAATAAATAACAGCACTTGGGAGGCAGAGGCAGGCAGATTTTTGTGAGTTCAAGGCCAGCCTGGTCCACATAGTGAGTTCCAAGACAGCTGGGACTACAGGGAGACCCTTTCTCAAAAAAACAAAAAATAAAAAAAGAAGATCTGCTCTAACAACTTACCTCAACACAGTCAATATCAACTTCTATTTACACTGATATAGTTCATTTTCATTGCATTCCACTACCCTGTCCTCTGTTGTACAACCATATAGCCTTTCCTTAATTTTCTTGAAAGCAAGTTTTTTCCCAGCACTGAGTGATTGCACATTTGTTCTCTCTGCTTAAACCTTCTCCATCACGCACTCCTATTCACCTAAACTGCTACCAATCCTTCAGACCTTGGATGAACCCATAAAGCCAAGAAGACTGACATAGGCCTGCGATTTCAGCACTCATAAGGCTGAGGCCAGAGAATCTCAAGTTCAGGTCCAGCATGGCCTACTCAAGGAGCTTGAGACCTACCTGGGCTACATAGTAAGACACTCTCAAAAAAAAAAAAAAAAAAAATCACTCTTTCTCAGATCAGTCTACATTTTCTTAGGGAGCACCCCGTCCCCTGAAGAGAACATGTGTGACTTTTTAGTATTATTGAGATTGATTATTGATTCTTTTTTTTTAAATGTTTTATTATCATTATTATTTAACAGAGCATAGGGTAGGGGGTTATTTACAGAATAGTGGGTGCCCCACATTTATAGCTGTGTGGTAAAGTCCACACTCAAATACAGATCCTGTGACCTCCCGACAGCCCCACAAAATGGTGAGAAAGATGCCTCTTGTTGTTCTTGTTGTTCTTTACCCCTCCCCCAACATGCAGCTAAGGTCAGCTGATTGCATAGTTGTTGGAGGACATTTTCCAGTTAACACTCCACCCCTTCCTCCGGCTCTTACATTCTTCCCACCAACCTCTTTGGCAAAGGTCCCTGAGCTTTGGAGGCGGTGGTAGGTGTGGGCGATCATCCTCCTATTGTGGCAAGGCACTGAACTTTCAGGTCTCTGCATCATCTGTTTTCCATTGGCTGTTGGCCAGTTTCAGTGGAATTCTATCTACTATAAAAACACACAGCAAGAAGCAAGAACATCTAAACAGTGACTACTATGACAACTTAACCTATGGGTGTAGACACAAATCTTTGTCGATACTTTAGCGGGTGCATCATTTCCATCTAACAAAGCAATTGCAGTGACTTCCCACAGGGGCCTATAGTCTCCCTCTGCCACAGGGGGTTGGCCGGGTCTACAGTACCAGATGTGTGTTTCACCCCTCGGAGTGGGCATTATATCCAATCAAAAGTTTGCTGGTGGTACATACACTAGATGTTCCACTATTGCACCAACAGGAACATCCTACTTGGTATGTTGGTAGTGCAACACACAGGGTCACTCATTGAGAATTATAGGGGACTATTCTCCCCCAGTCATCTGCATATTGCCTTTTGACACAATGAAAGCCACCCATCCAGTGGCAGGAGTTTCCAGCTTAGTCCAAGCTTGATTTCTCCCTCTCTCGCACTCATATCATGCAATGTCTTCAGCAATAGGGTTTTTCCATCCACTTCCAGTGTACAACTGACATTATTGGCAATGGCCTTTGTTTGGGGGATCTCTAGGGTCCCTCAGGCCAATCGCTCATAGAGGACAACCCACCTCTGGCACTGGGATTTTCATATAACAACGGTATTGCTTCTGGAAGGGCTTCCTTCCATCCCCATAGGGTTTCTTCTTTGCTTAAGGCTTTTATTTTTTTTCTTTTTTCTTTTTTCTTTTTTTTTTTTTTATAACTGTGACTCTGGAGAATTCCCCCCCTTTATTCCCATCATTCTTTGTATAGCTTACCCCCTACCCTTTACCCCCTTTTTGCAGATTTCTCCCTTAATAATTATTATTATTGTGATTGATTATTCTTAAGATTAACTTCAAAGCCTAAAATATTTAATGCTCCCTCACATGTTCCTTTATGTATTAAACAGATTGCCATCTCATTTGTTTAAGTATTTCCTTGAAAATTCATTTTTGACCTTACTTTATAAATGTGAATCATAAAGATCATTTGCCTTCAAACCAAAAAATATAATTTCCAATATAAGTTTCAGAGTTCATCCTACAATCCATAAACTCAAATTTGTCATAATTTTGTGGTCATTCCTTTGTCTTTTCATGTTTTAAAAAATGCTATATCATCTTTGTTGCTTTAAAGATATCTTTATCAAATGATTGTAAATTTTTCAGAAACTTTGTTACCCTTTTCTAAGACTAGTAAATATGCTATTTTTGTTCTGCAGGTAGTTTTCATATTAGAGAATAAATAACCAGAATATTAGGTAAAAATCATTCAAATAGTCTTTGCTTTAATTGTCTCTACAAGCAGGAAAGATTTGCACTCTCTCCATTCCTTAAAATAATTGCATATCCTTTTAAAATTGAGTTCTGCTGTAAATGTCATCAGCGAGTCTTATAAAAGTACACCTGGCCAGGCTGCCCTACTTAACATCTTTTTGTGGCTTTCCATAATTCTTTGAATGAAATCCCAGTTCTTTCCATGTTTGAGAATCTCCTTATTCACAGGTCCCCAGCCCTCTTCTGTTAGTCCATTCCCTCCCATCTCTGGCCATCTCTTTCCAGTTATATGAGCTCCTTATTGGAGACCTTCATCTGTTCTCTCTTGATTGTAATGCTTTTTTTTTTTTTTAATTTGGTCTTTTTAAGACAAGATCTCACTGTAGTCACAGCTGGCCTGAAACTTGCACTGTAGACCAAGCTGGCCACAACCTCACAGAAATCCACCTGCCTTTGCTTCCTGAGTGCTAGGATTAAAGACGTGCACCACCATACCCAGCCTGCAATGCTATTCTCTTGCCAGATCTGTCTTGGGAACAGTCTTTATAATTCAGATCTCAAATGCGATTTTCCCTTGCAAACTTTTTTATAGCTGCTTTCCCTCTCTAAAACAAACAGGGTTCCCTATTACACCACATTATTACACCCTTTCCTTTTCCATCATTGCATTTACAAGTTATAATTATATATCCAGTTTTTTGTTTAATGCTTACCTCTATAGCATGTAAGTTCTATGATTAAAAAAAAAGTTTGGGGCGAAAAACTTTATTATAATCAGTATTTTACACTTAGGACAGGTAGATTAGACTTAAAATAGCTCCCAAAGAGCAGTCCACGGTCTGAAACCTGAAATCAAGGGAGGCTATGGGGATAATACAAAAAGTGTACCAGAACAAATGTCAGGGACCTCAAAGCAGGGGAGGGGTCCTGGTGGTGGTGGTGGTGGTGGTTTGTTTGTTTGGTTGGTTGGTTGGTTGGTTGGTTGGTTGGTTTTATGTGGAAGGGAATGCACACTGACTATTTTTCCATATAGTCTGGGCATATCTCTTGACCACCATGGGCCTCAATTTTCCTTGTCAGTGAAAGTCAGCCCAGAGTCCTATGACCATATTATAATTTCAATTAGAAGAAGCTTGGCCTTTAGTGTTCTTTGGACTTCAGAGGATGGATTATTGTTGCAAACCTTGCCAGGAAGTCGAGACATAGGTAAGAATGTAGGGGTCAGGCAGGGAATGAAAAGAATAAAGGGCAGAGTAAGGGGTACAACTAGAAACAGTTAAGTGACTTTAGTTCCAGATTCACAGTGTTATTAACATTTCTATCCTCTACTCAACTTCCGGTTCTATATTTCATCATTTTTTAACAAAAAAAAATTTCATTAATTCCTTAAGGTTTGTAAAATAATGGCTAAAAAGTCAGGTGGTCTTTAAGAGGAAAGAGAGAGACAGAGACACAAAGATAGAATATGAATATGTCAAAGCTCTGAGAAATCAGTACCAATATTTTCCAAAATAAATTTCATTCTATTCTTATCAGAATTAAAAAACAGAGAATTCTATATTATTTATATTATTGAATATATCTTGGGTATTCTGCATTCTAAATTCTACATTTGGCTTTTCAGTACCTTTTTTGACTTATATTAGAATGAATGAGATAATTATTTTAGTTGTTAACAGGGACATTGCATAAGCTTAACACTGAGGGGTCAGGGTTATTTATAACTAATGCGTACAGAAGATTAGTGAATTGTATCCTTTTTTGCACTTTTGTTACACATGAAAGAAATGCAGTCTATGTAATCCTAAATCCTCCATCAGCCATCTCCAAATGAATACGTTGGTATGTCGTATAATGCTCTTTACAAATTTAAAATGTACTTGAACTGAACATTTTTCTCCTTGTTTACTTCTGTTTCTTTCTCTTGCTTTGCTGCTTTCTCTTAGCTGGTTTTATTACTCCTACATGATTTAACTAAAATTTATCTGTATAGACAGAAATGTGAGGTGAACTTTTACTCTAAATATTCCTGGGTCATGTTTACATGGCAGTTGCTTATAGTATAAAAGAATCAAGGTTTGCTAATATAACACATATTAGCCTTACAAAAGGAAGCATAAAGAAATGACTGAAATTTTCCAGTTTTTGCTTTCAACTTTACCGTATTTCCTAACATACTAGACTAGACAAGCTTTTATAACTCTTGATATGATATCATACTACAGCAAGAGATTGCTAAACATTAATAGTTTAACACCTTGGTAGACGAACAAGACTAATGAGATGAATAAACAGAAATTTCCATCTTTCGTGTAAGGCAAGGTCTGTATAATTTTCTCAGTCTTGACCTGGGGATATAATTAAATGTAGAGCACTTGGCTAGCAAGCACCAGTACTGGATGGGGGTCGGGGATGAATCTCAATCTTGTTATCCTTTTTGGAAAATCCAACTCATAGTTAAGATCATTAAAGAGGTCCTCATGAACTGACTTCTTATATATTTGATTGTTATTAGTCCTTTCTTTTTCCTGACACTGTCTCAGGTTGCACTGGTCAATCATCAGTGACTCTTTAGATCAGGCTGCCCTTGCCCTGCTGCTCTTCCTGCTTCATTCTCTCAGTAGCTGAGGTACAGACTAGGCCTGGCTTACAGTTTTCTATGATTGAAAAGCAACTGACAGTTGATGACTCTCTTACATCATCCTGTGTTTCCACCTTCATTTCTCTAAAACATTAAACCCTTCTTGTCACAAATCATTCTGACCCCTCTCCTACCTGAGATGTATTTGCTGTTCCTTATTTGACAGATCCTGTTAAAGACCTGAAACAAGCATTACTTTCATAGCAAACCCTGTCCTCTTTGTTCCTGTAGCATTTAAAAATATCTGTTTTAGCACTTGTTTAT
Organism: Nannospalax galili; assembly: GCF_000622305.1. Classification (NCBI taxonomy): domain Eukaryota; kingdom Metazoa; phylum Chordata; class Mammalia; order Rodentia; family Spalacidae; genus Nannospalax; species Nannospalax galili. Next base: position 1,052,337 of record NW_008359214.1, read on the forward strand.
CTTTTTTTTTTTAATAATAGTCTTCTCTTTTCTAGACATGAGTGTCATGGAGTTTACAATCTTATTCGTCTTTATAGTCCCTGTCCCATTCCAGCTATCTGGCCAGCATACAATAGGCAATCTATTATTGTTGCTTCAGTGTATGAATTAAACAACCAATTACATGCAATATCTGACAGTCTTCTACTTTGAAACCAGTTGTATTCCCAAAGTTAATTTTTAAATCAGTTGTTTTGGAACTCACAAAGCAATTTCCCATAGAAACAATGTTGTAAATGTTATAAATGGTGGTTAGGTTCCCAGGCTAGCCCTCAAGAGTCTATTTAACCCATAATGTAGCTGAAACACTATCCAGTTGTAATGAAAAATAGCACCAAACATCACTGTTATACAAGTGCATTGTTTTCATTACATTAAGTAAATACAATTCCTCTATTGTGTAGAAAGCACAATTGGGGCAGATTATACCAGCTAACTGGCAATGTAATATGATCTAGTGATAGAGCAGGATCACAGCCACAGTTTTCACTGACCTGCTTTATAAATTGCTTAGCTGTGCTCTGCCTGACTTTCTACCTCTGTCTACTCAACTTAGTAATTCTTTTCTGCTCTACCAAAAGAAATAATCCTTATGCAATGTATATTAGAACACATTGAAACATTTTGCACCATGGCATAAAGTACAGACAAATGATTTACACTGAATTAGATACTTATTGAGGTTAAAAATGAAGTAGAGTCTGTGTTACCTCACTTAGTATAACAGCTTCTAGTTCCATCCATTTCCATCCATGAAATATTTCATGATTTCATCTTCCTTTACTTCTGAGTAAAACTCCATCGTATAAATGAACCACATTTTCATTATCCACTCATCAATTGAGGGACCCTTAGGTTGCTTCCATCTCTTAGCAGTTGTGAAGAGAGCAGCACAAACATGGATGTACAAGTGTCTCTGCAATAGGATGAGCTCTTTGGGTATATGCCAAGGAGCGATATAACTGGGTCAAATGGTAGGTTCATTTGTAGTTTTTTTAAGAGTTCTCCACACTACTTTCCATAGGGATCGAACAAGTTTGCCATCCCACCAGCAGTGGATGAGCGTTCCCCTTTCCTCACATCCTCTCCATCATTTGGTATCATTTGTTCTCTTGATCTTAGCCAGTCTGACTGGAGTAAGATGAAATCTTAAAGTGGTTTTAATTTGCATTTCCCTAATTACTAATGGTGTTAAACACCTTTTAAGATGCTTCTTAGCCATCCTTATTTCTTCTTTTCTGTTCAGCTCCTTAGCCCTTTTAATTGGGTCACTTCCTTTCTTAGTTCTTTGTTTTTTGAGTTCGTTTTATATTCTGGATATTAAACCTTTGTCAGTTGTGTTGCTGATGATGATTTTTCCTGCTCTGTGGGTTTTCTCTTCCTTGGTTGCTTCTTTTGATTTACAGCAGCTTTTTAGTTTAATGAGGTCCCATTTGTTGATTCTTGACCTTATTTCCTATGCAATTGATGTCTGGTTTAGAAAATCCTTTTCCACACCTATATCTTATAGGTTATTGTAATGTTTTCTTCTAACTGTTTCAGAGTTTCAGGCTTCACATTGAGGTCTTTGATCCATTTGGAGTTGACTTTTGTACAAGGCGAAAGATAGGGGTTTAGTTTCATTCTTCTACAGGTGGAGATCCAGTTTTGCCATCACCATTTGCTGAACATGCTGTCTTTCCTCCAGTGAATGTTCTTGGCCCCTTTGTCAAATATCAGGTGGCTGAAATTGCATGTACTCATTTTTGGGTCTTCAGTTTTGTTCCATTGATCTACAGGTCTATTTTTGTGCCAGTACCATGTTTTTATGACTATAGCTCTCTAACACAGTTTAAAAATCTGGTATAGTAATCCCCCCAGCATTGCTCTTAGTGCTCAGGATTGCTTTGGCTATCCGAGGTCTTTTGTGCTTCCATATGAATCTCAGGATGTTTTTTTCCAATACTGTGAAAAATGTCATGGGGATTTTGATTGGCATTGCATTGAATCTATAAATGGCTTTTGGTAGGATGGTCATTTTCACAATATTAATTCTGAAAAGGTATCAGGGAGGTAAAGGAAAAGAAAGAATCTGAAAGAGAAGAACAGTAGGAAACAGGCATTAATAGGGAGATAATGGATAAAAATGGGGTTATTTTAAGGGAAGGGAGGAGGGAGGGTTATACAAGGAATCTTGGGGATAAAGGGAAAGAAGGAGCTCAAGCGAGTTGGGACCATAAGAGAACGGTATTATTAGGGGAGAAATGGGAAAAATTGGGGCACTTTAAATGGGGAAACCATGGTGGAAGGGCTAGACAATGCAAGAGATAAGTAATGCCTAGCTAGTTTTTTAAAAAGACCAGAGGGAACCATATTAGACCAACAACCTACTGACAAATTATACATACAACTAGCTCAAGGAAAATAATACATATCTAGGCAAGGTTTATCTGAGAACAACTGGTCTTTGCCTAAGATTTATCTACATGACACACAGTAATTAAAAATACCAGACTGGTGGAACTAACCTTCTTGGATGTTTAACAGCCATACTTTGAGGCCTATACTAATTTTGTCAGAGGGACTTAAAGGACAGTTTTTGTTCCTTGCCCTCCAAGGTCAACTAAGTTCCAGAGGACTATGAACATCTCTCAAAATGTCCTGTAACTGTGGTGAGTCATCTGTCCTCTTGATCAAGGAGAGGCCATGGAGACCCCATCAGATGGATCTGAACCAGTATCCAGTCTACAAAGAGGAGGGTTAACACAGAGGAAACATTTCCTACATGCTTCCAAGTGAAGACAGCCACTGTCGAGTAGGACCTTTGACTTACCTTCACATAGATGGAACTGGTTTCTAAAATAAAATAAAAAGTCAGGGGCTCCTCCCAAGCCCATTCGACCCCTAAGGAACAGATCCTCAAATGACCTTAAGAGTAAAAATAAATTGGTCTTTCTGGGCCAACTCTATGGTCTTAAACACCCAAAAGGTAGGTATAACCAAAGGTTAAAGTGATCAGTATAATTCTTTAAGAGTCCATGTGTATAGGTAAAGGCTTAAAATAAAATAAAAAGTCAGGGGCTCCTCCCAAGCCCATTCGACCCCTAAGGAACAGATCCTCAAATGACCTTAAGAGTAAAAATAAATTGGTCTTTCTGGGCCAACTCTATGGTCTTAAACACCCAAAAGGTAGGTATAACCAAAGGTTAAAGTGATCAGTATAATTCTTTAAGAGTCCATGTGTATAGGTAAAGGCTACATAACAAGAAACAATGCCAGACAGGAGATACCTTCCTTTGAGTTGTTGGCCAGGGTGGCCCAAGAGACTCCCAGACAGTA
>NW_008359214.1:1055782-1058843 GCF_000622305.1 Nannospalax galili
AAACACAAAAATTAACAAATAAAAATGAGTTATATTTGAGGAAGAAGCATAAAATTTTGCTTCATGTTAAGTAGTAGAGGTGAAACACATTACCCTTGAAATCTGCCCGATGACTTCATGTCCATGCTCAGGTGCTAAGGATCTCAGAAAGTAATCGACTGTGACTAGCAATAATCAGATACCTAGAGATTAGAAACAAATGTGCAAATATCTAAGTGTTAGTTACATTAAAAATAAATTTTTCTGTATGAAACAGTATATTTTAAAGTGAAATGGAGATCTTTTTTTAAGGTTAAAACCTCATTCAATTTTATGTCTTACAGGGTTTATACTGAGTTCAATATTGTATAACTGTATTAATTCAACTGTGAAGCTAAAAATTTACATTCAGTTTGTTATATGTCAATGCTGTTGTAATGAAATGCTTCTTCTAATCATGTGGTGATTAAATTAATAATTAAAAAAATAAAATAGAAAAGTTAAGGTCTAAACCACAGTTGGCCTGACCCCAAGTTATCCTTCTTCCTCCATGATCAACTCTAGGGCATGTAAGCTGATCTCTCTTGGTGTTAGTTTCATCTTGGATAAAATGAAATTGTTTATGTTAGTGACATTCTATTTTTTTAATATGGATGTCTGTATTTAACATTATTTGGACAAAGTGAAAATGTTGGTAGCATCAAAAATGTTCTAAAGGGGTCATAATGGCATGGTCTGAGTAGGTTTAGGTTTCTATAATTAGCTTACATCAAACACTCCTTGTATATCATCTGTTTTGAGTGTTTTTCTCAGTCTGCTGGATATGCCTGCTTTAAAACCAGGTTGTTCCTTAATGCCTTCCTTCAGAACCTGCATAGAAACCAACCTCCATCATGTGTTTCCATCCAAACTTACAGAAGAGCAATCTTCTTGTCCCTTGCCCAGAATTCTGCTTCCTCCCATGACAAGGGAAGTTTTCCTTCATGACTTGCCTCAGAATTTCTAGCTTAATTTTGGTGCAGCAGATATATACTCCAGCAAACTGTCTAATCAAATTTTATTTTCTATTAGGAGCCATCTGTTTGCCAATGACTATTCTGTTTTCTTTTTTTTAATGCAATCCATTTTAGTTCCTTCATCTGTTTTTACCATGCCACCTGCACTTCCCATTTTTCCAGCTCATTCCTTCTTACCTCCCTAGTGTGGGTGAGGGAGAGGACAGGGTATAGACAGCAGGAGTCTGCTGTTCTCCAACAAAATTCTCGAGTCTCAGACCCTTCTCTCTGAACCTCTCCTCAGGCTGTCAAAGCCCTCTTTATTTTCCACCATGTCTTTAAGCTTCCCCAGCTGTCGCGTGGCCTTTCAGAAGACTTCATGAAACAAAAGAAAGAAATTGCTAAGTTCCTACAGTCTCTGACTTCTGTAGCAGGGGGTTCAATTTGGTTTCTTCCTCAGTCATTGCTTTCTTTCTGAGCCTGTGGATTGACTATTACATAATAAACATGCAATCTTGCTCATCTAGATCATTGCTTTGGGGGTAAACTCTGTCACAAAAGAATTTTTTGTGTGGTTTCCAATACAATTCAATGCCTACCAAAATATTAATATGCAGCCACCAACCGTTAACCATGCATTTTTCATTGTCTGCATATGATCATTTGCATGAAGTGCTGCTTGGCCTGAATCATAACCATCTACTCAAGTAGGACTTTTCAGCCATTTCAGTAGATTTTTACCTCGGGCAGACTTGCCTGCAAACTTTGGTATGTCTGGGCTCTTTCATATCCTTGTTACTTGACCTCAAATGAAATCCTGCTGTTATGAAGCTTGCCTTATTATGTCTGGGTGAACCACTCTGAAATCTTGTTCCATATCTTACATAGGCAAATCACTTGGCATGTCAGTGACACTAAAAATGACCCACCATAAGCTCTATCTCATGTCTTTCGTTCTTTTCAGACCAAAAACAGTCCCTTAAAATTTTAGTGGTTCCTAACTCTGTGGCATATACATGCTCAGTAACTGTGTAGTGATTCATTATTCAGTTATATATGGACTATTTTAGGTTGAAATTTTCAATTGATCCATTTGGGTTTTTTTTTAACCTTTTCAGCTACTATTTTCTTTTTGTCAGTGGTTTTGATTACCCAGGTGCACATTTACCATCAATGGGTTATATCTATAAACAGAGATGCAGAGCCACTTTTAAAGTGTTTGGAAAAAGAAACTGAATAAATAAGTTCAGATTTTAAAATTGCAGATGAATATTGTGCTAGCGATTAACTGTAGCAAACATATTTTGAAACCGTTTATCAAGGCTGAGAAAAAGACAACAATAGAGCTGTCCCTTGTGACCATGGTTTCAATGATGTCCTTCAAAAATAGTCATTTGAAGTTTTTGTTTCCTTCTTCTTTTAATCTCTCATGTTATGAATACTATTTAGCTGGATTCCCAAAGCAACTAAGGGAAAAAAATCTTTGGTGTTTATTTTTGATAAAATATGAGACATTTACTTTTGTAAATGTTAATCTCAGAAGGTTTCAGTGCACTCTTTTGTTCTCTGGATTCTGGTGTCAAAGACGAAAACTTAAGCACTGTAGTTTTGGCCACCAGAAAACCCTCTGAAAACACCCAAGTATGAAAGTTTAATTTTTAATATCTGCAGCATTATATTATTTTAATTACCATCTCAGTAATTACCAGGGGGTAATAATGACATGGTTGTCATGGTTATAGGCAGTTCATAGAAGAATCATCGTAATGATGTATTACTTTGTAGTTCATTCTCCATACTTTTCATTTTATTCATATTTGCTTAGCAACTAAGTTAAAGGGTTGTTTATAATTCTTCTAATCATCCTGTGCACCAAGTCCTTTAGGGCATAATTTCAACGTGCTAAGAGAAGGTATCAGGTTTTGACTTGATTTCTTGTCAAAAGATTAATATTCTACTAATGTATGTTTGACCTAATACAGTCCTTCCAATAAATTGCAAAAATCTGCTTATCACCAAATAGATCTAAAGATTCATGTTTTTAGTGTGTGTGTGTGTGTGTGTGTGTGTGTGTGTGTGTGTGTGTG
>NW_008359214.1:1058883-1099628 GCF_000622305.1 Nannospalax galili
GTGTGTGTGTGTTCATTTAGGACACATGCTTATATTAGATAAAGAATTTGATCAGCTGTAATTCCTTTGAAGTTTGATCTAAGTTACTTCTCTCTGGTTTAAGCATGTTGGCTGATTTTCAGACTTGGATGAGTTTCACTGTAAATTGCTGTCTATGTGACTGGAGCACCCAGGAGCTGTCAGGATGGCTCAGTGATTTAATGCTGGTGTCCTGCAGCTTTGACTATAATCAGCAGATGCTGCAGTATTACCATAAATGTTTTCCTAACTGCTTCTGTCAAAAAGAGAAAATTCTTCCTGCACTGAGTCTGCCGCTTCTGATTAAATTCAGTTTGCCTTCCTTTGCATAATTAATGTCCCATGATGATCTCTAACCTTTTGTTTTTAATATTGCCTCTTGGTCTAGACTCACTCTTTACAGGGAAGCTCAACCAGGAGCAGACAAAGAGAAATGACTGGTGCTCTTACATGGTCCCCCAGCATTTGCTCTGAAGCTGAGACTGTTTTATATACCATTACTTGTCAGAGATCATGAAAGCTTCTGGTCATTGCTCTGTTTTTCACTCTTGTGCTGGTGCTCTGTTCTACTTCAGAAGGCTGTTTCTGCAACGCTTTGGTGCACATGGTTTTGCCTGAGGATGTGTGATGGCAGGATCAACTTTAGGATATGCCTACCTTGGCTGTGTAAGCTGATAACCCTCTGACACCAGCCAGGCAAAAGGCTTCCAGATCTCCTACAAAACTTTTTAGGCCTTTAGCCCAAAGGAATGCAGAGAATCTTTGATACAGCAAAGTAAATGTGTGTGTAAAATGAGTATGCTAAAACCTGAAGACCTTGTTTTATCAGTGAGCACATTGTACACATGATCTCAATAGAAGATACTTGAGTTTATTAACAACTAGTGCCTTTTTCCTGAAAAGCTCCAAGTGCTTCCCTATTTGTTCTTGTAGAACTTATGAATACTCTTGCCTGACAGCCACCTGTAAGCTAATTTTTTCAGGTAGAATATTGATGTCAATACATATGCTTTGTGTTGTTATTCTTACATTATAAGATTTTTTAAAAAGAGGTATGTGGCATCTCTCAGATACTAAATAAACTCTCCAACTTAAAACTGTCCTGTCTTACTATGAGTTCTGTCTTTTTGCTTTTGTTTCAAAAAGGTTGAATGATTGAGTTTCATGTTTTCTGGGGCTATGCTGCATTTTCTATGAAAATTCTACCAGTAAATGTTTGTCATGCTATTTTTTATTGTCATTTATTCTCTGTATACAATTACAGACCTTGACAATAAAAAAGGATCTTAAACATCACAAAGTATTTGTTTTTTGACTGACAAAAAGCTCACCCTGAATGACAAGCGCTGCTACATCTAGTTTACAGATTTTCAAGTTTTGACCTTTGCAGTATTAACTTTGAATATGCTTTAGTTTGCCACATATTAAAACCAAATAAAAGAAAAACAGAAATTTCAAAATAAGCAAATCAGCCCTCAAATAGATTCTGTATAATGGTAAGATTTATTATCAGCAAAACTAACTTTATTCTTCTTCACATTTTTAGTACAAGCTCACTAAGCCTGTAGCTACTTGAGTCTTCTGTAGCTCTAGGACATTGCCCTCTATCCACACCACCGATAACAATGTCATCTTCTATCACTGTTACCCATCTCATTGTATTAACAAGCTACTACAATGGAGAGCCCCCTCTTTGAACAGAACAAGTGTTTATAACCCAGGAGACAATGGCAGCATGCCACCGAAAACTGAAACTTTGACTTTTCATCAGGGTTCTACTTTCCCCCACTTACTGAAACTTTGACTTTTCATCAGGGTTCTACTTTCCCCCACTTCTGTTCTAGAGTAATCCACTTGACTTCATGAGCTTGGTTTCTTTTTTGGAAACCACCTCCTGGGAGGATTCACTGGACACTACATGTACTATTATGTCCACACACCTGCTTTTGTGGTAACCAGCAAAATTAGTGAAACCCTTAGAAATAGCAAGAATACAAAATCAAGGGACTGAAATTTAAACAAGAATTAGTAGTGAATCATTTTAGTCAGTTTCTTCATTCCTTCTTTATTCATGAATGTAATGTGTTCATTACCACTCAAAAAAAAAAAAAAGTCACAGATGTGTCTCGCTCAAGATATTTGAAGGTGAGAATGGAAGGAAGTTGTTTGTAGAAGCACCAGCATTTTAGGAAAATGTGAAATGTGTCTCTGGCTCTAAGAAAGGAAAATCTCTTCCCATCCTACAGCCCCCAAAAAAGCTGTCCATAATTGTTTCTTACCAAATAATTCTAGACCCCTGAACTCCTCAAGCTTCGGATTAAGTGTATTTCTATCATCATGCATTACCAATAAGCTGTCAGATTATTTTAAACAAAGAGCCGTACTGCATAAGCATTCTAACTGCTGTTACCAGCAACTCTGTCATTCAAAGTTTGGATATCTACCCACCTTATCACCATCAAACTAGCACATAAATATATATCATGGGATTTATCACCATAAACATAATTGTAATAATATATGTAAGCATAAACCAGTTTCCTGAAGAAATACTACATTAAAAGGCTTAGAAATGACATTTCTTTCCTTTTACATTTAAAGATATCTTGATTGAATTCTAAGAATATCAGTAGTTCTGTTTTAACCCAGTGTTGCCTGTCCTTAGGAATGTCTTGCTATCTGTCTGCTGTAACCATCAGAAGAGGCCCAGACATCAGACTTCCAAGGTTTGCAATGAACATCCTTAACAGTGCCTTATGTTCACATGGTGGTCTGCACTTTTCAAAGAGCTTTTATATAGAAATTCTTTGAATTACTTGATCACTTTTTTGTTTTAAAAGATGTAAAAATTCAGCTTACAGGTGGCTGTCAGGCTAGAGTATTCGTGGTTTCTAAAAGAACAAATAGGAAAAAGAAAAGGAAGTGCCTAGAACGATTGAGAATTCTAGAAGGATATAAAAAGTAATGACAGAGTGGAGAGGAAAGGCTTAAAATTTCTCCTTTTGTATAGAACCCCATAATAGAAGTCCTCTCATCTAGGTAGTCACAAATACCCAGTTTGCAACTAACCAGAGAAGCCAGAGGAAACAGTTTTTTGATTCTCTCTCATGTAAATCCAAAGAACAAATAAATCAATAAGAGGAGTACTTGATAAATGAAAAGGTTGTGAGCTCAGTGGAAACCAAATCTGTAGAAAAAGTAGGGAATGGGATAAGGCTAACCTTGCCTCCCATGAAAGCTTTCAGTTTGCCAAGGGAGACCCTCACAGCCCCCTGAGAGCCAGGGGATGCAGAAGAGAATTCCAGCAGCAAAGTAGGAACGGAATCGTGGTCTCACAGACAGTAAGCTGGGCTCTTCATCTTGATTTTTTTTTTTTTTAATTATAGGGTTACTAACAACCTCATTGGGCCTGAGAAAGAACTGGGGAGAGGGGTAGGTCTATCATCACCATCAGACTGGAATTGGCCTACTTTGTTTTGCAGAACATCGTAGAGGAGACATATTTAAATACTTACCATGTATGGGATGTTAGGCAGGTTTTTCTGCTAACAGGGTGGTGTGGGAATGAATAATGGGAGTAGAATTAAGGAGACTTTGTCAGAGTCGACTTGTGCCAAAGCACTTTTGCTCTGCTTCCAACTGTGAAGTAGGAGAAGCTCAAGGCAGAGTGATGAGTTTGAGCCATCTGTTAACTTCTGTTAGTGGGGTACTGGCAACAGGAGAGTAAGTGGAATTCAGTGAAACACCGTTCTCAATGAGGTCTGGAGCATGGGTCAAGAGTCTGGAGTTGGGAGCATAAATCCACTTGTCGCGTATTCGTCCACTTCATCCTCTCTAGGCTGTTCAGATTTGAATACTACATACCTGCATTTTTTTCAGAGATTCTTTCTTCTTCCCTCTGTGTTTCAGTGAGGGATATGCTAGTCTACTAGACCATCTTTCTAATTAGTCCTTATCACCTTCTGCTTACATTCCCCTTCATTCACCACCTACCTCTACAAGTGCCTCTGCCCTATGCATTTTCTTTTGAAAACACACATAATAGCACTTAAACTTTTGGCTTTAGTATTTTAGATACCAGCATTTTTATTTTTTACAATAAGAGGCATACAGCCGAGTGAGGTGTAATCCCAGAACTGAGGAGGCAGGGGCAGATAGAATCATCTCGATGTTGATGCAGTCTGGGCTGCATGGAAAGTTCCTATCTCAAAAACTTTTTAAAAAGGCATAATCAGCATTTAAAACTATAGCTATTCCTGCTCTTTCTCTGTTATATGCCGCTAATTATAAACAGATTACATCCCTGTAGATACACCATATAAATGTGGTTGGATTTTTGGCTTACTTTGGGCATGGACCATGTCTGCACATTCTCCGCACTTCTGACACCCAGTACAACACTGTATAGTTTCCATATTTTCTGACAAATGAACAAAAACATTGTCCATCTTGTACTTAGTATAACAAAGAATCATGAAATGTAGTTTCTGTCCTCTTGAGTATAGATTCTTATGATGAAATATTACACTTGTGTTTTTAATACCAGGGACAGAAAGAACAGTCTATGTTCTTGTTAGTAGATGACCACATGGCAAGGCAGATCAGGCCGTGAAGGCGAGAAAGAAGTCCAGTGGCAGGTCAATGGCAGGTAGCATCATGGCCGTCAGGAGGGTGTACTAGTGAGATTTCAGAGATCCAGATGATCAGAAACAAGAGTTGACTACACAAATATATATATTAAGCAGCTTAAGGAATTGCATCATTTCCTAAAAAGTTTCTTCCAGCACTGATTACTACTAAGAAAGACGACACAAAGCTTTATTTAACATTTAAAATAAATTGAGGCCTTTGTGATTAGCTCATTTGAGAAGTTAGAAAATTTTTTTGAAAACTAAACCTTCCAATTGACGTGAATAGTATTAAAATATAAAGTTTTATGTGCAATAATATCAGAGGTAACTGAGTATTTTCTAAGGCACTAGCTTGTCTGGGCCATGGATTTTGCTGTTTCTATGAATAACTAGCTACATAGCATCAGGGACAAGTACAGACAGTACTTTATACCATTCAAGTGCAATCCCTGGAAGTAAATACTCCTGGTTGTCTCTCACTAGAGAGCTCAGTAGCTTTTTAACATATTTGTCAGAAATAGTGTAGGTAAAAATGAAGCGTCTGATAGTTCTCTCTTGGTTCCTGATGTTAATGTAGTGTGCTACATGCTTCTCTTTTGGCATTTGCTACTGTAAAATGTTAAACAGCAGCACTGTAGTTTGGAGCCAGGAACTCAACCTTCCTCATGCCTGAGCAAGTTTCTACACCTTTCAAAACCTCCTTCCTCAGACTTTATTCAGCTGTGTGGTAATTCACAGTGGGTACCAAGCATATAGCTGACACTAATGTGCTCAAGCAGGTTAGCATCCTTTATATTATCAGCCTTTTATACAATGTAGCCTAAAAGAAGAAAATAGCTACAGTTGTTTGATTGATGAAGTTTGGGTGAATATAATTGTGTTAGAACTGTATTTTGCTAAACTTAAGCTTTTTGTGGGTTGTGTTGTAGTTCAAAATTGTGTTATTAACATGCTCTGATGTGCCATGTAATAAATCTCACTAAATAGTTGCATGATGTCCCCCATTATAATTAATGTTCGTTCTGATATATTGGTTTGTAGATACATGCTATATATGGAGAAAATATGCACAGGATGTTAGAGGAATAAAATGACTCATGGGAAGGGTTCATTCACCAAATGAACTTCATAAAACTGTAGACACACTGCTTCTGTATTCAACTCTAGCAGCCTCCTTATGTCCTGAGATTCATTAATTATAGACATCTAGATTCCACTAATTACAATGGTTTCTTTCCTCTTTCTAATAAAATTAGAGCCAGTATAGGAAAGTACTCTCATTCACAGCTGTAAATGCCCTAGAAATAAAATAAACAACATACTACTACATGTAATTTTAAGGGGATGTAATATGTTCCATGTTTTTAAAATTACTACATGAGGTACAATGCCAACGAAAGTCTGTTGGTGACAGGTGTAACTGGCTGACCTCTAGTGGCTATAGCTATATCTACATCTTAGTAGACTGGGTTTTAAAAAAAAAAAGATTAGGGAAAGAAAACTGAGTTTACAAAGGAGTTCTACAAATAAGGTTAGTTTCCACTATTCTGATTGCCAGCGTACTGTTTCAGCAGTCAGAATCAGCTTGTTTCACTCTGAGTGCAGGTGCTTATATGGAGCAGCAGAGCCTGCACTGGTGCTCTGAAGCCAAGCAGTCTCCATAGCATCTTCAGGAGATCTCCCTGTGCTCATAGCCAGCACCCGGTAGTGATGCTAAGGAACATTTCTTACACATGAAATGTTTTGAGAACATTTAGAGAGTACCTGTGTATGGTATATATTTTTATTAGGTAATAGTATGTTTTTTGTAATATGTATGTGGGCTTACAGATGTTTTCAAGTTGCCTGCCTTACTTCCCCTCATATAGTTTATCACATTTCTAAGACAAACTTTGAATTTAAAATGCTGTTTGTGGCCAGGAAAGAGATTAAAATTGAGTAATAATTCAGCATTCTAAATCTTCTGATTATTCTGAATGGATGAAATGATATAAATGATAGATATGTATTTATTACAATGCTTCACTTTAAAAGATTGAGATATTTTATATTATGCTGAGCAGTGAAAAAATTTCCATGTGATACTATCATATCTTGCTTTGTCTTCCACATAAACCATACTGGAGTGTTTTGTGTTTTTCTTCTTTGCATACTTTATATCATTTAACAGAGAACTGATTTTTCTCAGTAGTTAAATGAACTGTGAATTGCTAGACATTTATAGCTATTGTGGCTCTCCAATACATTCTTTCCAATTTCAAATACTATGTGGGTTACACAGTTCCATATACTCCAAGGTCTCTTCTGTACTGACACTTGTAGCTCTTCTGAGAGATGCGTGACAAATGGAACAAGGGACAATTACCCATCTTTCCTCCTTGTCTGTTCCCCTGCTTTCGGCCCCTTCTTTAGCTTGCCAAGAGTACTGTACTCTGATTTTTTTTCCTGCCCACTGTATGGTACATTTCTAGTGCTGTGTTTTATGTTACCATAGAGACAGGAGGTGTTCCAAAGCTCCAGGAAGAAAGTAGAAGCAAGTCTTTGAGTTAACAGTCCCTGCTGGCAAAAAAAAAGCCCGAGGCAGGAATCTATAGCAGTAAATGGAAGGAGGGAATTGTGTGGCCAGATCGGTTTGTGTGTCCACAGAGTCTTAGGAAGCACAGGCTCAGCCAAGGAAGCATTAAAAATGAGCTGTTTATAGGAACTCAATTTTTCAGAGATATCAGTGCAGGCCTGGGGTTTCACAGAGACCAAACTGAGTTTTATTTGCAAGAAAATATCTGAAGTGACTTTGACTTATTCCTTTTGCTATTTTCCTCATTAAAAAAGGAACAACTTTTAAGAAAGGTCCTCTTTGCCTGAGTTATTTTGCTGATCAGAAATCTCACCTTTAAAATGAAGGTCGATATTCTGTAACTCAGCCCAAACAATCAGAAGTCAGATTACAGTTTGAGCACCAGGGATTGTCTCATCTACATCCCTAGTTCTAGAAAAAGGTTTATATGCACCCTCAGCTGCTATGTTATCCCTCTATACTTCAGATGACTTAAAGCCATTCAACATTTCTCTGGATTTGATGGTTATTTCCTGCTATATTAACTCTTTTTTTCCATACCGGTAACCTTTTTCCTTAAAGATATCATGTGAGCCCTGTCGTATCAGTGGGCGAAGAAAGTAGAGATGAAACTTTAACAGCAAAATAATGTGAAGAGGGATTCCACAAGAACAGGTGCCTTGTGAATTACCTTTAAAACCAGTCTCTCCTTTGAAGTGCAGTGAGATCCTTGCTTGAGGTGTTCACTAGAATTCATGTCATAGATCTGGCACTGTGCACAGAGTGTGAGCTCAGAGAAATTCACATCAGCACTTCTTCCAAAGTTACCTGTACAAAATTAGCCTGGGGGAAGAAAGCCAGTATCTGCAAGTATGTAACAGCAGAGACTGAAGAAGGTCTTCTGAGGCATTCACTTCTTTAAGACTGGCAGTAGGAGGAAATAATGGGCTAGCCTAAGCTGCTCCTTTTAAGGTGATATCCATGACTCAGGGCAGATGCTTTATTTCATTTCTTTTAGAAGTACGTGAGACTAAACTTTTAGAAAAAGTTCCATATGTCATAATAAACCTGGTACCATCAATCTAGGGCTCCATAATGCTACTATGCCTTGAAGAGGACAAAGTAGGCCAGTCTATCAGCTTTTACTAATGATGTCTGTGATCCTCACCCCAAGATAGGTCCTGGTCCAGCATAAGTAGGATGGCAGGCAATACAAGCCAACTTCATTTGTAAAGAAAGAATTTGTAATTCATCATGTTTAATGAATTAGGTACTTGTGGCTTTCCTGGTACACAACTATGAAGTAAAAAAAAAATTTTTTTTTTTCTGAATGGCAGTGTGATTTCCCTATGCTCACAGGGATAAGCATGTCAAAAGCATGGGCAGTAGTGGCAGATTTGTCAGAATTAGAACTTGAATTTAATGAATATATTTTTAATCTTTGGATATTGTCTATTTTGCCGTTCACAAAATCCAAGTTACCAAGAATGTGTAACTGGTTCCATGGGTATATAAGACACAGTCACAATGAAGACTGGGTCCTAGAGCTCTGCTTTCATGCCATTGATTTTCCTTTTATAATAACTAATTCTATCAGTACATTATCTTTCATTTATTGATTACTACTTTCAATAAATTATGTATTAGGGGAGTTTCTTCTCTCAGTATCAAGAACATATTGCTATCTGCTATTTACTTCCATACAAAGTTCAAATAGCACATTTGTATTTGATAATGGATCAAAACCTGTCAACACAGAACTAAGCAACATTTACTAGTCCCTCAGAGGTGGGCCTGGTAATCTTCATTTTAGTGACTTATTTTAGCAAACTAAACTAGTGTTCCTGTATAGGAACTTATAAATAAAATACAGAAGTATTTTTAGTATGCCTGGGAAAATGGATGATATTAATTTCCTTTAATGTAGAAATTATTGCAATTGAAATATTAACTATATTTTTAAAGTTGTTTTTGTTATGTTACTAATGTTGTAATAGTGATGATTATAATTATTAGCTTTTTCCCATCCAAATACCAAACAGACCCAACACTGCTTATCTTACAAGATCAGGGTGGTATGACCATAGACAATCATTAATGGTCTAATAGTAACAGTCCAACTGGAGAGAAAGCTACTCATCACTGAAATTTTCTGTAAAGATCTCTAAACCAAAAAATATTATAGGTTAATCAGCACTGTGGGAAACTCCTCACCTATATTCGGCCTAGAACAGTTGCAAAACAGAAGCTGGCCTTGAGCTCTTGAAATATGACTAGTTGGAAACAAGGTGTATTATAGATATGAGACAGCATCTCCTTTGTAAAAACCAAAAACAGTGTTAAAGACTTTGGTAACGTGATGTTTTTTGCTTCCATTTTGAAATATTTATACTGAGCTAAATTGTTAAGATTAATTTTACCTGGTTTTCTCAATATATAATGTAGCTTCCATAAATTTTTATGTTGCATTTATAACCCATTTTGTGACTTTTACTTATTTCTTTTGGACAATGCTATTCTATATTCAATGCTGGACCCTCAAGGGGTCAGAAAGATTTTATATATATCTGCTTCAAAGAAACCAAAATGTCAGGGGCTAGAGAGATGACTCAGTGGTTAAGAGCACCAGTTGCTCTTACAAAGGACCTGAATTTGATTCCCAGTACCTACATGGCAGCTAACAAATGTCCATAACTCCAGTTCCAGGATATCCAACACCTTCTTCTGACTTCCACAGACATTGCATGACATGGATGCACCTACCTACATGCAGGCAAAATACTCATATACATAAAATTAAAATAATAAATGAAATAATTTTTTAAAACTAAAATGTCATAACTCACTTTTATGATCGAGACAGGGTCTCACTGTGTAGCCCTGGTTGGCCTGGAATAAGCTATGGAAGCCATGCTGACCTCGAACTCACAGAGATCCATCTGCCTCTGACTCCTGAGTGCTGTAGTTAAAGATATGCACCACCACACCCAGCTCATAACTCAGTTTTTACCCAGCTATTGTTTTCCTCACGTTATTTTCTTTAGAGCAGATTAATATAAAACATTAAGTGAAACAACATGATAAAATAATGCCTTGCGTAGGTCCAGTCACTCAACAGATAAGGTATATGAAGCACTGTGCTGAGAAGTGGGGAGAGAGTGTGAATACAAGCAGTGAAATGGACAGAAGAGATGCCCACCTTCATGGAGTTTACATTCCAGCAAGTTATGTTACAGCTAGATGTTGGGTAATTTTCTTACTACTTGAACATATTACTGTGCTGGGATACAGTTGATGTAATATATATGTATTTAGTGATTGGCTGGAAAGAATAAAGTAGCTTTCCTGTGCATGTTGTCATCCATAAAATTATTTTTGTATAAAGTGGCCTTCACTTTAAGCACATCCTTATTAAGCATGTACTGACAATGAACCTTAATTATTAAACCTATAGGTTATAATCAGAAGGATTCTGTGAGCATGCTCATGTATTATTTGGTAGTATAGAACCTCCTAGTTGGCCTTTTTTTTTTTTTTTCAGAATTTTGAACTTACTAAGTGGATGCAATTTTGCACCACTTAGCACCTAACATGAAGAGCTGAACACCCACAGAGTTCCCCAATAAATTGTCTTACTCATTATTCCAACTCATGATAACAAGGAACAGTTGCATACTACAGCTCTTTGGCTTGAAGCAGAGATTTGGGGAATATGATCTATTTTTAGATATTTGAAGGCCTGGTGGGTGAAAAAGGAATTTCATTTACTTGATATAGCCTTGATTGGCAGAGTGGGGCGGGGAGCAGGGGAGAGTAGTAGAGCCATTGACAAAAAGTATGGCAGAAACCAATGCCAGATAAATACAGAGTAAAGCGTGATTTTTAGAGCTGCCCGAAGGAGTATATTGCCTTACGACTATGAGATGGTGAGGCTGTGACTAGAGCTCTTCAGACTTAAGCAAACCACTTTCAAAGATAAGTAAATGGAATTTAAGCATTGGATTCTGCGAAGTAACTGTGGTCTTTCTAATCCAGAGGGTCTGTGTAATATGAGCCCATGAATCAAAATGAAATGGAATAGAAATAGCATAAGTTACCCATTCAGAAAACATCTGTACATTTGAAATATCTAATGTGGAATTAGAAAGTATGCAAAATATAAACTAAGGGAAATGTTTGGAAGTACACTGTGAGCTGTACTATTTGGGAATGGCTTCAGAAAAATAGCTCCCTAAGTATGTTATTTAGCTAGTTCCTTTCCATTGTAGGCTCCAGGTGCTTCATACTGAGGATTAGCTTCCTCTGAGACCCTTCCTCATAGCAAGTGCTCTTTCCATTTCCCAGTATGTTTTCTATGGCCTCCCAAACATGGGGGCCTGATATTTAGACCAAATTCTCCAGAAGCAAATAGCAAAACCTGTATGGGCTTGGCAGTGCATAGATTTCTCTAAACTTCAATTTCTTCTCTAACATGTAGGTATAATGCTTATTTTTTAGGGTTTCTGTAAAAACCCAAAAACAGCATCTAAAGGATTTTTTAGATTAATAGTATGTGCTTATTAACTATTCTGTCAGACCATATCCCTGTTATTTCTCAAACCTCTTTCTCATAAAAACCACCAGAGCAGCTGGGTGCAGTGGCACATGCCTTTAATCCCAGCACTTGGGAGGCAGAGGCAAAGGCAGAGGCAGCCCCATCTCTGTGAGATCAAGGCAAGCCTGGTCTATACAGCAAGTTCCAGACCAGCTAGGGCTACAGAGAGACCCTTCTCAAAAAACAAAAGGGAAAAGAAAAACACACAGAGAGCAACTGATTAAATTATACATACCAACTACGTGACAGGCAGTTTTAGAAAACACTTCATGCCTTGTAAGCCACATTTCAGTAATCAAAAACATGGTGGCCTGGTTAGCTGTCAAGAGCAAGACTGATACACAGAAGGACAAGGAAGCTGTTCAGGGCATACAAGTTTGGTGTGAGTGTGTGTGCTTAAATTTGGAATTCCAGTAGAGTGCTTCTGTTGATATATGTAAAGGTGCTATGATGGACAGTGCTAAAGTTGTATTGTCAGAGCTGGAATTGAAAATTCAGTCTTCTGAAAGGAGATAGTTGGAGCTTTGAAACCCTGAAGAAGAGAAGGCAAGAACAGCAGAAAGGCAGGCCAGGTATCTGTCTGTGAGAAATGACCACAAGAGAACTGATTGTTTGGTAGAATTCATTTGAGAAAGTAGAATAAAAGACCAAAGAAGACTGAAAAGCAAAGCATCAAAAAATAGAGTCAGGCACAATGGTACACATCTGTGATCCTAGCACTCAGGAAGCTGAGGCAGGAGGATTAGAAGATTGAGGTCAGCCTGGGCCATATATCATGACCCCACAGAATTATAATTAAGTAAATAAGTAAAGGGGTCTTATCACAACAGACTATGTTAACCAGAAATATGGGGATATTTTTATCTCTAGCCCTCAAAGAAAATTAGGTCTGCATCCTCATCTTTATATATAAAACAGGGTAAATAGGTGAAATACATGGGGCTGATGAGGTGGTTCCACACGTGCCTGCTGCTCAAGCCTGATGGCCTGAATTCAATCCCTGACACCCACATAAACATGAAAGGAGAGACTTGACTCCCAAAAGTTCTCCCAGAACCTCCATATGTGCTCTATGGCATACACACACTAATAATGATAGTAACTATTATTATTGTTATAAATTTAAAATTTTTAAATATCCAAATACACAGATAAGTCAGGAAAATATTTGCTAAGCATAAAGGCCATGTGATCATTTGACATTATTATGTAATAATAGCATTCTAAGCTTTAACTAATATCCTACAAGGACTTCTGACACCAAGCACCTGGTATCAAAATTGCTCAGCTCATAATTATTCAAAAGATTATCTCATTTCAGACACCAGGTACAAGATTGGGGTTCCCAGACCACACTTACCTTCTACCCAGTAGAATATAAATTCAGTGATTCCTAAGAGCTCAATTTCAATAATTTGCTAGAGTGACAGAATTCAGGCAAGCATAATGCCATTACAGCTTAATTATAGGAGAGATACAAATCAGAACCAGTCAAAGGAAGAGACACTCAGAGCTTCCACTGTCTTCAGGGACAGATCACCCTCTCAGCATGTGGACATGGGATGATACACAGAGTATAGTCAGTCTTCTATATCCAGGGATTTCACATCTGGATTCAACTACTGTGAACTAAAAAACCCATTCAAACTTCTTTTTCTTACCATTATTTCCTAAATAATACAATATAACAAAATTTTACATACTGTTTATATTATTAAGTAGTGATGATTTAAAATACATAGGAAGATGTGAAATGCTAAACCATTTTATGAGATTTGAGCATTCACAGATTTTGGTATCAAAAGAAAACCAAATTTACCATGGATACTCAGGGACAACTCCAACCCCACTCCCCAAAAAAAACTCACCTGAAGTTCAGTGTCCTTAGTTTAAGGCTCGAGTATTTACATACGACTGATTGAATAATTGGCCACAAAAGTGAACTCAAACAGCCTTCACTCACCTCAAAACCTCAACCTTCCATCACATGATTGGTCTTGAAGGTCTGACCATCACCCATCTTGAATCATTCATTACTATAAACTGTATAGGGCCCACCAGGAGTCACCTGATTAGCATAAATTATTAGTTACATTGTCAAATGGTAGGTCTGAGAATCTGACCATGAGTAACAAAATTTCTGGGGCTTAGAGACCACCTCCTAGGAACTGGGACAAAAGCCAGCCAAAGTCATTATTTCACACATTCCAGAATGTTGCATATGTCAAGAGAAAATTAGGCAAAGACAATTCCATTGCACTTGGGAATTCTGAGGCTTTGGGTGGTCTTTTAGGGAATAGTTTAAGTAGAAGTATGGATTGAGATTACTAAGACTTGAATAGAAAGGTGAACACCAGAAAGGCAGATCTGGAAAGGGGATCAGGTCACATATTATATCAGAAAGGGAAGCAACTGAATGGCAGGTTTTCTCTAGCCACTGCCTTCAGGAAAAAGGGACTGGACTCCCCCTACCTGTTATGAGATTCCTTCCAGTCCTACACTCAATTAAGCCTTTCAGCCTGAAGACTAACAGAACACCTGTGCTGCCGTCAAAGTTTTATTCAAGAGAGCAATATAGAGAAAGAAAAGGTAATTCTCTATCCAGAGATTTCTTCAGTTATCTGCTCTGTGTGTTTAAATGAGGGAGAGTATTTTGTTTGTTTCATTTTATGCACTAGGTTTCATTGAGGTGCTTGGCACTTTTAAAGAATTTGACTGTAGATAAAATAACTATATATATATATTTATATATATATATATATATAGAGAGAGAGAGAGAGAGAGAGAGAGAGAGAGACAAAGAGCAAAATGAAACCAAGGGAAGACAATTATTTATAGTATCAGGAAATGAACAGTAAGGAAACCCCGGGAGTATGGGCTGTTGGTGGCCAGTGTTAACTTGGGCTATTGCATAGATTAAAAACATATATTTTTCACACACTTTACTATCATGTACACCCAGTGGTGCCTTAAAAAATATATTTATGGATTAGTCTCTTCTTTCTCCCTAGTAAAGCCATTGCTAGAATGAAACAACACAGCTCCTTAGTAGGAAAAAGTTAGGAGCAAAAGGCAAAGAATTTTAAGAAGAGTCCAAATTTCAGGAAGAGTGAAATTCACTGAAGTTACCTTAGGCTACCAGAGTTCTGTATTCTTCCTCCTGTCAGCACTGCTACAGGTTGCCACTGACCACAAAAGACAGAAGCTCAATCTTATTTTTCATCAGAGAGTTGGCACTCGTAAGAAGCCAGTGCCCATTAGAACCACAATGTGATGGAGGATCAATACTGACTTAAAGGGAAGAATGCCTCTCTGAACCATAACTGATATTTGCTGCAGTGGAGAGGGTTCCCCAAGGGCCATCAGCCAGGGCCTTAGCCTTGCTTTCTTAGCAGAAGGCACATAACAACTGTTGGCTAAAATATTTCCTCATTCAGATGCCAAATTGCACTTATTTATATTTCTTCTGTTATCCTCTCTCCTGGATTCCTGTGTCTTATGTGTTTCTGGAGAGCGTGAAAATGTTCGTGCAGGATAGTAGAAGTTTCTATCAAAGGTCATATACGACCTAACACTGGATATAGTTTACAGCCTTTATTCTTATTTTTATGCTGGTGGGTTCCCTGCATTAAGGAGCAATTCAGCTTTCTAGCCATTTTAGAGAAAAGAAAATCTGGGGTGGTACTCCTGGATTCAGTCCTTACATTAATAATCCTAGGGGAATTAAGTGAGCCTTCCTATTTTATAGCAAAATAGTACATATTCTCATCCTGCTTATTTCCACAGAAACACAAATACAAGATGTGTGGATTGAATTCCCTTATGAGTTTGGTACTAAGAATAGCAGCTGGCTCTTTGCCTATCTATGCTGCCGTCACCAGTGGCCCCGGCTATTGGCAGGAGTCCTGGGCATATCATACACAGACATCAATTGTAATTTCTTAAAGGAAAAAAAAAAGGGAAAGCCCGGGATTTGATTCATAAAATAGCATAAACATACTCCCTTTAGAGAATTAATCATCCTGTTCTGCCTTAGTAGCTTTAGTTTCCATTTTTAAGTGTATGTTGGCAAGGATTTCTATTGAGGAGAGGTAAAAGCACCCCTCTTTTTACTGAGGCACCAGCATCACCTTTCATTGAGTCCATGTGTCCAAGTGTGCCATCTTGTATTTATAACCATCTAACTTCATGTATGAAGTGTCCCACTGACCATATCAAATTATAATTTACTATGCCTCTGCAAACCTTTAGAGAGTCTCTTTCATTTAGAGTTGTCATTCTTGTATTATTTTAAAGTCAACTATTTAGACTATTTAGAAACCAGATGCATATTTTTACATGCACTTGGGTCTCCAGTTCAGCCTACATGAAGCCACCTTCACATACCTTTTAAATTCATTTACCTTTTAAAATAATAGTAATGGCAAAAGACATCTGGCCATGAAAACACATTATAAGATTTTTATATAAAAATGAACTTCCCAAGAAAGAGGTTCCTCTCTCTACCATAGTTATTTTCTATCATTTCAGTGGGAGAGATGGCTTCCAACTGGCTTCATTTGTCTACATCACACCTTAGACAGTGGCTCCTCAATTCTTAACTTTGGGTCTGCTGCAGCTGAGGACAAAGCAAAAGGAAACTAAGGGCCAGGATGGAGGTTGTTGGGGTACAGAGAGATAAGTGTGAATCCTGGGAGTGAAAAGTTGTCTAGGAACTTCTATCAGGGCTGCAAACTCATCTTTTAAAGGGCCTTAAGCACGTTCATATTTCTCAGTGGTCTGAGGAGTGGCATCTTTCCTTTTTGTACCATCTTATCTATTGCTTCCTGTGAAAGGTTCTCCTCCCCAAACTTCCTGAAAGTCAAATACCATCTTACTCTATCATCTTATCCCTAAAACCCGTAGCCATTTTGAGTTTCTCAGAAGAGTTGAAATGTTCTTGCTTTCATTGGCACACTCATTGTTGCTAGCCTAAGCCTTCAGAGAACAAACACCAACCACTTAAAGAAACAGTCCCAGCTACAGTGGCCACCTGACCTGGAATCTGGTATGATCTGCTCGAAGACAAAGATGTCCAAATAGATGTCCTTGACACATAGTTCATTAGTGACTTTCACAGCAACTGTTTGAGAACAGTAGAAAGTTAAAAGCATGATTAGTGTGGGTTCAGGAGAAAAATGGGGGTACTGGAGAGATGGCTCAGAAGGCAAGAATAATACTTAACTATTCTTGCAGAAGACCTGGGTTCAAATCCAAGTACCCACATGGTGACAAGCAACTGTCCGTAACTTCAGTTCCAGGGGCTCTGACACCCATTTCTGTCCTCCATGAGCATTGTGTGACACAGGTACACTTACATACATGCAGACAATACATGTATACACATAAAAGTAATTTTTAAAAAAAATTTTTAAAGAAAAATTGTATGAGAAGAACTGAGGTCATAACCTCGTTAATTTTGTCAAAGGGTTTTGCTATAAAAGGAACCACACATTGAGGTTGTAGCTGGAGGAGGAGTGGAAACCACAAAGATTCTCCACCCCCTCCACAAGTTTAGAGTTATCACAACAAACATATATGCTGAGGGAAATGATCACAGGGAGGAGTAAACTTTGACAATGCAGTAGGGAGGGTGCGGCTGCCAGAGCACCAGCAGTAGTACAAGAGCACAGCCTCAGGGCTCGGCCTCAGAGAGTGGCAGAGGTTGATCCATCCTCATGGAAGAAAAGGAAGGTACATGTATGTAATTGGTAGGTGCTAGACCTTGGGTGGAGCTTCGTGTGGGAGTTGTGAGACCAGGACCCAGAGGTGTGTGTGACCTTGGATGTACTTGGTATGATAGTTTATGGAGGCATCTGTCTGCCTTACAAAGTTATTGTGAGGATAAGTGTAAGTTCAGGACATTATTATTGTGAGACTCAGCTTTGAACTCCTTAGCACTTTTCTTTGCCAAGAAAGTTTTCAGTTTTCTCTAAAACAGCTCCAGTATCTCTAGAGACAGCATCTGGCTTGTGCCACAGACTTATTCAGTCACTGAATCTAAGAAAACAACCTAACCTCCTTTTGCTTTTATTCCTCAGTCTATAATATGGTGGTAGTATTTAAGGTGCAACAAATGCTTTGTAAATTAATGTGCTGTTTAATAAATACAAGCCATTCATAAGACAGTATTTCAGTCCTCACTGGTGTAGGCATTGGCAAGTCAGGTCAGAGTCTTCAAATGAACCCCTAAGTCTTCAATGGCAGATGGCTCCCTTAGAATATTGTGAAAGAAGGTAAGCATCACCACACAGGAGCCATTCATTTTGCATCCCTTTGTCCCTACTGCTACTCTGAGATTATTAAAACCCAAGACTCAAAGGCATTCAATTATCCATTGAAGCTCAGATTTTATACCAAGTCTACCTAAAATTCCATGTTCTTTTTTCCTTTTGCTACATACAGAATTGGCCTTAATAGTGCATTAGAAACTATGGGACTTTATATAATTTTCTCACATTCTAGATCCATATTTTTGCCAACATAGCCTCTGCTCAGTTAATCAAAGATTTTTAACTAGAATTGCCCAGTAGCACTATAAAGTTGTTTGTTGGCGAGCTCATGATGGAGTAGTATACAAGACATCAACTGACCAGAGATTATGGAACATTTGGGAGGGAACAGTTATCCAACTGAAAATCAGCACTTAGCTACAAATGTACTTTTCACACACCCTTTGGGGCAAGATGATGGGTACTAGAAAAAAATTAATTTATGTGACCATGGGAACCGCAGAACCACCAGGTCTGTGCTCTTTCCTGGGGGCGCAGTGTGTACGCTGTAAGCTGCAGCTCAGAAACTCCTCTAAGAGAAAATCACTGCTCTATTAGATTTTGATTTTTGAGTAACAATTGCCCACCTGATAGAGAAAGTGATAAGAAAACTGTATTTATTTTCTTCCAACAGCTAACAGGTGATCATACTTCTAAAATTTGTAGAGATTGTCCAGGAAACTGTGTAAAATACTCATCCATCACTGGAAGCCCCTGGTCAGGAAATGACAGTGCAGTAAATATCTTCAGCAGCCACCTTTTAATGTACAAGCTGTTTTCGGTTGGAATTTTCAGCGCTCACATAAAACACACTGTCATGAGTGACTGCTTGTGCTCCAAAGTCATTACTATTGGGATAATGGAACATCTCTCAGCGAATAACCAAAAAACTTTAAATGTCATGCCAAGTTTGTTGAAGCCATTTTCAAGTCCTGTTCAAGGTTACATGAATACTGAGGCTATCTCTTTTTTTTTAAAGGTGTTGCTCTATGAGTGAGTCCCTCATAAGGGTGTGCAGTGTGCGTCAATTAGAAGAAAATATATGTCTCTTTAGGGAAGTTAATTGGCCAGCACCATTTGGCCTGTTACCGAGTCACAGTCATCATCACTTACCAGTATCTGCCTATATGTGTGCAAGTATGTGTATGCAGATGTCCTAGACAATTTCATTATGATAAAATTCTGCTTTGTTAGGAAGTACGGTTTGCCTAACGAGTTCATTATTTCCTTTAAGGAAACTTTCTTGCTTTTATTTATTTATTTATTTTTTTTTGAGAATCTTCCTTCCTTGCTATTGTTCAGAAAGAAAATCTGAGTCTCAACTTTCTGTTGGGTTATAGTCTGTGCAGGTGATTTATTTACTCAAATGAACTCCCTGAGTGCTTAGTTTACCCCAGGACCATTCTATGCACTGAAACCACAGGACTATTTATAATCATGTCCCTGCTGCCTTGGAGCACAAATTATCATGAAAAGACACAGAGTGGACAAGTAAACAGATAGTGGTGTATGTGGTGGTTGTGAGTTCGATGAGGGGACAGAAATAGCATAATGACATAATGACGAGCATAAGTTCTATGTTACGGTTAGGAAGGCCTCTCTGTTTAAGTGGTGTTTGACCCAAATCTTGAAAGAAATGGGGGACAAAAGTCTGATAATAACCTAGTATCTGGTGTTTGAACATAAAGGAAGAAGGAAATAAGCATTGTTTTCTATTATATTTTCATTGATTCCTAAGCTCTACATGTTTATTTTTAAATTTACATTTCTACTGGCTGTTTTTTAGTCTATCTAAGAGGACTTATTCATTGAGAATTAAATTTATGTTTCATAATGTGCCCAGGCCTTGTTATAAACACTGACAGGTTTTATGTTTCTTTCTTCTTTACTGTAGAAAATCAGAAAGTGCAGTTGACAGAAGGGTCACGTCCACACTACAATATCAATTGCAGCTCCACAAGGACTGCAGTCGCCAAGGAGCTTAATTATAATCTAGACACTCGTACGTCTACCGGGAGGATCAAGGCAGTTGAAAAGAAGGAAGCCTGCAATGTAGAAAGCAAGAGAAAAAAGGAAATGGAACTTCTTGGCTCTGTTTCTAAAAGCGAATCAGTTTCCGAAGTTGAAGCCCTGCTGGCAAGATTACGAGCTTTATAAATTAAACTGGTAAAAAAAATGATTAAACCAAACACAAAGCCATGCTTTCAGCTGTAACACTTGAAAACTTGCTTTTATATAAGTGACTTTATAGAGTTTTAAATTATGATATATATATATAAAAAATGCTAAATACATGATTGCAATGCTTTTTCTCTGTACTTGAAGCGTTGGCTTATTCAAGACTGTAATGGGCTTTAATGCCTGTCTCTTTGTCTCCTGGTGTTCATCTAGTCAATATCTGCTGATTAAATCGTAGATGTTGCTTCAGAAAACAGGTTGGTGGCCATGTGTTCATGTGTCCTTAAGAAAATACCATCTTTCTAAGTCATTGTAATTTTTGCTGCTTCATCACTAATTAATGAAAGATCATTAGCATGAAGACTTGCTACCTGTCCATATGCATTCCATATTTGTTATATCCCAGTATATAACATCAGAAATAGGTAACTATATCAGAGCTGAAATGACCAGCAAGCTCATCATCATTGTTGATTCATGTTAACTTGACCCCAGAATGCAACTGAGCATATTTCCAAAACTGCTACAGTAGGAACGATGCACTTTCTTTGCAAAATGCATGAGCTTTCTTATAAAGTAGGTACATACACTGTGTTACAGTACTGCCCCAAACTCCTGGCTAACGAAAGAACATTTTCCCCTCAGTAATTATGACTCTGAATAAAATTACTATTTTGAAACATTCCAAGAAATGAATTTTAATTGTATGCGCAAACTTTAGAGTTTCAGTTTCTTTAAGCTGACAATCAATAATTTTAACAATCTGAATGAGTGTTTCAAGGAAAGTTTCCGTATGCAAATGTTGCAATAGTACCTCATTTTGACATCATTCCTTTGTTAATTCCATATCAAAGAAAATAAACTTGCTACTTGCACTAAAAAAAATGTGTCTTTCTTTTGCACAGGTTCTGTGGTGAGCTGGATACAGGCTTGGCTATGCTGTCTCAGCATCCCTTTTGCTTTATTACCTGTGCTGAGTACGTGCTCTGTAACTGTCAGTTAAGAAGCAGTTATATGGAACTAGTGTGGTGAGGTCTACTGCTTTTTATTTCCTTGTTTAAGCTGCCCCCTCCTTTCAGCTCAAAGTTAATAAAACTAATTAATTCGAACTATGAACCAAGCCCTGTTCATAGGCATCAGAGAAGTGTTCATCACAGCCAATGTAGGAATGAATTTGGTCCCACAGCGTGGAGCATGCAGTATGCCCTCCCGTTGCAGCTATTTTCCTGAAAACAAATTTTAAAAATCAGGGAAAGAGAAGGACATGTATACACTTAAGCAGTCAGAATTGTTTTGATTAGGAAAGATGCCAAATGGAAGAATTCTATCTCCTAACATGATTTTGCCAAGTCTTAGACTTCTCAAAAAGGAAAATTAAACCAGATAGGTTGAACATACAGGTATAGGAAAACACTGGATACTTGAGCAGCCACAGGGGAGAAGCTGGCAAGTAAAAGAAAATCAGGATGACACAGGCTCCCAAGGGCAGAGGAAGGCAGGGAAATACAGAAATGGAACACGCTGGCCCCAGAGCATGTCTGCAAGAGCTGACAGACAACCTTGAAGCAAGAAGACCAAGAGCCCAAGGCAGGCAAGTATCAGCAATGGCTGATCCGAACAGTATAGTCCCAGCACTCTCTCTCCCTGGATGACAAGAACCAATTCTGAGCAAGCCTGGATAGAAGAGCCCAGAGTGATGGAGAAGACAGCTCAAGTTGAGAGTGCCAACTCAAAGATGACTCTGTTGGAAGTATTTCTTATATATATATCCCTTTAACCAAGGGCTATGGGAATGATTAGACTTTAAGAATTTTTTTTTTAATTTTATGTGTATGAGTGTATTGCCTGCATGTAGGGAAGTGCACCTGAGTCATACAGTGCCACAGAGGACAGAAGAGGCTGTCGGATCCCCTGGAACTGGAGTTACAGACAGTTGTTAGCTGTCATGTGGGTGCTGGGATTTGAACCCAGGTCTTCTGCAAGAACAGTGTTCTTAACCGCTGAGCCATCTCTCCAGCTCCAATTAGAGTTTTAATGTTCATAATATTCCTTTAGCAAACTACACATGAAAACTATAGTGGTGAGTGTCCTTTGAGGACAGATCTCATGGTTTGATTTCTAAAGAAAGTGTTGAATTAGTAGTAATGATAGTTAATTTTTTATGTCAACTGAGAAAAGATTCCTCAGATAGCTGATAAAATATCATTTCTAGGTAGGTCTGTGAGAGCCTTTTCAAAGAGGTTATACTGATAGCAACTGAATAATGATGACGCTTCCCAATGTAATGGGCACCATCTAATATGGTTCAGGGCACAAACAAAAAATGAAGGGCAAATTTCTTTCTGCTTGAACTGGGCCGTCCATGGTCTTCTGTCCTGAAACATCAGCCCCTCTCTTGTTCAGGCACCTTAGCCTGGACTAGAACTACACGCTCAGTTTCCCAAGCCCATCCCTTATGGTAAGTTTGTTCCTACTTGTCTCTATATAAAATCTATTGATTCTACTTCTCCGCCTAACTCTAATAGAGTACATAACTGGCATCTTACAGAACTCATGCCCTTGACGATGAAGTTCTACCCAGGCCAGTTGCAGGCAGATTATCTTACCTTTTCTCACAGTGGTAAAATGAATTTTTCTGGAACACAGACAGCTGATTGTTGATTTGTTCAAAAGCAAAGACCTACTGCTAACAAGCCTTTTCAAGCATTCAAAATAAGTATAATAAAGGAATCTCATTAGGTATAAAGTTTAATATATATCTGAATAGTTGAACAAAATATATCAAAACTGCTCAAAGTTTTAAGGTTCAGGAATTGTAGTTGGCAGTTGCCCAGCAGCATTCATTTTTGTCTGGTGAATTGTTAAACGGTAGCTATTACATGCCCTTGCCAGGCAGGAGTGTTCTTAAAATATGTCCTAGGGCCAAATTGTTCGAGCATTTTGTTCTAAGAGCTGCTGTTGAGCAAAACAGGTGGTTTTGCCAAAGAACCACTGAGCTTGGACGGCACTGCAGGAGTCAATCCAAATCTCTCCATAAAATGAAAATGATAGAGCTTTAACCCATGAACGCTCCTTATTCTTACAAACACCTTTAACCTTAATAGTGGGTATAAGGAGAGTGTTAATAGTGGGCGCAAGGGATTGAGGTGGCGCAAAAAAACCAGTGTGTCCAACTAGAGTTTAACTGTAGACACCTTTTCCTCCTATTCAGTAATTATGTTTTAGTGAATTTCTTTTCTGTAGACTTTTGTTAAGTGTTTTCAAGAACTTAAAAGAAATCTTGGTCTTTTTCAACAAACTTAAAATGATAGGTTTAGGTGGGCTGAAGCGGTTAAGAGCAGTGGCAGCACTTGCAGAGGACCAGGGTCTGGTTCCCAGCAACTACATGGCAGCTAACAGCTGTCTATAACTCTAGTTCCACGGGATCTGACCCCCTCTTCTGATCTCCACAGACACTGCATTTCATGCAGGCGATACACTCATACACATAAAATAAAAAATAATAAAATATTTTTAAATGATAGATTTAGGTTTTCTTTTTCTTCTTGTTTTCCATTTTGAAACCCAATCACTGCACAAAAGTGTTTTGAGGGCCAGCAATATGACAAGCAAAAGTGCCTGCCACCAAGATACCAGAGCCCACATGGTAAAAGTTGTCTTTTGACCTCTGCATTGCACACATACTCACCCATACTAGATAAATAAATAATGTAATTTTTAGAAGTGTTTTGAAAGTTCCAGATATTGCATCTTGCAATTAATATTACCAACATGTTCCATGTTCCCACAGAGCTGCATTAATATGGATTTCTCATTGAAATCTAATTTTTAAAGGCCTACTGAATAAAAGAATTAGAAACCAAATTTCTGGATTATGTCTTGGGGCAGATTATCCACAGGCTTCTGCAACAGTCTTTGAAAGTATTTTAGTATTATGTTTCTTGACTTTTTTTGACAGTATTTAAAGGTTGAGATTTTACACTTTTCTCTTGGCATTCTTACTCTATGTTATATTTGGACCTATTTCTAAAAATTTCCTTTTTCTCCTCATTTTCTAACTATGCTTTACTAAAATGAATGTTAAAACTGAGTTTCCAGTGAGAAACTATCTGATCTTAATATAATCTGAGTAGGTGTGAATATTATTCAGATATGAGCCCTTTATGTCAGAAACTACAATAAAATAATTAAACCCATTGAAATAAGTAATCTCATAAATTATTTCTTGAGACCAGATCTAGAGTCTCAAATATGTGTATTCCAGTGAATGTTGCCTCTTCAACATGTGCTTTCTCACACAGGGCTGACTCTGATGGAATAAGGCAATCTCTACATCACAAAACAGAAGATTTGGGCTAGAGACATGGCTCATCAACTAAGAATTCAGATCCCAGCCTCCATATCAACTCACAGCCGCCTGTAACTCCAGCTCTAGGGGATCTGATACCCACTCCTGTCCGCCCTGGGCACTTGCACACACAGCACACACACAATACACAAACACATAAATTTTTAAACATTAAACAAGAGTAACCGTATTTGATAATTTGCATGTTTAATGCATTAGCATCTATAAAGTAAATACTATTGTATGACTGTATTGGTATATAGAAATGTTTACATATATTGTAATTATTTCCTTTCAAGCCTCAATATGTTTGTCAGTTCTTTTCTTTAAGACCAAAATTATTCAACAAATACCCTTTATAACTAAAACATCCAACCCATTAGGGAAGCTTCATTTAAAATGGAAAAATTATTTCCTTCCCTTGATTCAGATACAAATGCCTGGCCCTTTTCAGTGCAAAACTGCTAGTTGTGTAATAAAAGCAAACAGGTGCCTCTACAGCCTGAAGAAAATGACATTCTCTTTGGAGGGCCTCATCTTGAATCCCTTCTTTTCCTTAATGACCTCATAAGAGCCACTCTGGTGATTGTGAGAGCCATGGCTGACATCCCACATCTGTGGCCTACCCAGACTGTAAGAGTCCAATTTGATTGTGATAATAAATAAAATCTTGTCATACTATTACAGGATGCTTGGCAAGGACTAGAATTAAGGCACCTTTATAACTCCCAAAGGAATCTGGTGATATTTCTAACGTGATCTCGCACATCATTCTGTCCTGCCTGACCTTCCTTGTATCTCCTTCCTGAATTATAGCTTGTGTCGGTTATCCTCTCCTCCTTCTGCAGCCTCTCCCCAAGATAAAGGATTGCTGACTTGGAGAAAACAAACCTTAAAAAAAAAAATTTCTAACGTGATCTCGCACATCATTCTGTCCTGCCTGACCTTCCTTGTATCTCCTTCCTGAATTATAGCTTGTGTCGGTTATCCTCTCCTCCTTCTGCAGCCTCTCCCCAAGATAAAGGATTGCTGACTTGGAGAAAACAAACCTTAAAAAAAAAAATCTCTGTGAAAAAGGAAGTGAGTTAAAATGTCCTCGAAATCACAGCATATGTTTTCTATGGAACGTTTACTACCTCCATTAGGTTAAATGTGTCTCACTATGAAATGAATACTGAAGGTTTCTTAGAGGTTAAAGGACCTCCTCAGGAAGTGTCCAGCTTCATTCCTTAACATCTTCTGGGATGTAGAAAGTCAAGGAAACATTTGGTATTCACCAAGTATACCAACTCACCTTCTATTTCTCAGTGACGCGTTCCTTCCTCCTGGCGCTCCTTAAGGCAGCCGCCTCTCAGGCACTTCATGAATCTACCCAGAAAGGAGGGGTTTTTGCTATAATAGCATTGCATCTCTCCAGAGAAGCTTAACAGCTTCTTTCAGACAAGTCAAAAATCACACTTCACGTAGCAACGGGCACACTTCAAGGACACTGAAGGATGAGGGTATTAGTGGCACATGGGAATGAATAGCAGGCATGCCTGAATTGCCTCCGAAGGCCATTTCCATAGGATTATCTCATTTGGGATGACCATTCTGTTTGAGCGTCCTGGCTACTCCCATGTGGAAGGCAATGTGATTTTGACAACCTCCAGTGTTCCTCAGAAGCCAGACTTTTGCTCCTTCCGAGAGGTAATTTGCATTTGAACTTACTTCTGAAAGCCTAGTAATAGAGAATTAGAAAAATAACAAATTGAATCCATGCCCTCATCAAACACAACCCTGAATTGCACCTGCCCCTGGCTTCTGTATTTTGAATCACCTTGCTACCAGTACCCTGGGGTTCCAGAAGAAGCTACTTCCTTATCAGTGTGGCCACCAGGGCATAAACCAAAGGTTGTTCAATTTCCTTTGCAGAACTGAGACAAGGTAATGCTTCCAACAGACTTTACAATGTTCTAAGTAGAAAAGTGGACAGATAGAGTTAGTAAGAAATAAACATCACATGCCTTTAATCCTAGCATATGGAAGGCAGATGCAAGAAGATCTCTGAGATCAAGGCCAGCCTGGTCTACATAGTCTACATAGCTAGTTGTGGCTGCAGGAAGACCCTGTCTCAAAAAGACCAAAAATATAAATGTAGAAAAAAGAAATAAATACCTAAGCTAAGGAACACCTTCCATCCTCCACAGTAAGCATGTCCCTCCTACTTTTGGGAGACGCTGGCTGGTACAGCCTTCTGATAGCGCAGCAGATGACTGGGGCCCCATTCCTGAAGGACAGATCAACCCTCTTGCAGCTTTGTGCATCGAGCAGAACAGCAACCACCAATTCCATCCTAGAACTGTATCCCATGTATCCATGAGGATTGTTTGGACATTTTGGCCTTCCTTGAACCTCAGAGAAAAGATACCACACACATGGAGGAATAAGAGAAGGATAGAACAGAGAATGCTGTTAGAGGAGGTTTGTTGGATGGTGTAAGCAGGACGTCTTAAAAGTGAAGACTCGAAGCAAAGTAGACACACAAGTTTATGTTCCTAGGCAAGGATGCAAGACAGGAAAGATGGCTTCAAGTCCTTAAAAGACTCATGTAGAAAAGATAAGTAAATGATTCTATTCACTGTGTCTCCATAGGATAGAGAGAAGGCCATTAGATAACAATGATTATATTTGAGAAAGCATTTTAACGCGAAGTTGCCCAGTGATGGGAGAGGCTGAGAAACAGCGGAGCCTACCTCATTGGAACCCCTCACCCTCCACCTGACTGTGAAGTGACTTACTCCCCATTGGAGCCCATGACTCCTTGCTCTTTCCAGTTCCTCTCTCTCTTCATACAGGTACCTTGACATGTAGAGGCCAGATGTGTGACATTGGTAGATGATAAAGCAATCTATTACTCAGGTTGGAGTGACTATATCACTCTTAGAATCTGTGTTGTGTGGTTTTATGGAATCATAAGTGGGCACCCTAACCTTGGGGCTTATCACCCTCTCCATGCCACCACATTTTCTGCTTGCTTATCTCTGACAGATATAACATTGGTCTTGGTTTATTCATGTGCCAGCACTAGGTCTTGTCAGTGAAATAAATCATCCTTAACCTAGAAAGGACAGGCACAATGCCTGTAGGAAGAGCACCTGCTAAGGATCAAGACTGGTACCTGCCTCTGAGTGGGCAGTGAAGTGGCTCGTTCCCAGCACGCAGGAAGGCAGCATGTGATGTGCTAAGGTGGTATGCCCACTTACATGCCAGACACTGTCCTAAGTATGTGATGGCTATTACTTGGTTTATTACAATCATATGATGAGGAATTGCTGTTGGAGCCACGTTTTCCCAGTAAAGAAACGTGTGTATAGACAAGTTAAGTAGCTGGTTTGTGGTCTCACATCTAATAAGAAGTGAACAAGGATCTCACATCTAATCTAATCAGAAATGAAAAAAAAAAAAAAAAGCCCTCTGTGTTCCCAACTCTGGACCCCGTGGCATCCAACTGCACTGTCTCCCTGCAGGAAGGAACTTCCTTCTGAAGAGCATGAGGGATCAGGACAAGCAGCTGGCTCCCCGTACCTCTGCATGCAGGCTTGCATATAGTGAGTCTCCACACTTAACCTCACCATCGTGGTCCCAAAATTCTATGAATCTCTGAAACATCTACATACCAAAGATGAAAGCGGATACATTTTCCATTTGAATTCCTGTCATCTCTGATTTTCATTTATGACAGTATTGTCAGATACTGACACATATGAATCTAAGGTGAATAAACTTAAATGTGAACATTTGTTGCCATAGTTGGTCAAAATGACCAACTGCTGACAGGCATCCTGGGTCAGCTTCCCCCGCCCAGCTCCCCTTAGGAATGCTTCTCCTGCACAGGTGAACAGGTTGTCAGACCTGCCATGTCTGAAAGACTCAAGAGACTTCTGAAGCACGGTATGTACAAAGCATGAGTTCTTCCCAATCCGTTAGACTTTCTGCAAAATAACAGTGTTCGTCATTTTTGTTTTCCCCATGGCTTGCCTTTCCTTCCCTCTCTGAACTTGGGGGAAAATAGAAGCATAATACATAAGTAGTAACTCTAGCAAGCCTCATTTTCTATCAAAACAATTACTTTTAAAAATAGGCCATTTAACAAAAATCTATCAATTAGAGTATAATTTTTATTATTATTCAGAATATGTTAAAGAAACAGGTCCACTCATGAAAGTACTCAAAATACTACACCTTAACGGTAAGCTGTGTATTTTAGAACATTATTTTGAGAAGTGTCTGAATTTTGTCATTTAAATAAAAAGCAATTTATATTGTTGTCATACTGAGTAAGAGGTTTATTGTGGATGAGCTGGAGTTGGTGCTGCCTTCCTTAAGATGTGCTCTTTCCATTCCAGAGCAATATTGATAAATCAATCTTTATAACCACTTTAAAAGAAATTTGCCCCATTATCATTACAGTGCTCCACTATAAGGTTTCTACCTGTCCATGATTTTGGTTCTACAGCTTAATCCTTCCAGAGTTAAAAGTGGCTAATGTAGCTGACCTGGCAGAAATGAAGATATTCTAAACAGGCACTGTGTCTCTCAATCTGACTATCAGACTATTGAAACAATGGGCCCCAAAGAAATGGGAATTTCCCCCCAGGAATCTCATTCTGGGAGAAGAAAAAGTGCCAGCCAAAGGGGGAACTTGACTTCTGGAGAGTTCACATGGTTCTAACAGTTTATCAGAACACCATAGAGGATAAGACTGAAGTCCAGACAAGGGTCAATGGTGGGTGGGCAGGACTACACCTTGACCCCAATTGCTCAGGTGTACATTTCCTATTTAAACTTTAATTTCATTTAAGACCCACCCCCCCAAAGGACTTCAGGGTTTTCTAGATCTCTTTGTCCCTCTTCCCAGTCTGCTCAGGTGTACATTTCCTATTTAAACTTTAATTTCATTTAAGACCCCCCCCCCAAAGGACTTCAGGGTTTTCTAGATCTCTTTGTCCCTCTTCCCAGTGTGACCACATTCAATAAATCTTTTTTCTGCTTTCCACTATTAATTTGGCTCTTTCACTTGGTTTGTTGGGGACAGGTGGTTGAACCTGACTTGGGGCTCAGGCTGTGACCCCCAAGTTCAATAACACTAACATCTTTTGTACACAGGTCTTAGGACCATGCATATCCTGTATCTGATTTGCTTACTGAAAACACGAGCTATGTCCTTTTTTTAACCTGTGTACATGTGGTATGCATTTATATGTGTATGTGTGTTCCCATGTGTGGGCACATGTGTATATGTGTATGGATGCCCAAAGTTGATGGCTGATGTCTTCCCCCATCATTTTTCACTTTATTTATTGAGGCAGGGTCTCTTTCTGAACCCAGAACTCTACCAATTCTAGCTAGTAAAGCTAGCCAGCTTGTTCCAGGGATCCCCTGTCCGGGCCTCCTCGGGATTACAGGTGCCTGACTTTTAGGTGGGTACTGGGGTCTGAACCCTGGTCCTCATGCTTGTAGAGTAAGTGCATTATCCTCTGAGCCCTGTCCCCAGTCCCAAGAACTATGTTTTATTAATCATCAATATCTCAGTGTCCTGTATAACTGTCATAAAGCTTTTTTAAAAAATGCCTTCAAAGGTGTCAAAAGTAATTAATGAACAGTCTGTTTAATGAAAGAAGACCTGGGGAACCATCAGAGAATGATCTTGGTTGATTGTTCAACAATTCTTACCCTTTTGATAAGCTCCGTGTGTGTGTGTGTGTGTGTGTGTGTGTGTGTGTACAGTTCAATGCACGAATCCATCATAAGCTGTTCAGATGTCAATTCTTAACACAAACCCACTCATTCAGGGATGGCAGGATCTTCGCTAAATGCTGCAGCTGTAAAGCTCCACAGACAAGCATAGTCCCTACTGCAGAGAGGTGTACAGCCCAACAGAGAAGACAAGTGTAGGATACATGTGCTTGGCACAGAAAATGTAAGCTTTAGGAAGGGAATATAATGCAGCCAGGTGAGCTGATGGGGATCGGGTGTCCTCCAGGGCAGTGACTAAAGCTGAAGCCAGAGGATGGACATAAGTATGCTGACAGAGTCATGGACAGCAGGGGAGAGTGCCAGTGAGAAAGAACAGCACACATAAAAGCTTTCAAGAAGGAAACGGCATGATATTTTGGTTTGGAGACATAAAGAAGATCTGATATTGAGGGTAAACTAGTCAAGCTAGCATAATGCTACTTCTATGACACAGGCTAACACATTTCTTTTTCAAAAACCATCAGAATTTTTTAAAATTTGGGACAGGGTTGTATGTTTTGCTAAGCCAACTGCAAAGGAAGAATTACTAATAATTACTCATAGAATCAAGCTTCTTAAGTCTTGTTTCATTCTCATAAGAATATACATAATTGGGGCTGGAGAGATGGCACAGCATTAAGAGCACTTGGCTACTCTTGCTAAGGACCAGCATCCATATGGCAGCTAACAATTGTCCCTAACTCCAGTTCCAGGAGATCCAGCGCCCTCTTCTGGCCTCTGTGGGATTTATATGCACACAGACAAAATACTCATCTACATAAAATAAATATTTTAAATGATACAAATAAATTATAAGGTTTGTATTTTTATTAGAATTAAATGCACCAAGATTTCTATATGAAAGGTATTCCAAGGTAAACATCTGTTATATTCATTATTACAGGAATTAGTCTGCACTAAATTATACTGGTATTTAGGGCCAACTAGCACCTTCCTAACTAATCCATTTTCAGTGTATGCTTTCATGTGTTTATTTTAGAAAGTAGCCATAGAATGTAAGATTAAGTCTGTCACTCTCATTTTTAACACTGCTGGTATGAAAGTATCATTAGACCACCCACATCACTGTGGGATGTACATTCTTTAAGAATGATAGGACGAATAAAGGATATGTAAAAATAGCCATTTTGTCTGATTTTCCAGAGAACTCTCTTTTTTCCATAGACGTATACTTTTATGAGAACTACTAACAGTGGTGTTTTTGTCTAAGATCCATGCAGGCAAACTTGTATCCACTAGGGAGCTTTCCAGAAAAGTCATTTTCAAACAATAGAGCAAAAATGCAGAGATCAGCCAACTAATTTATGCCACATCAATTTTGCATAACCAGAAAGCATGAAACTTTAATGTGATCTCACCAAAGTCAAACAAGCCAAACAGAAGTTACCAAAACAGGCCTGGCCTTTCATCTAAACAAACTGATGTCATGCCGGGCTTTGTTCTGAAAGGCCAGGGTGACCATGCTTTTCAATGCATGTATATTAGACAGCAAAGAACTACAAAAGGCACTCAAAGCTAAGTGTCTAGAAACCTAGGATGATTAATGTGAAGCTTTATTTCATATCGGGGTAAAGAACTAGAAAAAGAAAAACCATAAGCTCATTTACTGACTGTAAAGGTCACAATGGAAATGATGGCTGATGATGAGAATCTGTCAAGCTTCCCAGGGAACTCAGAAAGCTATGGCAGAGACTCTGAGATGGGGTACCTGGAGGGCTGCCAGCCATGGGTGGGCTCAGGCCAAAGGAAAAGGGCCACAGAAACCTGAGTCCCTTACACCCTCAGTTCTACTGTAGGGCCCTCTTTCTCCAACAATGGACATTAAGAGGACCCTGCAGGACTTGGATTCTCAGCTTCTAGCTCAGAGGTCTTACTTCCTCCACCATAGCCAGGCATCTCAAGCACTTCTGCCCTCACTGCTTGTGGAAGACCCAACACAGGCCTTGTGTGTCAGCAGGACAGAGAAATAGCAGTGCCTGGTAATCAGCAGCATTCCTCAACAGAAAGCCAGGGTATAGGCAGAACCCCAGTCATTGTAGAAGAGTCTTCAATCAGTTTGTTTCAAGGAAAGCTCTGATTAAGTAAGCTGAAGAAACCTGACCTCAAGAGTCATATGAAAGACAAACAAGACTTACAAAACTTCTCTTTTATAAACACTGTAGCATTACAATCCTAGGAAAAATTGGAAATAACCTGCACATTTAAAAATAAATGCTCAGATCATAAGCTCCTTTTTTAAAATTTTATTTATTATTTTTTAAAATTTAATATGGATGAGTGTTATGCCTGCATGTAAGTGTTAGGCAATGCCCATGGAGGACAGAAGAGGGCGTTGGTTCCCCAGAACTGGAGTTACAGATGGTTGTTAGCTGCCACGTAGGTGCTGAGAATCCAACCCAGGTCCTCTGCAAGAGCAGCCAGTGCTCTTAACTGCTGTGCCATCACTCCAGCCTCTCAACTACCGTTCTTATACAGCCCAGGCTGCCCTACCTAAGGATGGCACTGCCCACAGTAGGCCGGGCTCTCCTACTGTAATATAGAGAGGGAGGCACAGAGGAATGCCTTATAAGTGATGGTCAAATCAAGAGTCCTTTATTAGCTGGCAGTCAGAGAAGGGCCTAACCCACCAAAGAACTCTCAACTCTGAGGGGAGGCATAAAGCTTAAAACCACAATTACATCATGTCAGGAGCAAAGCCAAACATCATATCACCATATTTACACCAGACCAGGGACAGGTCAGTTAACAATGAGGTTTTTAATTAACAAAAAGTGGGTTTCCTCTTCACTTCCTTGGTTGTTTCTTTTGCTACACAGAAGCTTTGTAGCTTAATGAGGTCTCACTTATTGATTGTTGACCTTAATGCCTAAGCAGCTGATGTCCAATTTAGAAAGTCCTTTCCTATGCCCCTATCTGGGAGGGTACTGCCTATGTTTTCTTCTAGCAGTTTCAGAGTTTCGGCTTTTATATTGAGGTCTCTTGATCCATTTGGAGTTGACTTTTGTGCAGGGTGAAAGATAAGGGCCCAATTTCATTCTTCTACAGATGGAAATCCAGTCTTGCCGGCACCATGTGTTCAAGAGGCTGTTTCTCTTCCATTTTGTGTTCTTGCACCTTTGTCAAATATCAGGTGACTGAAATTCCATGTATTCATGTTTGGGTCTTCTATTGATATGCATGTTTATTTTTGTCCTGGTGTTATGATGATAGGTCTGTAACATAATCTGAGACCTAGTATGGTGACCCCCCCCCCCAGCAGCATTGTTCTTTTTGCCCAAGATTTGATTTCTTTAGCAATACTGGGCCTTTTACGATTCCATACAAATTTTAGGATTTTTTTTTTCTTCTAGCTCTGTGAAGCATGTCGTGAATATTTTGATTGGCATTGCATTGAATCTGTGATGGCTTTTGATAAGATGGTCATTTCACAATATTAATTCTACCAATCCATGAGAATGATAGGTCCTTCCATCTCCTAATGTCTTCCTTTACCTCTTTCTTTAAAGATTTAAAGTTTTCACTAGCAAACAGCATGAGAGGATAGGTTCAGACCTCCATCGGGTGTAGCAGCTGGGATCTCAGCAGACCACCAGAGGATGCCAAGCTCTTGTCTCCCTCTTCCCTCCATCTAGCAGGGCCTGAGAACCCAGGGGACTGCCTGAGAGCCCTGGGATCCTGCCTCCTGTGGTGATGAGCTTCCCCTAATTGCGCCATACCCATCCCCCTACCTGGGGATTTGTGAGGCCTCTCCCAAGGCCCTAGGGCAGATCTGGCTTTGATAGGCTAAGGCTGAGATCCTAGCAAGCAGCTGGACTGAGTTCAGACCTTTATCTGTGTAGTGGCTCAGACTTAAGCAGAGGGCCAGAGAGTTCTGGCCTCCCTCTGGCTTCCCCCTGGCATAAGGTTGAGAATACAGGGGACAGCCTGAAAGCACCCAGATCCTGCCTCCAGCTGCTAAAGGTAGCCTGAGTGTACCTGACTAGAAACTGAATTGGGCTTCTGTGGGTACTCCTGAATAGCTCATCTGAAGCCATCAGTCCCCTCCAAATTAAACCCGAGAGAACCTGAACCCTGTACCAACCAGCTTTACATAACCAATAAAGAAAGGATCAAGGCACCCGGATAATTCAAACATAAGCATACTTCAACTTAATTCTAATATCAGAATCACAAACAAAAGAAATTCACATGCCAACACCACAACAAAAGAACAGAAAATGGAAAGCCAAAACATGTCCCCACCAAACTCCACCAATCCTGTAGAAGAGAGCTATAAGGAGAACCCCCTAGAGATAATCCAGGACACTGAATTTAAAAGAAAAATCGTAAAAATGATCAAGGAATTCAACAAATATAAAGAACACATGAAAAAATAGATTAAAGAGCTAAAAGAAGATAGGGAT
The DNA here is from genome assembly GCF_000622305.1 of Nannospalax galili. Classification (NCBI taxonomy): domain Eukaryota; kingdom Metazoa; phylum Chordata; class Mammalia; order Rodentia; family Spalacidae; genus Nannospalax; species Nannospalax galili. Next base: position 1,093,720 of record NW_008359214.1, read on the forward strand.
AAACTTCTGAATGACTTCAAAAAGGAGAGAGAAACATTGAAAAAAACTCAGGCAGAAATGAAGAAGGAAGAGCAAACCTCGATAAACCAACTTGAAACAACAGGGGAAAGCCTCACCACTAGAATGAATGAAGTGGAAAACAGAATATCAACACAGGGGGATACAGTTGAAGAACTGGACCACTCAAACAGAATATGGAAAATTTTAAAAAACACAGGAATGGACTATGCAAGAAATGTGGGACACCATGAAAAGACCAAATCTACTGTTCATAGGAATAGAGGAAGGAGAAGAATTTCAGGTTAATGGTGTTGACCATATCTTAAACAGGATTGTAGAAGAGAATTTCCCAAAATTAAGGAAAGACATCCTGATACAAATACAGGAAGCACATAGAACACTAAATAGACAGGATCAGAAAAGAAACTCCCCACAACATATCACAGTAAAAACACTAAGTGTACAGAACAAAGAATACTGAAAGCAAAAAAAGAAAAACAAGTCACATACAAAGGAAAGCCCATCAGGATTACAGCTGACTTATCAATGCAAACTATGAAAGACAGAAGAGCCTGGACCAACGTATTTCCATTTCTACATGATGAAAGATGCCAGCCTTGAATACCATACCCAGCAAAAATGTCTATTAGAGTTGAGGGGTTAAGAAAAATCTTCCATGACACGAATAGCCTGAAAGAATACATGTCCACAAAACATGCCCTTCAAAGAATACTTGAAGCAACACAGAGAACAGAGGGAGAAACAACTATACCCTATGGGCAACGAAAGAAAATAAACAAAGATATAATCTAGGAAACACAAAATTACACGAAGAACACAAACAGCAATCAAAATGATGGCAACCAATACACATCTTTTAATAATAACCTTAAATATCAATTGACTGAACTCCCCAGTCAAAAGATACGGGCTAAGTGAATAGCTTAAGAGACATTTGCTGTCTGCAACTCTTTGCTGTCTGCTAGAAACCCATCTCACCTTCAAGGACAGGTACTACCTTAAGGTAAAAGGATGGAAAAGAATATTCCAAGAAAATGGTACTAAGAAACAAGCAGGGGTTGCAATTCCAATATCTGACAAAAGAGACTTCAAAGTAAAACTAATCAGAAGAGATAAGGAGGGTCACTTCATTCTGATCAAAGGAACAGTTAACCAAGAAGATATTATAATCCTTAACATATATGCACCAAATTGTGGTGCACCCAAATTAATAAAAACAACACTACAGGACTTTAAGACACAAATTCCCCCCAACTCAGTAATAGCAGGGGACTTCAATATCCCACTGCCTCCATTAGACAGGTCAACTGGACAAAGAATAAACAGAGAGACATCTGAATTAAATATACCATACATCAAATGGATCTAACAGACATCTTTTGATTATTCCACCCAAACACCAAAGAATACAACTTCTTCTCAGCACCTCATGGAACTTTTTCAAAAACTGACCATATGCTGGGCCATAAAACAAACCTCAACAAATCAAAAATATTAAAATAATTCAATGCATTCTATCAGACCACAAAGCAATAAAGCTCAAAATCAACACTGGACAAAGCCCTAATCACTATGTGAACTCATGCTGATTGAACAACACACTCCTAAACAATCAGTGGGTCAAAGGAGAAATTAAGAAAGAAAGAAAAGATTTCCTGGAATTCAATGAAAAAGACAACACAACACAACCTCTGGGACACATTAAAAAGTGACCCAAGAGGAAAGTTTATAGCCCTAAGTGCCTATATTAAAAAATTGGAAAGAGCCCAAATAAATGACCTAACACTGCAACTCAAGGCACTAGAAAGGCAAGAACAAATGAAACTCAAACCCAGCAGAAGAGAAGAAATAACAAAAATCAGAGCAGAAATTAATGAAATAGAAACAAAGAAAATAATTCAAAGAATCAGTGAAAATAATAGCTGGTTCTTTGAAAAGTTAAACAAGATAGACAGACCCTTACCCCAGTTTAAAAAAAGAAAGAAAGAGCAAATACAAAACAACAGAATCAGAAATGAAAGGGGAAACATCACCACAGACACCTATATGCTACTAAATCTGAAAGTCTAAAAGAAATGGATGGATATCTGAAATCACGGGAACTGCCAAACTTAAACCAAGAAGAGATCAACAGTTTAAACAGACCCATAACATATAAGAAATTGGAACAGTAATACAAACCCTCCCAACTGAAAAAAGCCCAGACCCAGATGGATTTACAGCAGAATTCTAACAGACATTTAAAGAAGACCTCCAACCAACACTACTTAAATTAGTCAAAATGATAGAAACAGAGGGAGAACTCCCAAATTCCTTCTATGAAGCCAGCATCACTCTAATACCCAAACTGGGTAAAGACACAACCAAAAAAGAAAATTATAGACCCATATCCTTAATGATCATAGATGCAAAAACTCTCAACAAAATACTTCCAACCACATACAGACACACATCAAAAAGATCATTCACCATGATCAAGTAGACTTTACCCCAGAGACACAGGGATGCTTCAATATATGCAAGTCAATAAACATCATTAATCTTAAATGGACTCAAAGACAAGAACCACATTGTCATCTCAATAGATGCAGAAAGGGCTTTTGACAAAATTCAGCATGCATTTATGTTCAAAGTCCTAGAGAGAATTGGACTGAAGGGAACATACCTCAACATAATTAAAGCTATATACAACAAACCCACAGCCAACATCATTCTAAATGGAGAAAAACTGGAAGTATTCCCATAAAAATCAGGAACCAGACAAGGGTGTCCACTATCTCCCCTCCTTTTCAACACAGTGATTGAAAATCTTGCTAGACTAATAAGACAGGAGAAGGAAATTAAAGGAGTACTATTGGAAGAGGTCAAACTATTACTTTTTGCAGATGATATGATGCTATACCTAAGAGATCCTAAAAGTTCCACCAGAAAAATCCTAGAACTTATCAACACCTTCAGTATACTGGCAGGTTATAAAATCAATGTACAAAAATCAGTAGCCTTTCTATATACCAATGATAAGCAATTGGAGAAAGAATATAGGGAAATGCTCCCATTCACAATTGCTGCAAAAAAAAAAAAAAAAAAAATCTTGGAATAAATCTGATCAAAGACACCAAAGATCTCTACAATGAAAGATTTAAATCATTAAAGAAAATGATTGAGGAAGACACCAGGAGACGGAAGGACCTCCCATGTTCATGAATTGGAAGAATTGATATTGTGAAAATGACCATCCTACCAAAAGCAATATATAGATTCAATGCAATCCCAATTAAAATCCTCGTGACATCTCACAGAATTAGAAAAATGCATCCTCAAATTCATATAGAGGCACAAAAGACCCTGGATAGCCAATGCAACCCTGAGCACAAGAGCAACGCTGGGGGGATTACTATACCAGATCTCAAATTATACTACAGAGCTATAGTCATAAAAACACCATGGTACTGGTGCAAAAACAGACCCATAGACCAATGGAACATCATTGAAGTTCCAAACCTGAGTACACACAATTTCAGCTACCTGATATTTGACAAAGGTGCCAAGAACACACAATGGAGGAAAGACAGCATGTCCAACAAACGGTGCTGGCAAAACTGGATTTCCACCTGTAGAAGGATGAAACTAGACCCTTATCTTTTGCCTTCCACAAAAGTCAACTCCAAATGGATCAAAGACCTCAGTGTGAAACTGGAAAATCTGAAAGTATTAGAAGAAAAATATTGGCAGTAACTTGCAACATATAAGTATAGGAAAGTATTTTCTAAATCAGACAGAAGTTGTTCAGGAATTAAGGTCAGCAATCGATAAGTGGGGCTTCATTAAACTAAAAAGCTTCTGTACAGAAAAAGAAACAATCAAAAAAAATGAAGAGAAAACCCACAGAATGGGAAAAAAACTTCACCAGTGACACATCTGACAGAGGTTTAACATCCAGAATATATAAAAAACTCAAAAAAACAAAGAATTGAGAAACCAAATGACCTATTTAAAAGATGGGCTAAAGATGTAAACAGTTCTAAAAGGAAGAAATAAAAATGGCTAAGAAACATCTCAAAAAGTGTTCAACATCATTAGTAATTAGGGAAACGCAAATTAAAACCACCCTGAGGTATCACCTTACCCCAATCAGACTGGCTAGGATCAAGAGAACAAATGATACCAAATGCTGGTGAGGATGTGCAGAAAGGGGCATGCTCATTCACTGCTGGTGGGATTGCAAACTCATGTAACGTCTATGGAAAACAGTGTGGAGAACTCTTAAAAAACTAAAAATGGCCCTATCATATGACCCAGTTATACCACTCTTTGGCATACACCCAAAGGACTAATCTTATTGTAGAGACACTTGTACAACCATGTTTGTTGCTGCTCTTTTCACAATAGCTAAGAGATGGAAGCAATCTAAGTGTCCTTCAACTGATGAGTGGTTAACAAAAATGTGGTATATTTACACAATGGAGTTCTGTTCAGCAGTAAAGAAAGATGAAAAAATGAAATTTGCAGGTAAATGGATGGATCTAGAAACTGTTATACTAAGTGCAGTAACACAGACTCAGAAAAACAAACAACATATATTCTCCCTCATATTTTGAATCTAGCACCAAATCCTTTTAAATTCCAGGTCCTTTTAATAAGATGATGCTATACAGCAATCCCTTCTGCATGAAATAACTACCATCATCACAACTTCAGCTGAGCCTGATCGCTAAACGTAGTCACAATTGGGCTTGTTGATGGTTGTGCTCATTCATTCAAGGAGGGCCAAGCAGGGTCACTGGACCCTCACTGAAGTATCCAGCCACTCTTCCCAGCCAACTGTATGTAATTTGACCCTAATAACATATAGCCTTCCAGATTTGGGGAGCGCTAAAATATACAATCTGCAGAAGGCTGGGAAGAGAAGGCATGACCCATGCTGGGTAAAGGCTATCCAGTGTGCAAACTCTCAGGTCATACATACACTTCAGCAGCCCCTCAGTTATCTTGGTAAGTAAGCTCAATAAATTCATTGATTTCCCAGTAAAACTTTAATGAAACATTGGCTCAACACTAGAACCTTAAAAGGGAACAAGCACTGCTTAGCATCCCCAGGAAAAGAAGTTTCACAGCTGATGGAAAATTTATTTGTTAATGCTATTATGTCTCATAATTTGTTTTAAAAAGAAAATGAGAATGTAAAAGATGTTAAAAGGATATGGGAATGGAGATATTTTCCAAAATAGAGAAAATGAAAAAGCCTAAGCAAGTGATGAAGGTCTGTTTAGGTTTGTTATGCTATATAAAGGCTGAGACAAAAATAATATACACAATTTCTTAAAATTTCTATGGTCATAGTTCAGTCAACTAATTTAAGGAACAAAATATGTATATTTATCTGAGAATATTTTGTTTTTTACCTAAGCCCTATCTACATAGCACATGATAATTAAAAGTACCAGACTGGTGGAACTAACCTTATTGGATGTTTAATAGCCATATTTTAAGGCCTATACTAATATGGTCAGAGGGACTTAAAGGACAGTTTTTGCCTCTTGCCCTCCAAGGTCAACCAAGTTCCAGGGGACTATAGCACATCCCTCAAAATGTCCTGTAACTGTGCTGAGTCACCTGTTCTCTTGTTCAGGGAGGACATAGAGACCCCATGAGATGGACTTGAACCAGTGTTCAGTCTACAAAAAGGAGGGTCAACTTAGAGGAAACATCTCATTCATGCTTCCAAGTGAAGCCAGACGTGGTCGAACAGGACCTTTGACTTATCTTCACATAGATGGAGCTGGTATAAGAAAGGAGCCAGGAGTTCCTCCCAAGCCCATGTGACCCCTGAGGAACAAATCCTCAAATGACCTTAAGTGTAAAAATAAATTGATTTATTTGGGCCAACT
>NW_008359214.1:1099687-1128987 GCF_000622305.1 Nannospalax galili
GTTCAAGGGATTACACTTCCCAGATATTAGGCTTAAGTCTATATAAAAAGTTATTTAGACATTTCTCATTGATGACTTTGTTCCTAACAAGAAAGTACAACTCAGATGTAAGAGCTCAAATATTGGTCTCCAATACTGTAGTGCCCACTTGTAGCTAAGGGAGACAACCAGCTATTGTTCTAAAATGATGGATAAATTTGTTTTCTCCCCCTATCTAGAAGTCTTTGAGAATGAACTGACACTGATTCTAGCCACTCCAACAGCTATTAAAGTGTGTGAAAATAAATCCCCACCCCTTCTCCCCAGCCAACTAGTCCAGCCTTGGAAGACAAAAGAAATATGAGGAAGAACCTAATAGAGGGATGCTTTTGGAAACCCTTGTCAAGAAACTCCAATGGACTTGCATATGAACATTTGAAAATTGCCCTGTTCTGACTTTTTTTCTAGTTCCCTGTCTAGAACTTGCAATGCTAATTACTCTTGCCTTTACTTCTCCTTCACATCTCCTATTTACAACTCAAGGACTTTCTTTTCCACATAGAGACAAGAGTTATGCAATTTGGGAGTCTTTTAGATAGACCCACTGAAGGGGTACTCCAGTTGCCTCAGCCTGAGTCCCTGTTCAGTATGGAAGAAGCCAGAGTGGTCTTCATCCCTGTTCCCTATTGGCAATTTGGGTAATCCCTTCAGAGGATGGCATGATAAGAATAGGAGGTAGGAATTGGCTAGAAAGTGAGGGTAAAAAGTCCCCAAAGAAAAGTAGCCAATTTATTGGATAAAAGTCAAAATGTCCTTGGGCTTCTTAGCCACATATTCTGTTCCAAAAGCCAAAAATGTCAATAGTATTTTGGAGCTTTTATCTAATCCTTAAAAGATTTTAGGGTTACCTCTTCAGAGGGGGGGAATGTTAGAGTAGCCAAAAGCCACATAAATATAAATAAATGAAAGAAAAGAAAAAGAAGAATGTGATGAGGAGATATGGGAGGTGTTGGAAGGGAGGGAGTGGGCACGGACTTGATCAAAATACCTTATATGCATGTATGAAATTATCAATAAAGTTTTTGTAAAAGTTAAAAAAAAAAGATTTGAAGTTTTCACTGTAGAGATCTTTACTGTCTTAGGTTAGGTTTATTCCTAAATAGTTTTTTTGAGATTATTGTGAATGGGAGGTTTTGCTTGAATGCATTTTCTAATTGTGTATTAGTCACGGTTCTCCAAAGACACAGAACTGGTAGAATGAATATATGTGTATAGAGATTTATCAGCCCTTAGCTCACAGGATAGAGTCCGAGTAGTCTAACAATGGCTGCACCACAATAGAGGGGCTGAGAATTCGTAGTCACTCAGTCCATGAGGCTGGATGTCTCAGTAGTCCCAATCTGGCGCTGAAGGTCTGACGAATTCCAGAAGATCAGCTAGTCTTCAGTCTACAGCAGCAAGATGAACTCACCAGAGAGAGAGAGAGAGAGAAGGCAAGCAGCAAGAAGCCAGGCGTTCTCCTCTGCCATGGCCTTTTATACAGGCTGCCATCAGAAGGTAACACTCATATTTAGGGTGTGTCTTCCAGCTTCAGATGATCCAATCAAGAAGATCACTCTCATTTCAGTTAATCCCAGGTTCAGTCAAGTTGACACCCAGGATTAGCCATCAAAAATTGCTTGTTATTGGTATAGAGAAAGGCTGCTGATTTTTGTAAGTTGATTTTATAACCTGCCACTTTACTGAAACTATTAATCATTTCTAAGTTTTCTGGTAGAATTTTTGGGATCTCTTATGTTGGGAACCCTGCTGTTAAGGTTGGCTCCTTTCTCAGCAGGGGCTTCCTTCCTGACTTACCTGGAAAGTGCCTCCAAGCAAGGATGCCTGACCTTAGTCAAAACATGACCTTTGGCATAGTTACCTGCGATAAAAACTGCCCCCAGGTTTTTTCTATATGATAATCAGGCATTGCCCTATAGTCAGACGATGGGATCCCACTACCACATGTAAATAAAGCATACTATGAGCACCTATCAGCTGAAGCTTTGGCTGCTGCCTCCACACTATATTTTCCCTGACCCCCATTGAATAAACGGAACTGTTTCACTGAGTCTGGAGCTGTATCACTGAATCTGACTTCCTGGAAGGGCTTTCTTCCGTCAGTGCTCACTGGCTGTCCTGATCCCGTTCATCGCTTCTGCTCCCTTTGTCCTCATGGACCGGTGGCGAACGACCCACGAGGGGAGGGAGAGACCCCCACATCTTATATATCATATAGTTTGCAAATAGTGATAATTTGACCTCTTCTTTTCCTATTAGTACTGCTTTAGTTTCCTTCTCTTGTCTTATTTCTCTTGCAAGAGTTTCAAGCACTATATTGAAAAGGAGTGGAGACAGTGAATGACCCTGTCCAGTTCCTGATTTTAATGGGAATGCTTTCAGTTTTTCTCCATTTAGGATGATGTTGGCTATGGGTTTGTTGTATATAGCTTTATTTGTGTTGAGATATGTTCCCTCCAGATCAATTCCTTCTAGGGACTTTTAACATGAAATGCATGTTGGATTTTGTTAAATACTTTTTCTGCATCTATTAAGGTGACCACGTGATTTTTGTCTTTAAGTCCATTTATATGTTTTATTACATTTATTGATTTACATATATTGAACCACCCCTGAATCTCTGGAATAAAGCTGACTTGATCTTGGTGGATAATCTTTTTGATGTGTGTCTGAATGCAATTTGTGAGTATTTTGTTGAGTATCTTTGCTTCTGTGTTCATTAAGGATATGGGTCTATAGTGTTTTTTTGTTGTTGTATCTTTACCTGGTTTTATTATTAGAGTGATACTGGCTTCATAAAAGGAGTTTGGGGGTTTGCCCTCTGTTTCTATCTCTTTGAATAATTTAAGAAGTATTGGTTGTAGATCTTTAAATGTCTTGTAGAATTCTGCCATGACTACATCTGGGCCTGGGCTTTTTTTATTTGGGAGGTTTTATATTACTGTTTCAATTTTTTTATTTGTTATGGGTCTGTTTAAGTTGCTGATGTATTCTTGGTTTACCTTTGGTGGTGTCCATGACTTTATAAATTCATCCATTTGTTTTAGATTTTTTAATTTAATGGTTTCAGTTAAGAAAAACAAGTTTCTCAGCATTGCAGGAACAATGGGCTCCATGGAGATGCAGGTATAGCTGGGTGGGAGGATGTGCTACCTGTACGTGTTACCTGGCTACTTGTAAGTTTCCCAGCATTGTAGAAACAATATACCCTCCTTGAAACTGCAGGTATGGCCTTCATGGCTGACTGACTCTGCCTGGCTTACTGCAATTAGAGGGTGATGGGGGAGTGACAGAAACACAGGGTGAAGCAAAAGTCAGAAGAAAATGGAGTCAGCTTTGCCATTCTACTATAACAATTAGCAATGAAGAAAATGACTGACCAGAGACATCTAGATCTCTGGAAATCATTAGAGAGCTAGCCTTGATCTAAGTCTGGGCAAGGTCTGGGCCAGTAAAAAATAGAACCCAACAGAGGGATGCTTTTGGAAGCCCCTGTCAAGAAACTCCAATGGACTCTCATATGAACATTTGAAAATTGCCCTGTTCTGACTTTTTTCTGGTTCCCTGTCTAGAACTTGTAATGCTAATTACTCTTGCCTTTACTTCTCCTTCACATATCCCATTCATAATTCAAGGAATGTCTTCTCCTCTTAGAGACAAGAGTTATACAATTTGGGAGTTTTTTAGATAGACCCACTGAAGGGGTACTCCAATTGCCTCACCCTGCATTGTGTTCAGCATGGAAGAAGCCAGAGAGGTCTGCTTCACTATTCCCTATTGGCAATTTGGGTAAGCCCTTTAAAGGATGGCATGATAAGAATAGGAGGTAGGAATTGGCTAGGCAGTTAGGGTAAAAAGACCCCAAAGAAATGTAGCCAGTTTCTTTGCTAAAAGTTAAAATGTCCTTGGGCCTGTTAGCAACATACTCTGTTCCAAGGCCAAAAATGTCAAAAGTATTTGGGAACTTGTATCTAATCCTTAAAAGATTTTAGGGTTCCCTTCTTCAGAGTGGGGAATGTTGGAGGGGAGGGAATGGATATGGATTTGATCAAAATACCTTATTGCATGTATGAATTTCTCAATAAAGTTTTTGTAAAAAAAAAAAAAAAAAGTGACCAAACTTTCCATCCCCCAAAGATAATTAACATTTGCTTTCTTTTGTCCTAATATTTTTGCCAGGATAGTACTGAACAATGTTTTTAGCTGTATCCTCTAACTCCAGAAATCGAAGAATCCACATCATGGCAAAATGATTTGTTTAACCAAGAGTCCCATCATGAACCCCCATGAATTTGAAAGTGATTCACACACATACAAAGCAATATTCCTCTCCCTGACATCCACAGATCCCATATAACAAAATGTGCTAAAGGAGCTGGAGAAGTGCAATGCAGTGAACCGCTTCTGCGCAGACGTGTCAAGTGGGTATTCATTTTGTCCAAGCCTCACTGTATTTTTGGACATTGAATTTGGCATGAGACATTAAACCAGCTAGGCCTTTGCTGCTCTTTGCTTGGATTCCTCCAAAAACTTGGGAAAGCTGGTCATTGGATATGATAAAAATGGAAATAATATTCACCTGAGTGGTCACAGGGCACTGTGAAATGGACCTGTTACTCCAGAATCTTTTCTTGTGAGCTTACCTAAATCAAGTTAAGCAATGGCTATATTCTTTCTAATAAATGTGTAGCAACGATTAAAAAAAAAAAAAAAAACTTTAAAAAAAGGAAAAACACAAAATGAAGAAGAAAATGCCCCACAGACAAGGCCATAGGCCAATCTGATAATCTGATTAGGGAAATACTTCAGTTGAAGTTCCCTCTTCCCAGATAACTCTAGGTTTGTGTCATGTTGACAGTGGAATCTAATGATGACACCTCTCTTATGGGTGGGGTAGTGTTTAGTGTTTGCATATAACCCATACATATTCTCCTGTATACTTTAAATCATCTCGATTAGTTGTAATACTGAATATAATGCAAAAATTGTGCAAAGTTGTTATGCTGCATTGTTTAGAGAACTGTGACAAGAAGAAAAAAAACTATAAATATTCATTACAAATGCAATTTTCTTTCTGATTATTTTTAACTGACATTGATTGAAGCCATTGATGGGGAACCCTCAGATACAGTGGGTTGAAGACTCTACTTAGGAACTTATAAGCTTTTTCTTTCCAAGCCCACACATCTTTATCTAGATTTTTTTCAAGGTCAATGTGTTAAGTAAGTGGTGGAATTATCTGGAGAAACTGTAAGCAAGATTTACATGGAAAAGAACATTACATAAAAGAAAGAAAAGAAAAAACCAGAAAGGGACTAGCAAAAGAAAAACGATAAGAAACAGAAGGAAATAAAGAGAGATCACCAAGGAAAGAGATGCTCGGTGGGAGTGGGAGTGGATGGGTCAAGAGAAATCTGAACTTACTTCTCAGTACATAAAACCCTGCAGTGCTCATTCCCAAAAACTTTAGTAAATATTCATGTGACCTCTAGGCTTCTGGAGTCAGACCAGGGGGTATGTATAAACCACTCAGCTACACCTGGTGACATCTAAGCCTGCCTCCAAAACAGCAATCACAACGGAGGGCTTGTTCGAGGAGGAAACCAGTCTTGTGAAATTTCTGCAGCTGATTCCAGAACGGCACATGTTATTTTGTTTTCATTTTGTTGTAACTGTCATTTTAAACCTTTGGTTCCCACTAAATATATGACTTCTAGCTGCTATTTTTGCACTTTAAAAACTGCAGTTTCAGCTTCCAGATCACATTCCCACCCATAAATGTAACAAACTGAAAGGGTCTACTGGAAAATGCTGCTCTGTTTAACTTTTGGCATCTGAGATGTACCCCACAGAGTGTGCCTCTGTTTCACACTGTGTGAAAAGATGAACAGTTTCGCACCCAGGAGATCAAATTAACTAATGAGGTAAATCTGACTTTCATGGGTGAACCACCACACAGTGTTTGAGGATTCATCTGAAAGGGACTTTACAAAACTCCATTGGTGAAATAAATTTCATCAAGTAGTTTGTGAGCAGCTCTTGAGAATGTCTTCCTTAAGGGAGGCAAGATAGTGGGAACCAGGACTCCTGAAGCTCCCAGCACCAGCAGCCTACTCACTTGGAGAGTTACAGAGGTCTGGAGTGGGGACACTACTCCAAAGGGTCATGAAAGCCCCAGACTAATGGAAGTTCCGCATATGGCTTTGGGGCCACAGTCAAGTGACTGTGAGGAGGTTGAGAGGTGTGACAGGAGGGTGGGGAGCAACCAGCCTGAAGGGAAAGCCAGTGTGGAAGAGGCACAAAGGGGATTCAACAGCCTAGTGTGACGAAAGCAGATATTAGTTATGTTGACATTCTGTAGACTAGACTAGAGCTTAGCCACTTCACTACAAGGAAAGCTGAGAACTGTGTTGCATGTGCTTAAAAGAGAAGAGAGCTGTGAGCAAACTGATGCTCTCCACCATGGTCACCTCTCTGATCTGATTTTCTACTTTATAGAATACTATTTACACACGATTCCTTATAGAAGTCCCACAATGCAGGGATCCTGTGGTATCAGGTGAATTCTTGTGATATGACAGCATAAACTACAGATTTCTGTTGTGATAAAACTAACTCTCAAGGGGGAGAATGATTGCCAAATTACATGTGGAAAGTTAATGACAATAGCATAGACAGGCTGTACAGTTTATAAAGAAAGCACAGACTCCCATAGGAAATTCAGTTAGAATATCAGAAAATATAACAACAAAAACTGCTTTAGGGTAACTCTGAGGCAATTTGAAACATCTCCCTTTTAAATCACAGAAAAGCCCTTTTGATGTCCTACAGTTAGATTGAGATGGACCAGAGAGATGTCACTCTAGCTCTCCCTAGAGCAATTAGGTAAGAATTAATTAGAGCAGTGTTAATATTAATAATAGGTCCATTGTAAATTACCCCTTTTAATGGTTTATTTTTCTTTACATAAGCTAAGACATTTAGGGCAGGGTGATTTGACTCCTTGATAGGAGCAGTTAGACCCTCCTCATACCAGTTTAGCAGTTGTGAACCTTAAGGAAGCTGCACTACAACTGCACCTGCTTGATACCAAAACCACAAGCTAGCTCCAGAAGGTACTATCCCAGTCACAGTTATTTTAAACAGCTTGGGCTAGATGGGACCATTTTGCCATCTCAAAGTACAATGAACTCTCACATTTATTTTCCACAAGACCAGAAGAGGGACATTTCCGCTTGTGGCCCTAAGGAAGGGCTGTGATTGGTCCAAATATGCTTCTCCGTTTACATGAAGGATTGCTGTGATTAGTGAAAACATTCTTACCATACTTCCTGTCTGGCTATGTATAGAACAGGCTGTTTCGCTCATTTTTAAGTCAAGCTTCTTTCAAGGAATCTTTTCTTGCCTACTTTTGATCATTAGTAGAGCAGGCTGAGCTGGAAACATGAAGAAAACATGGCAGAGCTGCTCACTGCTGCTAAATGCTGCCAGAAGTCAAGGATTTAAAGAGCCGCCAAGTGCCAGGGCCAGCGATGGCTAAAGCTAAGAGCAGTAGGCCTCCAACCTCAGCATCTACAGCATTAGACTCTACTTCCAGTTAGAGCAACAGGCACCTAGCCCTCAAGGGCTTAGAGCTGTACTCAATGGCCCAGGACTGTCAGTGCTAGAAGAACTTCTCCATACCTACACACGACCCTATTTTGAGTAGAGCAAAAGGGTCCTACCAGGGTGACTAGTAACAAGATAAGTCTATAATTATAAAGAAAAGCATAAAGAAGCTGAAAATCACCTGAAATTTGAACACAGATCATCACCACTAACATTGAGAATAAAATATTTTTAAGTATTTTCCTAGACAAAAAAATACCCCCTTCTTATAATTTTGTAAGTCAAATGTGATCTGAACCATTGCCTCTCCAGCTAGTGGAAATTCCCTCTCTCATCTGAGGAGCCCCTCCTGTTCCTTTATGGGATCATACAAGATTTCCAAACAGAAATGCTACCAAAGAAACAGGGAGAGGTTCTGATGTCAAAACTCAGGTTTGCCTCTATCAGCACTGACTCTTCAGTTCCCAAATCTACTACTGACAGGAGTTCTCAATAATTAGCACTCCACTCTCAGCAGTCAGATAGGCCCCACTAAGTTCAGCCTGAGGTCAGCTCCACTGCTAAAGGCTAAGGGTGACCACAGCTTGTGTGCAGCGCCATAACTCTGAAATTTATATACACTAGTCTTGTTTCCTTTTAGTTTGTGTATGCATACAGATGTGTGTATGCATAGATTTGTTATATATATATATATATATATATAGTCAGTCCTTATAACTGTTGGTTCCACAGTAAAAGATTCAACTAAACTCAAATAAAAAATATTTTAAAATAAGACGCTGAAGAGGTGGCTTAGTTGGTAAAGAGGTTTGCTATATGAGCATGAAGACCTGAGTTTGATCCTCAGCACCCAGGTAAAAATATCCAGCATCATGTTGTATACCTGTAGTCTTAGAGCTAGGGAGGAAGACAGGAGGATCCCTGGGCCTTGCTGACCAGTCTAACTAAATGGGCTAGTTCCAGGTTCAATGAGATACCCTGTCTCAAAAGCTAAGGTGAAGAATAAGTAAATGAGGAAAATATCCAATGTCAATCTTTGGCTTTCACACGCATACACACAAACAATGCACACACACATACACACACACACCCTACACAAAAATAAATAAAATAAAATTCCATTTAAAAATATTTAAAAATAAGAAATTGTATCTATACTGAACATGTACAGACTAATTGTTTAGCATTCCATAAACAACATAGTTTTGCGCTCATTTATTCACATTTACATTGTATTAGATGTGATAGGTAAAGTAGAGATGATTTAAAGTACGCATGTGGGGGGCTGGAGAGATGGCTCAGAGGTTAAGAGCAGTGGCTGCTGTTGTAGAGGACCCAGCTTCAGTTCCCCGCACCCATATGGTGGCTAACAACTGTCCTTAACTCCAGTTCCTGGGGATCTGATGCCTTCTTCTGACCTCCATGGCATTGCACGACATGGGTGCACTTCCATACATGCAGGCAATACACTCATACACATAAAATAAAAATAACAAATAAAATATTTTAAAGTATGCATGAGGATATATGAAGTCATATCAAGTACTGCTTCACTATCTGTAGGGATTTTAGCATCCCTGGCTTTCAATATGTGTGATATCTTCAATGTGCTTTATTCCTGTCCCCAACTTCTCTTACTTCATTGCTTTCCCTTAAATTTGTGAGTTACACTCGAATTTTTAGTGCCTACTCTAGCAATTTTGATAAGTTTTAAAAATCTGTTCATTTTTTATTATTCTAAGTGATAGATGTTCTATAAATAAATGCTTTAATACCACTTAGACCATCCAAAACTTATGCAAAAATTGTCTGATATTTTACTTAAACAATTTTTAACTTCATATATTAAATATTATCATTTTGTACATTTTTTCCTTGGATTTATCCCACATTTCCAATATTTTTATTATTATTTCATTTTTTAACCCTAAACCCTTCTAGAAACAATTTTCATCTACCTTCAGAATTTCCCTTAGTAAGTATCTAAAATCTGTCAGTCTAAAATCTGTTCTTTAAAGGTAATTTTGCTTTTACCTCTGGCTGCTTTTAATTGTATTGATCTTGAAGTTCTGCAGTTTCACCATGACATTTTATTTTTATGTAGTCTCCCTAAGATTAACTATTTTCAATGCAAGTTTTGGTATCTCTCCATAATTCTTATCAAATATTGCATTTCTCTCATATAATCATTTGGTACACCTATCAGATATGTTTAATACTTTGTCTATGTTCTATGTGTCTTAACTGCTTTTAAATATTCTATTTGACACTCTATGTGATACTCTGGGTAATTTCTTCCAATCTGTCTTCCAGGATGCTAATTTCTTTCCAGCTGTGTCTAATCTTCCATTTAACCCACCCACTGAGTCTTTTATATTAATTATTATAGGATTCATTTATAGGATCTTCTTCAAATCTGCTTGGTTGCTTCTGATTATCTTTGTCCCTTCTTGTATTTCTAAGCTATTCTTCTTTTTATTTACATATACTAAATGTTATTTTATTTTATTTTTTGGTCTTTTTGAGTCAGGGTCTCCCTGTAACCCCAGCTGTCCTGGAACTCACTATGTAGACCAGGCTGGCCTTGAACTCACAGAGATTCAGCCTGCCTCTGTCTCCCAAGTGCTGGGATTAAAGGCATGAGCCGCCATGCCTGGCCTACTAAATGTTATTTTATATCTTGTGTCTGATAGTTCTGGGCTCTGATGACTTTGACAGCTTCTTTCTGCGGGCTCTTGCATCTTGTGCTTTACTTTCTTTTTCTTGACAGTAAGCTCCTTTAAGGAATTCCAAGAATTCCTTAGGCCAGTTTGAATTTGCATGCCCTCAGCAAAATGCTGCACAGGCTTAGGCCAGTTGCCTGAGGCCACTTCCAGCTTGAGGTTTCTTGGACTAACAAGTCCCAGGGGGCTGACTGCAGAGCCCCAGGGGGCTGCAAATCCCAGGGTGGTGTTTCCCCTTCCACTTTGTGCTGTCACAGGCAAGTTTCCTTGCTCTGCCCTTCCATGCCACAGTTTATTTCTCATTCATCCCCACAATAAAGGACAGACCCTTGCTTTCTCCTGTCCCTTTCTTCCTGCACAATCACCCCTAAGAAGAGATCTTCATGAGCACAGCCAGCAGACTCCCCAGACTGGGCAGACAGCCCCAGAGGGAAACTGGCTTCTCTACTCTTTTATCACACATACCTGTTTTCATGTCACATTTGACCTCTACAAATTTGCTGATTTGGGGCCAACCCAGCAATGTTCTTAAAGACCTTTAGAATTATTTCACCCAGAGCTTTTAGCTGTTTTTAATAGGAACTTCTTCAGACTGTGGATTCTGCAATTCTACCAGTAACTAATTCTGTCAGTGTTTTCCTCGTATAGGTCATAATTTTTTTTAAACTTTAAAAAAAAATTTATTTTATTTTATTTTATTTTATGTGTATGTGTGTATTGCCTGCATGTAGGTAAGTGCACCCGTGTCGTGCGATGCCCACGGAGGTCAGAAAAGGCTGTCGGATACCCTAGGACTGGAGTTACAGACAATTGTTAGCTGCCGTGTGGGTGCTGGGATTGGAACCTGGGTGTTCTGCAAGAACAACCAGTGTTTATAACCGCTGAGCCATCTCTCCAGCCCCATAGGTCATAATTTTTAAGTGTACAGACAATGCATCCTGCACCACTTTTTATTTTCTTGACATACTTAGAACCCTGCATACTTGTTTCAATATTATATGCTTATTTAAAGATACATTCTCATACTTTTATTGTTTGCCTTCTTTCCATTAAAAGTTTTGACTCCTCTGCAACTAACTATAGCATAAGAAATGAGGTTGTGGATCCAGCTTATTAGTTTTTATAAGTGGCTGGCTAGAGACCTACCATATTTTACTAAGTAATCATTACTTTCCCTAATGATTAGAAATATTAAAATTTTCATGAAGTATATTGCTGTCTGTTCTTGTATGGATTTTAGGTTCTGTGTCTTCTGTTACTGTGTTTTTGTTTTTTGTCAGGTAGTAAAGTTTTAGAATCATTTTTAATATTAGCTCCACTAAGAGTTCTGTCACTGGTTTTGCTTTAAATTTTTTTCCAGAATTTTCCTGACTAGCTTCTTAAATGTTTCTTCTGTGAGAAACCAAGCATCATTCTATCAAGTTTCCTGATGTGCTTGCTAAAATCTAGGTTGGGATACACATAGTTTTTCCCATACTTGCCTTTTCATTAAATATATGACTATGATTTCCATGAAGAGCATGTGGGAAGAGGATGGTACTCTTTAAGCGTTTGACACTGATGTGAGGTTAATGAGGGCACTGTTGCAGGGATGTGGAGGGGTACAACAGAACTAGCAAGAAAGAGAAGCATCCAGGCATGAACACTGGGAAACTGCTAACAACCCAGAGGGGTGTTTTACCTCACAGGACTAAGAGGGAACACAGATACTGAAGCCCACAAAAGGGCCATCTGGCTGGAATCTCTGAAGAAAAAGGAAATGGGGATTGGATCTGCTGACCTCTCTCACATCTCACCTTCTAAAATTCTGTTGCCTCTCACCAGACAATCCCAACCAGAATCCAGAAACTAGAGGCATCTGGTGAAGAATTTTATGGCTCCGCCTCCAGCCGTGAAGACAAGGCCAGCAAATAGATCTGGGGGATGAATGGTGAATGACTAGCACAGCTCAACTTATGGGCTGCTAGCTTTTCATGCGTGCAGTACTAAAGTCGCTGTTGTGATTTGAAATGTATGCACAGGGAGACTCTACTGAAAGTCATTCTGAAGAAATAACAGACCTATTATCCTGAAGGCGAGGACTTTGTGAAACTCAGATGCATGTTACCTGTGCTGGTCATAGCTGTTTTTGACTTCAGGTATGATATGTTCTGGGCTGCAAACTTTCCTTGTCAGATTGTAAAGTTGGACTTTTTCTGGTGACAGAGAACAGCAGCAGGCAAATTGCCTGTCTCTTCCACAGACACAGAGACTTAGCATCCCATCCATTACAGGATGATCTCATTAGCTTCAACTTTGAAATACAATTTTCTACTTCCTGATTGTAAAATCCCCAAAGATGCCACTGAAGGTTTTATTTCTTTTCCAAAGAAATGCAGAACACTAAATCTTTCCACAAAGAGAATCCACAGAAACTAAGAAACAGTAGTTTAAATTCAAGAGTGCCTGGAAAGAACACAGAAATCAGCAGGTGAGAACAAACTGGGCCCTTTCCAGGAAAGGTGGGATCATCGCATGCTTTCTTCTGCTAATTCCTCTTCTGGCTAAACCATAGGAATCTCTGGTCTAATCTGATGGTTTTGACTCTGGGCAGGAAGAGAAAAACCCAGAGAAACCTTCTTCTGTCCTTTACTGACTGCACTTTGCTTCAGCTAATGCCTGGGGCCAAGGAGAATTCAAAGCCTTAAAGACATCCTACCCGCTTCCTGGGATGCGATAGTCACACGAAAACAAGGCTGGATTGGGAGACGTCAGCTGAAAGAAAGACCTGTGTTCTGTGAGCCCACAGCCCCTCACATCACCAGTCATCTGCCTATCATAAGCCAAGAGGGTGGTGTTAACCACAGCCATTATCTCCAATGAAAATTAAGACCTTCCATCCTGATAATGTGCTTTGGCATCAAGACAGCCAAACAAACGCAGGGAATACCCCTGCACCGGCCCAGCGGCTCTGATTAAATCACCCATCAGTGGAGTCTCAGGGAGAGACTCTAGCAAATGAACAGATTATTGAATTCTTTCGGGTCATTTGAACATGTGAGGCTGCCTAGGAGAAAGAAA
Organism: Nannospalax galili; assembly: GCF_000622305.1. NCBI lineage: Eukaryota > Metazoa > Chordata > Mammalia > Rodentia > Spalacidae > Nannospalax > Nannospalax galili. The sequence goes on from NW_008359214.1 coordinate 1,113,118, forward strand.
GCAGATAAACCAGCCTCTTCTGTGTCACGTTTTTCAGGACTCAGGAGCTTGAATAGAAGGGGCTGGCGGCTACCCTAAAACCACGCTCACGGGCTAATTTTACTGCATGATTTCTAATTAATGTGCCATGTTTTAATATTTGTCTTTATAATTAAAAAAAAAAGATTAACTGCTTTGTTCACTTGCTGGACATGAATTTGCTTGGGCCTGGTTTTACTGTTCCTTCTTAAAAACTATGCCTTTGGGGGACTGGAGAGATGGCTCGGTGGTTGAAAGCTGAGCTGCTCTTGCAGAAGACTCGAGTTTGAATTCCAACACCCACATAGATGCTAACAACCTTCTGTACTCCAGTTCCAGGGGATCTGACGTCCTCTTCTGTCTTCTGCAGGTACCTCACGACACAGGTGCATACATATATGCAGGCATAGCACTCATGCACATAAAATAAAAACATATAAAGCAAATAATAACAAACCTATCTCTGTTGGTCTCCTGTGGTTTCCTGCTGTCCTGGGTCACTTAGTTTCTCTTTTTAACTTGACTCTGTTTCTATAAGCAGGTCATCTCCTAGTCTGTCCTTGGGCACCACACTGTTCCTGCCTCTACTTACTTGTCCACCACTCATCCAAATCTGCAATTATAGAACCAAATCTTCCATTGAGTTGAGAATTTCTCTCATCTGTAGAGTACCTACTGTATATCCTCCTGACACCTTATTCTGACAAACTAAATATGCAGAAACTCAACTGGTCATTTCCCTCAAGTCCACACAATCCTTTACCCAGAGTCCTTGTTTCTCTTCTATGAGGCCTGCATTGCTAACAGCCAATATTCCAACCTTGCAGCTAGCCTTGCCATCCCCTCCCAGCTCCACTGTCGGCTCCCTGGGTAAGACTCATCATGTCTTACTTGTAGGTTGCAGGAGTCTCTCTGTGCCTCCAGTCTCTGCTGATTGTGTTTATCAGAGGATGCTGCCAGATTCATCATACTACAAAGTTCATTCTTACCATGTATCTTCTTTGCCCAGAAACCTGCTGTGACTGCCTATCACCTACCTAGTAAATTACTGATTTAATAGCTGATTAACAAGGATGCTGCATAAGCCTGTAGTTGTAACCCTCATGCAATTTCCAGGGGTCAAAAAACTACAACCCATGAACCAAACCCAGCTCAGCACATGTTCCTGCAGATAACATTTCATTGGCATTCACTGATGCCCATCTATTTGCATACTACCTATGACTGCTTTTATAATACACCTGCAGAGTGAGTAGTTACAATGTATTTCAGTGGACTAAAGTTATTTATAAATGAGACTGTTATGGGAAAAGTTTGCCAACCCTTTCCCTAGATACATTTCTCATATCAAAACCAAACTCTATTTCTTAGTTGCCCTTTTCCAAATAGTAAACCCTGAACTTCCCATTTGTATACTCCTCACTCTCCTGGAATGCTTTCTCTACTTCCTCACTAACATTCCATATTCTCCTCACATGCAATTTCCTTCAGGAAAACTTATATCCATTTGCTCTCATTCATTCCCCATTAAATCATTTGTACTGTAAATATCTTTATTATACATATATTTTCCAAGCATTGTGATATACTATGTGGATGTTGGGGGAAATAATGGCATTAGGGAAGCTTCCAATCCAGGGGCAAAGACCCACATCTATAAATAATCATGCATGCAGGTCTCTGATTGCAAACTGAGATAAGTGATGTGAAGAAAAAGTCGAAGTGCTCTTATGACAGGGGACCTAAATTAAATGAGACAATCAAGAGCTCGCTGGAGATGTAAATGAGGAGCCAGAGGTTGTGATGAGAGTATCCCAGACTTGGAGAGTGGTTTGTGAAAGCCCTAAGCCAGAGCCCAGTTTGGTATGTCTGAAGAACTGATCACAATGGCTCACATGACTGGTGTCTGCCTAGACAGTAAGGAAGAACACACGCCAGGAAAAGCTGAGGGTTGGACAGGGATGGGTCAGGAGTGGCTTTAAAGATATTACTAGAAATTCAATTTTGTGTGTCTGTGAGAAAAGCCATTGTGTAGTTCAAAGTCTGGAAGAACATACTCAGATTTATTTTTACCTCATTTTTGGCTGTGTGTAGAGAATAGTTTGGAAGGGATGACTCATACTATATTTTAAAATCTTCTTTCATGACTTCGATCACCTTCTACCTAGTATTATAGTTTTTTGTGGTTTTTTTTTGTTGTTGTTGTTTTGCACAACATTGTACATTGTTGTTGGGTGTAGCCATGTCCTGTTGTTGTTATATCTGAACTCCCACTCATCCTAGAATCCTCTGCCCCATCCACTACAGCACACTGCACAAAGTAAACCCATAACAAAGAATGCCCTGAATTCACTTCCACACTTCTCTGACCATTAATATTTGAAGCTTGAGTCTAGTCATTAGTCACATTTAAAAAGCATTGACTTTCACGTAGGTACCTCCATAGGCAGAAGCAGGACTGGTGAGAGAAAGTTGGTTCTTGCCTCCTACCTTGTTTGAGATAGAGCTCCTGATTTGGACAATATTGAGCACAATAAGAAGATGTTGTTGTAAAAGAACTTAGCAAAATGGAATCACCTATTTTGTAAATGAAAAAACTACCAGTCCTTACCTGTTTGAGCTGTGATCATAAGTTGTTTCCAGAGAAGCTATATATGATGTAGTAGACTGAATCACAAAAAGATATGCCCATGTTCCAACACCAGAAACATGAATGTGCTCTATATTGGAAAAGTCTTTGCAAGACAATAAAGAATCTCAAAATGAGATTACCATGCTGGGTGTGGTGGCATGTACTTTTAATCTCAGCCCTCAGGAGGTTGAGGCAGGCAGACTCTATGAGACCAAGGCCAGCCTGGTCCGCCCAGTGACTTCCAGGTAAGCTGGGACTTTGGAGACCTTGTCAAAAAAAAAAAAAAAGATGAGATTACGCTGAATAGTGTTCTCTACATCCAATGACAATGTCCTTATAAGAGAAAGAAGAAAAAAAAAAACATAGATATGAGAAGAAGGATATGGGAATATGGACACAGTTTGAAGTTACACTGCCACAAACCACAGAATACCTGGAGCCACCCCAGACTGGAAAAGACAGGGAAGGATTCTTCCATAGAGCCTGTGGAGAACACACAACCCTGCCAACACCTTTATGGCCTTCCAGAACCCAGAAGAGAATAAATATCTAGTGTTTCAAGACAATAAATTTGTAGCAACTTGTTAGGGAAAGAATATGATATTTTTACAGCTTTGATTGCTATATAATGAAATAAGTTGTAGAACTTTGTGTGTCCAAGTGCTTTTTCCTTACACACTTAATCCCCTAGTTCAAATAGGATATGGTGATGAGACAAGAAGTAAAACACAGAAATTAACCTGCTCAGAAAGAAATTATGAGACTCCCACCTTCTTGCCTTTCCTCCTCTCTGCTTTGCATTGTTTTGTTTTCTTTGGTATTTAGAGATGGACTAATCCAGTACTTTACACATATCAAATCACTGAGCTGCACCCTAGGCCCCCTTCATCTACTCTGAAGGTCACTGTGGAAGGTGATGGGCAAGAAGGTCTGGTTTGTCTTGATGATTCTTAGGTCAGTGAATTGTATGACAAGGAGACACAGCAGTTCAGGAAACTTGGGTGTCTTAGGTTGGGCTCCCCCAGTCCCACGGACATTGCATTTATTGAGAGGTTATCCTAACAAGTACCAGCAGGAGTGCAGAAGTCAGGCGAGGAAGGGAAGGAAGCATACTATGAATAGCAGGTACTCACTAAATCATGTAGTCAACATGTGTTAGAAATATGAAAGTTCTTAGAAAAACAAAAACAAGAAGCACCTTACATTGAACCTTCTGCAGGCTGATTAATTGATTAGAACTTCAGTGATTGTGGAGAGGTTAAAATGTTGAAGGTCCGGAACCTAATTCCAATTTATTGTGGGCCCCCTTAGTAACCATTCCTTGCCCACCTATGTGTCTGACTGAACATCCTTCTGACTGTTAAATCCTTTGCAATATGCAAGCAAACCCACTAGTTCCCACCCCACCAAAAGGCTAAAATTGCCATTAGATAGCATCTGGTGTTTCCCTTCTTTGCTATAACTTGCCTACCTGGTGCATTTGAAGTCTTATTTACAATTTTCTTTGTTTGGTTACCACAGAAAACTTCATGAAAACATTACTGTTTTGGAACATGGAATTGATGTAGCTTGTGTCTGTGTTCCCTAGCCATTGTGACTCATATTTGGCTCCAGAATAAACATCTCTTTCCCTCAGTAAGATGAGAGCTCTACTTTTTATGTTGATTAGCATCAAGTGTCCTACCTGAGAGGCAAGGAAGGCAACCTCTAGAGAGAGGTTTCCTTATGCAGCAATTGGTGATTAGTACAGAAACCCACAGTTAGCCAGTGTTCAGAGAACAAGAGGCGGCAGAGTGCTTATCCCTGAATAGGTCACCTATTTCAAACTTCTGCCTCCCAAGGCTCAGGGATTACTACAGAAGAAGGGGCAGAAAGATTGCAAGAGCCAGAGGTGGTGGATGACCATAAAGAAACAGCATCTTGGCCTGCTGGTCAGTTACACATATAAACTCACAGAAATGGTGACAGCATGCACAAGTCTCGTGCAAGCTCAAACCAAGCAAAATCCCAGCATAGACATGAGGAAGTGGGTAAGAAACTCCAACCCTAGATGAGGAACTATTGACAACTGATGACTGCTGGGGGAGGGAGAGACAGTCTCTTACAGGGACAGAACTCTTGATAGGCTGACCAGGTTCCAGTGGATAGACCTACACTGAGGGACCTGGGGCAGTGGGGACAAGTGTGGATGGGGGAGGGAATCTAAATATGATCAAATTATATTATATGAAAATCACAATAATTCAATTAAAAACCTAAAAACTAATTTCACTGTCTTTGGATTGCATGTATATGTTTTAACTCTCTTGGTCTGTCTTTCTCTGTGTTTGTCTCTCTCCATTTTTCTCTGTCTTTCTCTGTGTCTGTCTCTCTGTGATGTGTGTATGATATGTGTATGTGTCTGTTCTTATATGCCAATGTGAGCACTCACATGCCACAACTCAAGTGTGGAGGTAAGGGGACAGCCTTGGGTGGATATTTGCCTTTCACTTTGAAACAGCATTTCTTGTTCTCAGCTGCATAAGCCAGGCTAGCTGCTACTGGAGTTCTGGTGATTCTCCTGTCACCACCTCCTATCTGGCTGTAGGAGTGTCGAGGTTACAGACTCACAGCACTGAGTCCAGCTTTAGGTAGATTATGGGGATCTGAACTCAGATCCTCATGCTCGTGTGGCAAGTGTTTTACTCTCTGAGCTATCTCCCTAGCTCTTTGTTTTAAACAACTCCCAGAAAGAGCTAGAAGCAATGCTTCTAATATTTTATTGAAGGTTGTCAAAAGGTAAGAAACCCTAAAATTAAGGGACATGTGCTTATCGGGCTAGGTGGTGGGCTATCATAGAGATAATCAAACAAGCAATAATGACCATGACTATGCTGAGAAGGCAATTCTGGTTGAAGGAGTTCACATGTCACAGGACACAGTAGTTCACACATTCCAGAATAGGGTAGGGAGCACAGCATAGTGGTTAGCAGGTTTGAATCCCAAATCCCATCAGACACAGAACTAAATCCTAGCCATGCCAAGGTTCTGGTTGTGTGACCTTGAGCAAATGCCCTTTCCTCATGTGTACAGGGACAGGATAATTTCAGTGAGAACACAAGCATATTACACTTTGAGGCTTGGTCCACACAGCAGGTGCTCCATACATTACTGAAGTTACCTATGTTGTCTAAAACATGCTCAAGTCTCTCTGCTCTGTGTCACTCAAAACCACACAACCAATGGAGATATGCAGAGAGGAGATTTCACCCTCATGCTTCTCCCTGACACAGGATGGAGTACTAAATATTATGTTTAGTTCCTAAAAGTGTCTATGAAGATGTTCACTCCTGGGGCATGGCTTCTAGGTCAAAGCATATGGGAACAGGGTAAAATCTACAAAGAAAAGTTGCAGAATAATCTTACCTCAATGCCCAGGAAGAGGATATCCTAAAAGCTTGGACCCTTTCTGGTCTGAAGACAAAAATGTGCTTGTTGGGAAAGATGCTATGGTGGGATCTTCCAGCTTATTAGGCAGACTTGCTACAGCCCCGCAAACTACCCTGTGGTTTTCCCCAGAACAGTCACGTGTCCCAATTTTGCAAAACTGTCTGTGCTCTGAGCTCAGCACTTCAGCCTCCTCCCAAACCTACTGACTGCTCCTAAGTATTTTAACACACGTAATGGAATTAACAGAAAATCTATTTATACGACGTTTTCTTCTTGAAGAACTTGAAGATAAAATTTGAGAGATGCTAAAGTCCTCCTGGAGCTATTTCTGTACCTGAAGAAAGGTAGATTAGAGCGATGACTGTCATCTGATGAATGGCGAGGACCGTCTCCAATCTGAGGTCCCGGGGTTTTCAGTACAAGCTATGCTGCCAATTCACTGGCAGGCCACAGTAAATGGCAGACACTAGCTGCGCCTCAGTTTTCCCATATGCAAAGTGGAGATAAAAATACACCTCCCCACCAGGGATGTGCCGAGGATTAACGAAACAATATCAGTAAAGCACTTTGTGGTGTTATAAAACCCAAAAGGTATTACCATTATAAAAATGCACAATATAAGACTATTTTTTAACTTTGTGACTTTGATGGCGTGAACAAACTTCACCCTCCAGCTTTTTAATATGATTATAAGGCCTTTACAAGAATGCGGCTTTCACTTTGCACAGCGGGATACATAATATTTCTTATAAATTTAATTTAGAAAACGGCAGGAAAATAATGTTAAGGATTTGCCTTAAACCTACTAAAGCAAGGCAATTCCATTAATACTGCCACTTCATCTTTCACTAGACACATTGTGCCTTAAGATGACAGTCTCCTAAAATCCCTGCTATTCTTTGGAACAATAAAGGTAAACGAGATACCGGACACATTTTGTCTGTGAATTGTTTTTTCTAAAGCTGCCTAGTCAGATCCTTAATGACACCCTTAGTGTTTATTTCTTCTTTTGAAGTAGTGGTCTTCAAAGTTCTGTGGTAACTTTCACATTGACTTCCCACAATGAATACCTTTTCCTCACTTCTCTGCAGCACCTAGAACTCCTGCTGTGGTCACAGGGATCTGGTGTAACACTGTGCCATGGGGGATGTATGAATGGGACACTTTTCAGTTCTGGTGAGATATGAGAAGCTGTTCTCTTCTGGAATTTTAAAGTTAGCTCATTGCCGTGGACAAACTACCTCTGGTAGGTGGGCTCCTGCTCTCTCTTTGGAAGGGACCTAGATTAGTTTTCATGGCTGTTGCAACAAATTCTCATAAGCTGAGAACAGTGCAAATGTATTAATGTACAGTTCTATAGTTATAAGTCCAGCACGGTTCTTACCAGATTGAAATCAAGGTATTGGCAGGGCTGCATTCCTGGACATCCCTTGGCTGGTAGCCCTGTCCTGCTTCTTCACAGACTGAAATAATGGGTCTAGTCCCTTCTTTTCATCCTTTTGACCCCTTCTACTGCTTCTCTCTACTACTTCAAAAGTCTTAGAGATTAAAATTAAGAGGACATGAAGGTAAGAGGGGAATATGTTCAATGGGGGTTTAGGGATAATTGGTGAAGTTGGGGAGAGATACCATCAAGACACATTGTACAAATGTATAAAATTATCAAAGAATAAATAAAAATATTGTAAAAACACCAAAAAGATCTTAGTGATTACATCTGGCCCTGCTAGATAATCCAGGACTATCTCTGGGTGAGGTGATTAATTAGTTTAATTCCAACTGAAAACTTAATTTCCCTTTAGCGGCTAACAACAGCTATAGGTTCTGGGGTTAGGACTCAGACATCTTTGTAGGATGGGACATTATTCTGCTTACCACAAGAGCCAAATAAATTCCACAAGTCCTACTATAGTAGACATCATGGGTCCTATAAACTCTAGGGATGGTAAAATGGGATGATACTGGGGTCAGAAGGAGTGCTGGACCACTGACCTTCCTCAGTCCACAGATAATGCCCTATTTATTATCAGACCCACACCCCATATTCCAGTCTCTACTCATGGGTGAGAATCTTATCAACTCCAAATCAATGCCAACCTTACCCATCTGTGATGGTTTGAATGAAAATGTCCCCCATAGGCTCCAAGTGTTTGGACATTTTGTCCGCAGATGATGGTGCTGTTTTGGGAGGTCTTAGAAGGTGTGGCTATCCTGGAGGAAGCATGTCACTGGGGGTGGGCTTAGAGAGTTCTGAAGCCTTGCCAGATGTCCAGTCACTCTCTTGCTTCCTGTGCCTGCATCATGATGTGAGAGTTTAGCTTCTGCTGCTCTTGCTCCAGTGATCATGCCTCCCTGCCATAACGGACTGTAATTTCCCTGGAACCGTAAGCTCAAATAAATTCTTCCTTCTATAAGTTCCTTTGGTCAGTGTTTCTATCACAGCAACAGAAAAGTGACTAATACAGCATCTCACACTGAGTATTTTCCTACAATGATCTGAATAATTTTTGAATACTCAAAGTGGAAGTTACGAGTACAGCTCTCTGCCATTTATTGAAGTAGTAACTGAGTTTTGAATTTGCATTTCTGGGTGAAGCTAAATGGGGTCAAAGTCACACTGAGAGTATTAATCTGTGATTCATCTCCTTGTCATTTGGATTGGATTGATAGAGATCTAGAATGCTAGCAAAGCACACTTCTAAGTATGCCTGTGAGGCGTTTTCCAGAGACTTTGTTAAGTGGGACAGCAAATGAGGTGGAAAGAGGACCTGCCCTGAATATGGGCAGCACCATCTCCTAGGCTGGAGGCCCAGGAGGAAAAAAAAAAAAAAAAAAAAAAAAAAAAAAAAGGCCCAGCTAGTGCAAGTCCTGTTCATCCTAAGCGGTTTCGATTGCCCTTACCTGAGAACATCAGACTGCGGCTTCTTCAGTCTTTCAATGTGGACCACCAACTCCCATGGTACCTCCAGGCCTTCAACTTCAGACTGAGACTGCATATAGATTCTCCCTGTTCTGAGATTCTTGGGCTGTGTTTGGGTACTGTGTTCTTTAGGATGCAGGCAGCCATTATTGGACCACCTAGTCCCTGACTGAGTAATCCAATCTAATAAAATCCCTTTTATAATTATTGCTTATGTCCCTCTAGAGAACCCTGACTAATATAGTCAGTGAGTCACAACTGTCTTCATTGTAACACACATATGTAGCAGTTGGGCACTGTTCCAAGCCTTTCGCATAGTGCAAGCAGGTCACGTGATTTAGTCACTGTGAATGGACCCAGGCTACTTTGCCACCACAGCCGCTTTGTTCTTTTACTTGGAGACATTACTTGGAGATACCAAGTACCTCAAATATCTTGGGACCTTCATGATCCCTTCTGTATTGCCCTCCCATCCCATCACCCTTATCTTTATATCTTAGGGCACTACCTCCTTGTTAAAGGCAATTTGTTAATTATGCCAGAAATTTCTTACTCTTGAAAAGAAGCTTCAAGCAGCAATGGAAGGACTAGGGTAAGTTCCCACACTCTGACACTTTGACAAGAAGGCACCTTTGGTCGTCAGGGGTCCTCACTTCATTCCATAGGGCGGCTATGTTCAGCCACAGCTTGTCTCACATGGAAACAAATGAAGCCAAAAACCTCCCTGCTGTGAAATTCTATAGTATTCAAGGAGGGCAGCCTGTGAGATTGACTGGCAACCAAAGATTAATTGGGTCTGTGTGGGTAAGTGGTTGATGAGACAAGGTCAGCCTTTGCTCTGTGTCAGCTTGAAAGAGAATGTTGGGAGTTGAGTCAGGAGGCTGTGAAGGGCAGCCTCAGGGTCAGAATGACAGCAGCTCAGGGAAGGCTCTGGGCTGTGAAGTAAAACAACCACCAGTGTAAATGACCCGGGGCTCTGATGATATGCTGCAGTGATGTGCTCGCTCTTCGACTGACATTCAAATGACTGAAATATCCCCTGCCTCAGCTGCCTGAACCACATGAAGGGAGAACTCAGATCATCAACCAAGGGCTTAACGTTTACTAAACATAGTTTAAAGGTTTCTCAGTCCCCAAGCTTTGAAGCATTTGTGATAATGTCACAATTAGGTGCAGTTAATGCAATGCATAGATGACCCATTGAAAATATTTACCTCTAAATATTACCTCTAAATTTCTAAAAATATTACATCTCTACCAGATATAGCCCTTTCTCCTAAAGACTAAGTCAAAGAGGAACACATGAATCGCATAGGTTGGGAGTCATTTCTAGTCTGTTTGAAGTAAGGAACTTTAAAACAGATCTGGCTAGTTCTCACTTATTTGGATATCTCGTGGAAAATTTAGGGAGAGAAGTTAAAAAAAATAAGAAAACTTTAGGTACTGGAAGACTTATGTAGAAGGGTGATTAGATTTATTTATTATATTTATTTTTCATGTGTATCAGTATATTGACTGCATGTATGTAAGTACACCTGTGTCATGTAGTGCCTACAGAGGTCAGAAGATGGCATCAGATCTCCTGGAACTGGAGTTATGGACAGTTGTTAGCTGCCATGTGGGTGCTGGGAATTGAACCTTGGTCCTCTGCAAGAGCAGTCAGTGCTCTTAACTGCTGAGCGAACTCTCCAGCCCCGAGTAATTAGATTTAAAGCATGTGATTCTACATGGCCCAGCTGGAAAGTGCTAATTAAGGTTAACAGATGAAACCCCACATCTAGGACAGTCATCTCTCAGGGCTGGGTCTCCTTGTTGCTGCCTCTAGCCCATGGCGTGAACAGCCTCATGCCCAGTCTCAGTGCTTTGTTCTTTATGGGATGAATAAGTTCAGTTTACTGACTCAAGCTAGCCAGTACAACAGACACTAACATAAATATAGCTTTAGATTTTTAACATTAGCTGAGAAATATGACTTTACTGGTAGCAAAGATACAAGATAAATCAAGTATCTAGGAAGTCAAGTTGGTAATCAGAGGGCTTCTCTGAATAGCCAAAGCAATCCTGAGCAAAAAAGACAGTGCCTCACTTGAAGAGTATAAGGCAATAGTAACAAAATAGGGTAGCAACTACATAAAACAGACACATATATCAGTGGAACAGAATAGAGAACCCAGAATGAATCCATACATTTACAGCAAACTGATTTTCAACAAAGACACTATTCTTTTGTTATCTTCTTGCTGTGACAAAATAGCTGACATAAGTAACTTAAGAAAGCAAAGTTTTACTTTGGCTCGTAGTTTAAGAGTAAAGTTCATCATGAAGCAGCTGGTCACACTCCATCCTCACTGAAGAGAGAGAAAAATAGATGGTGATGCTCAGCTCACTTTCTCCTTTTATTCATTCAGGGAACCCAGCCAGCAACATGTAGGGTGAGTCCTTTTGGTTTACTTAACCCAACCCTCACAGGCATGCCCAGAGGTTTGTCTCCTAGATGATTCCAGATCATGTCAAGTTGACAATAGTAGCTATTACAAGTACAAAGAATATACTGGTTTGATCAAGGACTTATATTTAAGCCTCCAAACTATAAAAATAAGTTGAAGAAAACATAGAGGAAATATTTTAGGATGCTGGTCTGAGGAAAAATTTTTTTAGATAGGACCGCAAAGCACAAGTTGAAATGGGGATAAAAATGTCCCCTAGAAGGTTCTTAGTCTCATTCTTAAAATAATTTAAGAATGGACCCAAACAGAAGATTTAGGACAATTTTATTAGAATTTTAAAGAAGAATCTTTAAAGCAGGTGAGCTGGTAATCTTGGCAGCTGCCTTGAGGAGGAGAATGGTGGGGAGAAGGAAAGAAAGCCATGAAGCCAGGCAGGTTTAGAGCCTGCATGGAGGTGAGACTTCACGGACTGGCAGCCACATGGCTGGGAGAAGGAAGTTTTAGAGAAAAAGTAAAGAAATACAAGATGCTAGTGCAGCCCAAAGCTTTAAAGAAAGCATGTTTAGTAAAGGGATATGAAGAAGAAAAGGAGAGATTTTTGCTTTTCTGAAGAATTCAGAAAAAACGGGCAGACTTAGAGAGAGCTCTGTGCTAGGAGGTGCATTCCAACCAGGCAAAGTTCCACCCATCTATTTAGCATGATTTAAAATGAACTTGACTCCCTAGGGGTGGTCCTATGACCAGCTGACTGACTAGTGAAACCGGAAATGTGGGTCTCCCAATAGATAGAGATTTTATAGTCTTGACCAGTTAATCTTATGGGTGTTTTTGCTATTCTAACAGAGTGTCAAATGGGATTACATCAAACTAGGAAACTTTTGTTTTATAGTGAAAAGGCACCTCCAGAATTGAAGAAAATATTTTAAAACTTCTTACAAGGGCTAAGCTTATTATGCAGAATATATAAGGATATATAAGGAATGCAACAGCAAAATCAACTAAATTAATTCAGTTTTAATATTAGCAAACAGCTGGACATGGTGGCACATGTCTATAATTCTAGTACTTGGAAGACACAGGCAGGATTGTCACAAGTTCAAGGTTATTTTAGATTTCATAGTTCTAGGACAGGCAAAGATACATAGTAGGACCATGCCTCAAAACAAATAAACAAGCAAACACACACACACACACACACACACACACACACACACATGAGAGAGACAGAGAGAGAGAGAAACACAGAGAGAGAGAGAGAGTACTCAAGTGATCTGAATAGACAAAAGGATGATACACAAATGGCCAACAAGTAAATGAAAAGATGCTTCATATCATGAATGATCAGGGAAATGCAAATCAATATCATCTCATCCTACTTAAGATGTCATCCTACTTAAAATGGCTACTATAAAAAAGAACAAGAACACTGATGTGGATACAAAGAAAGAGAAACTCTCACACACTATCACTTCAAATCAGTGTAAATTGGTACAGCCATTGGAGAGAACAGCACAGAAGCTCCTCAAAAAGCGTATAAGAGATCTACATAATGCAGCAATTGCACAACTGGATATATATACAAAGGAAAGAACATCAGTTTGTTGAAGAAATGCCTGAAGTCCTGTGTTTATTACAGCACTATTCATTATAGCAAAGATATGGAAGCAACTTAAATGTCTATTGATAAGTAAATAAAGATACCATTGTAATACACACAAAGGAATATTATTCAGCCATGAAAAGGAATGGGATGGAATTCTATCATTTGCAGTGATGTGACTAAGTGAAATGTCAGAGAAAAACAAATTTTGCCTGGGTTCACTCTGATCTCACAGAAGTGGGGTGAAGAACATTGACTATCAGAAGCTGGGAAAAGAAAAGGATGTGGGGATAGAGAGAGGACAGTTATTGTGTACAGTGTTAGATAAAAGGGTGGCAGAGGTCAGGATCGCCGCAAAGCAGAAACAAAGAAGACCCTGGCAAAGTGCGTTTAGTGGGTTGGTGGGGCTGGTCCTCAACATGGGTGTGAGGAAGAAGAGCAGCCTAATGGCTGCAGAGGGGTAGCTTATAAAGGGACAGAATACAGAAAAAGAGAATATTTCTCTGTTGTTTGGGGCTGTTTTGGGGGCTGCTCAGGGAAGGCATGGGGTCCATACCTGGTGAAACTTATCGGGGGAAACATCTACTGTAAAACATGTTTTCTACAATTACAGGGTTCCAGGAACCCATTGCAGCTAAGGGCTTGGGAAACCTGTTTGTCAGCCTGTGAAGCATGCTCTGGTGATCACAATACATTGGATCATTAATTCCCAGAGCTGCTTATGTCAGCCTGGAGGTGGCAGAGAGCCAGCTGAATTAGTTCCTCTTAGGGGCCTTATGGTTTCTGAGTCTGGGGTTGCCTGGATCTGAACCCTATCATACAGAAGTTGGATAAGATACAACTTCTAATGTTTTAGTACAGTAGGATAACTATGAGAATAATAATTATATACTGAAAAATAGCTACTATAGACGATTTAATTTTTTAAATTTATTTTTATTTTATGTGTATGAGTATTTGCCTGCATGTATGTAGGTATACCATATGCATGGAATGTTCACAGAGGCCAGAAGAGGGCAGAAAATTCCCTGGAACTGGAGATATGGACAGTTGCAGCCACCATGTTGCTGCTGGGAATTGAACCTGGGTCTTCTTTGAGTGCGGACAGTGCTCATAACTGCTGAGCCATCTCTCCAGCCTCAACTATAGAGAAATTTTCATCTTCTCAGCACAAAAGCACAATGAATGTTTAAAGTGATAGATATTCCAATTACTCTGGTTTGATTAAAATACACTTCATATATACACATGGTACATCACATTGTACCCCCTATTTATAATTACTATGTGTGAATTAAAATTTTAAAAATAGGATTCAATTTAAAGAACAATCAATCTTTTTTAAAAAATTTTTACAAAAACTTTATTGAGAATTTCATACATACATATAAGGTGTTTAGATCAAATTCATGCCCACTCCCTCACCTCCAACATTCCCCTCTCTGAAGAGGTAACCCTAAAATCTTTACTTTTGACATTTTTGGCCTTTGGAACAGAGCATGTTGCTAACAGGCCAAAGGACATTTTGACTTTTAGCCAAGAAACAGGTTACTTTTCTTTGGGGTCTTTTTACCCTAACTGCCTAGCCAATTCCTACTGCCTGTTCTTATCACACCATCCTCTGAAGGGGTTACCCAAATTGCCAATAGGGAATAAGGACACAGACTGCTCTGGCTTCTTCAATACTGAACAGGGATGCAGGGTGAGGCAATTGAAGTACCTCTTCAGTAGGTCTATCTAAAAGACTCCAAAATTGCATAACTCTTGTCTCTAAGGGGAGAAGAAAGTCTTTGAATCATGAATAGGAGATGTGAAGGAGAAGTAAAGGCAAGAGTAATTAGCATTATAAGTTCTACACAGGGAGCTGGAGAAAAGTCAGAATGGCAATTTTCCAAATGTTCATTTGAGAGTACACTGGAGTTTCTTGACAAGGGCTTCCAAAAGCATCCCTCTATTGGGTTCTTCTTCATTTTTCTTTTGTCTTCCAAGGACTAGTTGGCTAGGAATAGTGGCTTGATACTCAGGTGAGGGTCCAGTGACCCTCCAAGGCACTCCTTTAATGCATGAACACAACCATCAACAAGCCCAATTGTGACTATGTTTGGCGTTCAGGCTCAGCCGCAATCATGATGATGGTAGTTATTTCATGAGAAGGGACTGCTGTATAGCATCATCTTATTAAAAGGACCTGGAATTTAAAAGGATTTGGTGCTTAGAGCCACATATAAGGGATAACATACGTCGTTTGTTTTTCTGAGTCTGTGTTATTTCACTTAGTACAACAGTTTCTAGATCCATCCATATACATGAAAATTTTATTATTTCATCTTTCTTTACTGCTGAATAGAACTCCATTGTGTAAATATACCACATTTTTGTTGAACACTCATCAGTTGAGGGACACTTAGATAGCTTCCATGTTTCAGCGATTGTGAAAAAAGCAGCAACAAACATGGTTGTACAAGTGTCTCTACAATAGGATGAGTCCTTTGGGTATATGCCAAGGAGTGGTATAACTGGGTTATATGGTAGGTTCATTTTTAGTTTTTTAAGAGTTTGCCACACTGTTTTCCATAGAGGCTACATGAGTTAGCAAGCCAGCAGTGAATGAGCATTTCCCTTTCTCCACATCCTTGCCAGCATTTGATATCAGTTATTCTCTTGATCCTAGCCAGTCTGATTGTGGTAAGGTGATACCTTAGGGTGGTTTTAATTTGCATTTCCCTATTTACTGACGATGTTCAACACTTTTTGAGATGTTTCTTAGCTATCTTTACTTCTTCCTTTGAGAACTCTCTGTTTAGATCTTTAGCGCATCTTTTAC
>NW_008359214.1:1129108-1129921 GCF_000622305.1 Nannospalax galili
CCCATTCTGTGGGTTTTCTCTTCACTTTTTTGATTGTTTCTTTTGCTGTACAGAAATTTTTTAGTTTAATGAAGTCCCACTTATCGATTGCTGACCTTAATTCCCGAACAACTTCTGTTTGATTTAGAAAATCCTTTCCCACACTTATATGTTGTAAGTTACTGCCAATATTTTCTTCTAATACTTTCAAGGTTTCCAGTTTCACAGTGAGGTCTTTGATCCACTTGGAGTTGACTTTTTTGCAAGGTGAAAGATAAGGATCTAGTTTCATTCTTCTACAGGTGGAGATCCATTTTTGCCAGCACCATTTGTTGAAGATGCTCTTTCCTCCATTGTGTGTTCTTGGAACCTTTGTCAAATATCAGGTGGCTGAAATTGCATGCACTCAGGTTTGGATTGTCAATGATGTTCCATTGATCTATGTGTCTGTTTTGGTGCCAGTACCATGCTGTTTTTATGACTATGGCTCTGTAGTGTACTTTGAGATCTGGTATAGTAATCCCCCAGTGTCGCTCTTTGGACTCAGGGTTGCTTTGGTTATCCAGAGTCTTTTGTGCCTCCATATGAATTTAAGGATGCATTTTTCTAATTCTGTGAAGTATGTCACGGGGATTTCGATTGGGATGGCATTGAATCTATATATTTCTTTCGGTAGGATGGTCATTTTAACAATATTAATTCTTCCAATCCATGAACATGGGAGGTCCTTCCATCTCCTGGTGTCTTCCTCAATTTCTTTAACGATTTAAAATTTTCATTGTAGAGGTCTTTGGTGAGAAAGACTCATTTTTAATGCTACTAACACTTTGATAT
>NW_008359214.1:1130643-1149437 GCF_000622305.1 Nannospalax galili
ACCAAAGGCATGCACCACCACTCCCGGCTAGGACTGCTTTTGATGTGTCCCAGAGGTTGTATTGTATTTTCCTTTTCATTAAATTCTAGGAATTCTTTAATTTCTTTCTTAATTTCTCCTTTGACCCACTCATTATTTAGGAGTGTGTTGTTTAATCTATATAAGTTTGTGTAGTGATGAGGGCTTCTTCCAGTTTTGATTTATTGCATTGTGGTCTGATAGATGATTTCAGATATCCATCCATTTCTTGATTTGTTGAGGTTTGTTTTGTGGCCCAGCATATGGTCAGTTTTTGAAAAAGTTCCATGAGGTGCTAAGTAGAAGTTGTATTCTTTGGTGTTTGGGTGGAATAATCAAAAGATGTCTGTTAGGTCCATTTGATGTATGGTATATTTAATTCAGACATCTCTCTGTTTATTCTTTGTCCAGTTGACCTGTCTAATGGAGACAGTGGGGTATTGAAGTCCCCTCCTATTACTGAGTTGGGGTGAATTTGTGTCTTAAAGTCCTGTAGTGTTGTTTTTATTAATTTGGGTGCACCAGAATTTGGTGCGTATATGTTAAGGATTGTAATATCTTCTTGGTTAACTGTTCCTTTGATCAGAATGAAGTGACCCTCCTTATCTCTTCTGATTAGTTTTACTTTGAAGTCTCTTTTGTCAGATATTGGAATTGCAACCCCTGCTTGTTTCTTAGTACCATTTTCTTGGAATATTCTTTTCCATCTTTTTACCTTAAGGTAGTGCCTATCCTTGAAGGTGAGATGGGTTTCTAGCAGACAGTAAAGAGATGGATTTTGTTTCTTAATCAATTTGCTTAGCCTGTGCCTTTTGACTGGGGGGTTCAGTCCTTTGATATTTATTATTGAAAGGTGTGTATTGGTTGCTGTCAGTTTGATTGCTGTTTGTGCTCTCTGTGTAATTTTGTGTTTCCTAGATTATACCTTTGTTTATTTTCTTTCACTGCCCCTAGGGTATAGTTGTTTCTCCCTCTGCTCTCTGTATTGCTTCAAGTATTCTTTGAAGGGCTGGTTTTGTGGACATGTATTCTTTCACCAGTGGGATTTCCTTTGTATGTGACTTGTTGTTTTTCTTTTGCTGCTTTCAGTATTCTCTCTTTGTTCTGTACATTTAGTGTTTTTACCATGATATGTCATGGGGAGTTTCTTTTTTGATCCTGTCTATTTGGTTTTCTATGTGCTTCCTGTATTTGTGTGGGGATGTCTTTCATTAATTTCAGGAAATTCTCTTCTACAATCCTGTTTAAGATATGGTCAACATCATTAACCTGAAATTCTTCTCCTTCCTTTATTCTTATGAGCAGTAGATTTGGTCTTTTAATGGTGTCCCACATCTCTTGCATATTCCATCCCTGTGTTTTTTAAAATTTTCCATACTCTTTGCTTGAGTGGTCCAATTCTTCAACTGTATCCCCCAGTGTTGATGTTCTGTTTTCCATTTCATTCACTCTAGAGGTGAGGCTTTCCCTGTTGTTTCAAGTTGACTTATTGAGTTTTGCACTTCCTTCTTCTTTTCTGCCTGAGTTTTCTTCAATGTTTCTATCTCTTTTGTGAATTCATTCAGAAATTTATCCCTATTTTCTTTTAGCTCTTTGATTTGTTTGTGTGTTCTTTAAATTTGTTGAAATCTTTGATTATGTTTATGGTTTTTCTTTTAAATTCAGTGTCCTGGGTTATCTCTATGGGGGTTCTCCTTATAGAACTCCTCTACAGGATTGGTGGGCTTTGCTGGGGACATAGTGTTTTGGCTTTCCATTTTATTATTCTTTCATTGTGGTTTTGGCATGTGAATTTCTTTTGTTGTTTATGATTCTGATATGAGAATTAAGTTGAAGTATGCTTCCATTTGTATTATCCAGGTGCTTAGATCCTTTCTTTATTGGTCATGTAAAGCTGGTTGTTACAGGGTTCAGGTTCTCTCAGGTTTATTTTGGAGGGAACTGATGGCTTCAGATCAGCTATTGAGAGGTTACCCACAGAAGCCCAATTCAGGTTCCAGTCAGGTACACTCAGTCTTCCTACACCATGTGGAGGCAGGATCCAGGCTCTCTCAGGCAGTACTGTGCATTGTCAACCCTATGCTGGAGGGAGGTCAGAGGGTGGTCTGCTGAGATCCCAGCCTTAGCTTAAGAAAGCCAAATCTTCCCTGGGGCCTTGGGAGGGGGGCCTCACAAAATCCCAGGTAGGGGGGATGGTATGGCGCAATTAGGGGAAGCTCACCACCAGGTGGAGCCAGGATCCAGGGCCTGTCAGGCTGTCCCCTGGGTTCTCAGGCCTTCTGGTAGTTGGAGGCAAGAGGGAGCCCAGAACTCTGCACACTCTGGAGGTCTGCTGAGCTCTGAGAAGCTACCCCAATGGAGGTCCAAACCCACCCTTCAAAGGAGGTTCTTAATTTTTCAGAGAATCATACCAAAAGGAGGACATGGTATTCCATAAGTCCATTTTCTTGTAGAATCCAAGAGCATTGAACTCATAGGAATAGGGAGCAGACTGGAGGTTTCAGGGCCTGGGCACAGTACTGGGGAGATGATAATTGAAGGTTTCAAAGCCCCAATGAGACAGGAGGTATGAGTCTAATCATTTTGGAGATCAGTTACACAGCATGGTAAATATAGCTAATAAGCTAATAACCAAGTGTTATTCATTTCAATATCACTAGGAATAAACTTATCTGCTCTCACCATTAAACATGTTAAGTACTGTAGGTGATGGATATGTTAAATAACTTGGCTTAATCATACCACACTGTATTCAAAAACATTATTTTTAGAGAATCATGTAGCCTAGGCTAGCCTCTAGCTAGCCAAGGGTGACCTTGAACTCCTAATCCTCATGCCTCCATCTCCCAAGTGCTGGGATGATAGGTATGTAACATCATACCTTTTTTTGTCCTGTGCTGGAAATCAAACTGAGGGCTTTGTGAATGCTATGCAAGGCAGTCTACCAACCGAGTTACAACCCTCACTCTGTATTTAACACCACTTTGTGCCCCATAAATATATGCAACTACAATTTCTGAATATATCATTGAAAGAGGAGAGAGACTGTTGAAATAAAATTTACCCAGGTAATGGAGGTCGCCAGTTAGAACTACCCAATTCTCTAACAGAGCATGCCTAATAATAATGACAACAACAAGACTAATATTTCCTTAGCACTTATACTCAACAGGAAAGCGGTTAAGCAGTTTGCACGCCCATTATTATTTTTCCTATTTTACACCCGGGGAAAGTATGACTTAGCTCACTTGTTCTAGGTCACACATTCTGCAGAGTGATAGATGTGGGGCTAACTCCTGGTCTGTGTCACTCCCAGCCTAGACTCTTAACCAGCATTATATACTTCCTCTGAAGTCACTGGCATCCAGACTCAGATTTACTGCCTCTTCCCCGACAGTGTTGGATAAACACAGCCAAATCCTTGCTTACTCACTCAGTTCTCTTTAAGCTGCCACCCTGACCATTCCTTTCTGTTAACATAATTTTTTCTTAAGTCTTCTCTCTTCTAATTCATTCTTTGCACTGCCACCACAGTGATCTTTCCAAAACACAAATCTGACCCTGTCACTCCCCTGCTTAAAAGACTTAATTGGATTCTGTAGAATAAAGCACAGACTCCCTTGCTGGGGTTGCAAACTGCTTCATGACCTGCACTGCTCACTTCCTAGCCTCACCTCTCCACCCTCTTCTCCACTTTATATTCCTTCTTATTCAACAATTATCTGTCCTTGGAATCTCTCTTTCAAAGTCAGTGAATTTCTCTCCCTGTCTCTCTGGCTCTTACTCTGTCAATTTCTCTCCATATCTTTTTTTAAAACCTTTCAAAATTTATTTTGTGTGTGTATATGTGTCTCTGTGTCCCACCGTACATGTGTGGAGGTCATAGGACAACTTTCAGGAGTTGGTTCTCACCTTCCACTTTAAGGCAGGGTCTCTCTTGTGTCTGTTGTTACAGGCTGTATACTCTAAGCTAGCTGGCTGCCAAACCTCTGGGCGATTCCCCTCTCTGCCTCCTGACTTTCTGTAGGGGTGCTGGGGTTACAAATGAGCACCATCACACCCACTATTCATGTGGACTGTGGGGTGGGAATGAACTTGGGCTGTGAATTCCAGTCATCAGGCTTATGTGGCTAGTACCTTTACCATCTCCCTGGCCCCCTCTCCATGTCTTTCTAACTCCCAGTCTCTTCTTTTCTTCATTTCCTCTTCCTCCAGCTCCCCATTATAACCTCTTTACCTAGTAACACTATCCATCCAGTAATTTGTTTCCTAATTATTAAGCATTGCTCCAGGTACCATGGATACAGAGGCAAACAACATAGACATAGAGCTTTGATTTTGATGGTAAAAAACAAGTAAGAATCTAATAAGCCAATAGAAATGAAACCCTTCAGATTGTAATACATGGTATGCTGGAATTACAGTAGTGGTGATGTGATGCTGAGATGGAGGTGACCTGAATTCAGAGGGAAGGTAGTTGAAGAATTAGAGTTACAGAATGACTGCAGGAGAGCGATAATCAGGGAAGCTGAGCATGAAAGGAAGCCCAGTGCTAGGTGACGTACATCTTTATAGCCCAAGGAAAGATGATTGAATTTTCTTCCACATAAAAGGGGAGAGCAGTTTACACTGGAGATTGGCTCCATCTGGCTTACTGTTAGAAGGTCACTGGCAATGGAGTCAGGAATGAATGGTACATGTGTTCTGATTGGAAAGGGGAAAGAACAAGAAGATGTGTGAGAACTACATCATATGGGCTGGGTGAGAGGGGAAGGTACCAAACTTGAATAGTGACCGGAAATGGCAAGAAAGGGAGAGTTTGAGGTTGTAGCTGTCAAAATTTGTTTTTCACTGTGTATGGGGGAGGAAAGGAACACCTGGGGGTGGTGGTAAAGAAGGAGGTTGAAGAGAAGGCTTAAAGAATAACCTAACAATTGAATAAAAGGAGCTGAATGGCTGTGACAGTTCCCCACTGGAGAAGCCCAAGGTATAAGCTAGTAAACAAGTACTATAAAAGCTGCCAGGCCATGGAGAGGTATATGCAGTACATATCTCACACCTGAGTGCACGGATTCAGCTAATTATTTCAGCCTCTTCTACTCACTGCTTCTGGACTAGATAATAGCCCCAATTTAACACAAGCATGATTGTTTATCATGAGTTAAGTGTTCGAACATCTTCTCAGCCACCCCTGTACCAATTATTTCTGGAGGTCAGTCATTTCTATATATAACTAATCTCATCGCTTGAATTTTTATTCTAATTTTACTTTTACCAGCTGCTAAGGGTGCCCAAGGAGGGCAGGAACTATGCTTTATTTGTTTTATTACCAGCTACTCTTGTAGAATCTAGCAGGTGGCAGATGTTCAGTAATAATTTATTACATGAATAAATTGACCAATGTCTAAAAATTTGGTGGTGGCAGACTTCAGCTTTGTCAAACATTTCATAACAATGGTGGCATCAGGGAATACCAATCTGCTCTCTCCCAAGCCTGGGATTTTCATAGTAGAGGTGGCTGAGTGAGGTAACATGTATGTTAAAAGGGGATATTATTAGTTAAAGAAATGTATCTTTACAATGAAATCAAATGAAGTTTCAGACATTTCCCAGGCTCTATTACCATCTCTTTTCTTATTTAGAAAAATCATTTGGAAACTCTTCATTCTGAGGAGGCCCCTGAGAACAAAGGGATGTTCTGAACATCCAGAGCTTAGATTTCCAAGCCATTTGAAACAGCTCAATTCCTCTACTGCAAAGCAAAAGAAAAAAAAGCAGTGTTATTTGCTTCCTTTCAACTAACAGCTTCAAGGGAGACCTTACACTTAGAGTTAACTAAGAAATGAGTGTGAATCCCTTTACCCAAGCCACTGCCCTGTGCTCTATTACGTCAGCAATGGAAGCAACGCGGTTATCCAGCCAAGCTTGCCTTATAGTAATAAGCATTCATCATTCTGCAATCCTTTGTCATGTCATTTTGGTTACAAGTTCTGAGGTTCAGCAAATTCACAAAGCAGCCTGGTCCTGTGGCAAAGCTTGGGCTCCAGAATAGCTCTTTTCTCCATTTCAATAATCAGACTCAAGAAAGATTTGCTTATTACACTGTCATTTACTGTGGTTTGTTGTGGCTATACCATATACAACAAAACCCAGAGAACACATCAGAATGCAGAATAAGCACTCTTAGAATGACAGAAATCTAAACTCCTTCCAAGATTTTAATTATAGGTTGTCAACAGGAAAGAATGATGAGCAAAGAAAGGGGCCAGTGCTAACAAAATTTCCTTGGGAACAGTGGTAGATCCAGTAGCCAGAAGATTACCTAGTAAAGTGATCAGACTCTATCTAGTACTCTAAACTATTAGAATATTTTGACATTTTTATTTGTTTCCTGCAGAGGAAGCAGAACTCTCTTCTTACTTAGAGAATGGATAGCAAGACAGACTAATGGAGTGATTTAGAATTACTTTTGCAAAGAAAAGGGCTGAGAGATGGTTCAACAGATAAGAGTCCTGCTTAAGCATAAGGACATGAATTCCCAGAACCCAAAAAGCCAGGCTTGGTCATGCCCTCTGATAACCCCAGCACTGTGGGGGGTGGAGACTTCAGGATAGCTGGGGCTGGCTGGCCACCAGCCTAGTTCCAGGTTCAGTGAGAGACCCTGTCTCATGGGAATAAGGTGGGGAGGGATAGAGGACACCCAATAGCTACTCTGACCTCTGCACACATGTATAGGCATATATGTACATGTATATACATGAGAGAGAGAGAGAGAGAGAGAGAGAGAAAGAGAGAGAGAGAGAGAGGTAAAAGCTAAACAACAAAAATAAGCAACAAACCGAACAAAAACAAAAAGAGCAGGAATTAATTTGTTTTCTCATACATAAAAACAAAATGAACTTCTTCAATGAGCTAAGTCCTGATGATGGTGTGTTCCAGCTATCCCCCAAACATAGATAAAGTGTTTCAAGAGCCAATTTGAATTTGGCAGGCAAGTTGGACTGCAAATGATCTAATTCATCTCAATTCATATCAGCTTAGCAAATGTAGACACTGCAATGTGAAAGCAGGTAACATGGGAGTCACAAACACACGAATGCTAAGGTCTTTAAGCAGAAGTGACTTTCTAGGACAAAGTACTACCCTTCAGTAAACAGACTATGCAGAAACCAGAGAGACGGGACAGGCTACAGGGTAAAAAGCTTGCCTATTTAAATGCGTGGCTCAAAAATAAGAATTACAAACCACCTGCCTTCTTTTCAGAAGGAAAGAAACTTTCAAAAGGCAACCATCTCGCTGAAACCCTAGGAGGAAGTAGGAGTACAAAAGAGAGGTCCCAGCAGGAGAACATGGTAATTATTCAATAATTATTGGCAGTGAATAAAATGCACGAAATGCAGGTGTAAATTATAATGCTGGAATGCCATCATACTGTAAAGGCAGGGCCCCCTCAGTCCAGGAAAGAGTCCCCCATGGACTCCCTTTCCAAACCCCTCACTTTGCCAGGGGAGCTTTAGAAAGGGCAGCCCATAGATGGTGAATTTATAGAAGTCACAGCAAATTTTATAAAGGGATTGATGCTTGTGTCGCCTAAGCACTTTAGAACATCATCTTCCCTTTTCTGAGTTTGGCAATTTTACTATAAAACGTAAAAGAAAAATTGATGATTTGGTTCCTAAATGTAAGAAGGTAACAAAAAAAAAACCAAACAAACAAAAAAAACCAGCAGCAGACAGGAAGAAAGAAAAGGAAGAAAGAAAGAAAGAGAGGGGAAAGACAGAAAAGCAGACCAAAATAAAGTAATAATAATAATAATCATAGTAAGTAGAAAAAATTCAAAATGAGGCCTTCAAGGCCTGGGTAAACTTAGTTCATTATTTTTATGACAACAGGGCCATTGAAAACACATGATTACTGTTACACAACTGCCTGTGTTGATGTAGTTATTGCTTTGTGGTTTATATAGCTTTATATCAGTTTTGGCATGAGACTCTCCCAGCAACCCTGCTTAAAGTGACAATGTTAAATGAAATGAGTTTATAAGGTGTCTAGAATATGTTTGGCACATAATTGTTTTACAACTGAAAATGCTTGGCTACAGAAAAGTTAGGTGAATGTATGCACCAAAACTACCTTTCAAGCCCAGGTCTTCTGATTCTGAGGGAGTATCTCTTCTCTTCTCCCACTGACTTTCCAGGTTCTCAGAACACAGAAAGAGGCTACCCAAAAATACCCACTTAGGTAACAGCTTCCATTCCTCCCTTGAATGAAAGCTGTTAACGGGTAGTAATGCCAGATAATTTTACACATCACCTCCTTATTTCCATTTTTTTTGGCCCTTATGGAGGCGATGATGGGCAGGAAAATAAGCTCTGGAAAGAAGAGGAGGCTCAGCTCAGCACTCTTAGTCAGTCATGCTACTCTGACAACCTCCAGATGATCCAAGCTTTTTGTTTTTTTCCATGCACTCATTTCTTGGTTACATAACTTCATAGTGTATGTAGTTGATCTGTGCATAGTGGATGCTTTCAGTATCATACTCTTCAGAATCTTGGGGTGTGTCTGGGGGACAACACAGCACAAAAGAAAGCTGGGATTTGTATAGAAGTAAAACTACAAGCTTCAGGACTCAGCTTTCTGTGCCTGAACAGCTCTGACTATTGTTCAAATGCCATTCCCAGCGATATCACCTCCAGTTAAAGCCAAGTTCAGCTCACTTACCTACCAACTACCCCTTTATTACCTACTAACCACCGAGGCATCATCTGATCTCCATATTCCAGTTCAACTGCCTCCACCCCTACTGAGTGTTTCATAGACCTCCTAAGGCCCTTCAGAATCAGCAGTTTATGAAATGTGTCACCTACACTTTTCCCCTGCCCTCTTAATAACTCTCCATTACCACTTGGGTCCTGGAGAAAGATCTCACCATTAACCAGGTACTGTAATTGAAACCTGGGAGACCATGGTAGGATGTAAATGGCCCACAGAGATCCAAATGCCACCAAGGGAAGGTCATTCCTGCTTTAAATCCACTGTCCAGACGGAAGGGCCCCAACATGACCTGAAATCTCACCGCTAATACTATTCCTCCTCAGGCTCCTCTGCCTCCTTTTTCCCTGCAGTTGCCTAACATGCCAGAATCAAAAGCAAGCTTTGCTAAGGCAGGGATCAGGCGGTGCTTGATATTACTTTTATTTTTGGGGGAGTGGGATTTAGTTCTGCCACTCATTTGTGTATCGTCAATGCTTGGTTTTGTTCCACAGTGGTAGAGCTGAATGGTTGTGACAGAGACTGCACGGTTATGAAACCCAAAGCATTCACAATCAAGTTCTATGGAAAATGCTTGCGGGCACTGTTCTAAGAGAACATCAGGATTGATTCCATGACTCCTCACATCACTTACCACCCCTGTCCCCACCAACAATGGCCCTCCCAGGACCTCATCCCAATAGGACCTCTGTGCAGCCCTCTTCTAACCAAGCCCTAGTGCCCCCTGGATTCCTAAGCTTTGCAGCTGGTGCTTCCAAAATTCACAGTGTGCCATCAGCAAAAATCTTCTAAAGCCTCAGCCTCAGACTTCCTTTCATCCTGCTTTTATATCAAAATTTACATGTCCCATGAGGGCAGTGCTTTCCCTGTACATCCCTTAAATGATGAGTGTTGTTTACTGTGCCTAGAAAGGTGGTACTCATTTATTGCCACCTCTACACTGTTCTCACTGGCTCTTGTCACCCTCAAATGTCTTGACTGAACCACTTGACATGCCCCCCTCTCAATAATCCCTTGTTCTTAGGTTACCAGAAGTTCTGGTACCACTATGCTGCTATTGTTTTTGTGTCATTAATATCTATATGGATAGTTTGTTCAAAGCCCTGTTCTTGCTTCCAGTGATTTTTATTTTTCATTACACAACAAATATCCAAACCCATGGAATACTTTGCTTCAATTTAGGACCCAGAACTTTATTTTAGACATCCTACTCTGGTATCACATCCTATGCTTCTACCTTTCTTATTCTACCTGTACACCAGTGCATTTGTTTTTCCTGCTAACATCTTCAATCCATCTCATGGCTGAGAAAAAACATGCACACTACTCTGCTGGTTGGAAATTAATGACTACACCCCCCAAGAGGCTTTCCACATGGCCCGGTAATCCTACATTTCTCTAGTTGGAACATGTTCCTACTTTCTTTTTTTTGGAGGGGGGCGGGGAATTGTTGATTTTTTTTTTTTTTTTTTTTGACAGGATCTCCCTAGTCACAGCTCATCTGGAAGTCACAATGTGAACCAGGGTGGCCTCGATCTCACAGAGATCCACCTGCCTCTGCCTCCAGAGGGAGGGCTGGAATTAAAGGTGCATGCCCTACTTTCTTAAATATTTCACATTTACTCTTTTCTTCTATGCCCATCAACACCCTCACACATGCTTTCTTGTGCTTTTCTGTCTCTCTCTCATTTAGCACCTCATTTACTGCTCTTTCTGATTCCACCAGAGAAATATGTGCAGACATTGTAATAGGTGCATTGGTCTCCTCACATCTGTTCTCCATTCATTCTACCCTGTTCCATCTCCGCTCTATTTATGGCCCTGTCATATCAATCCCTCTACTAGTTTACTGGATCCCATAGCTCTCTTGCTTAGCCAAGGGTGATACCTCTGCTTCTAACTCCTTCTATCCTTTTTATCTGTTTCCCTCTTTACTGGAAAAAAAAATCCCATCTACATACAGACTTATTAAAATACAAACAATGTAAACAACAATAAAAAGAGCAATGGAAGACTTCTCTTGACCATGCGATGTCCTTCAAACACCCCCACCCCCCATTCATTTTTTCAGTTCTGTTTTAGAATAAAATTCCTTGAAAATGGGCCGGGCGTGGTGGCGCACGCCTTTAGTCCCAGCACTTGGGAGGCAGAGGCTGGCGGATCTCTGTGAGTTCAAGACCAGCCTGGTCTACATAGTGAGTTCCAGGACAGCTGGGGCTACAGGGAGACCCTGTCTCAAAAAGACCAAAAAAAAAAAAAAAAAAAAAAATTCCTTGAAAATGTTTTCCACACCACACTGGATATGAAACTTCAATGCAGTAAGTTGTACCATGCCAGAACAGAGCCAGCAATTTACCAGTGTTTTCCAGAAAACCCATAATAAAATTCCCAGTTCTTCCATGGTGTATTAGTCGCTTTTCTGTTGCTGTGAGAGAAACACTGACCCAAGCAACTTATAGAAGGAAGAGTTTATTTGAGCTTATGGTTCCAGGGGAATTACGGTCTGTCTTGGTGAGGACACATGGTGGCAGAGGTGGCTGGAGGAGGAGCAGAAGCTAAGCTCTACATCTTCAAGCAGGCACAGGAAGCAAGAGAGCAACTTGAGATCCAGCAAGGCTTAATAACTCTCTGAGTCTGCCCCCAGTGACGTACTTCCACCAGGATAGCCACGTCTTCTAAGACCTCCCAAAACAGTGCCACGAAGTGAGGACAAAATATCCAAATACTTAAAGCCTACAGGGGACATTCTCATTCAAACCTCCACACATGGTTTGCACACTTTACATGAAGGCCCGTATTTTACCTCAGTTTCATTCTTTCTCTACCTGTTAACTTCCCTTTATAGTTGTCAGTTCTTGACCGAGGTCAGCCAAGCAATGGTTCTGTAGAGGTGGCCATATCCTGATCTATAAAGCCTATCACTATGTCAACTTACATGTCAAAAGGAACCACATAGAGGTGATTCAGTTAAAGATATTGAGATGGAGAGATTATCCTGGATTATCTAGATAGAACAAATAGCTTTATGTGAGGGAGGTGAGAAGATCAGAATCAGAGAAGGGGATGTGCATCCTAAGTCAGAGATACATCACTGTAGAACTGGATCTGGAAGCTAGGACAGCAAGTGACCTCTAGATGCAAGAAAGGAGAAAATGGATTCTCAGAAGGAATGCTGCCCCACTGATACCTCAGTTTTCATCCATAAAATTCATTTTTAGACTTCTAACCTCCAGAAGTAGAAGAAAATAATTATATGGTGTTTTAAACCACTATATCTGTGGTAATTGGAGACAGCAGCAACAGGAAACTGCATTATTGTGTTTCTTTACCTGTTTATTATGTTTTCCCTAACACAGTGTAAGCCCCATAAAATGATATTTTTCCCCTTATTTTTACTGTAATGTGCCTTGTGATCAGGACAGTCGGTATGTATTGAATTAATAAATGTTCACAGAGAAATGAAAATCACATCTTCCCTGACTGAAACGTATCCTTCATGCTTTCCCTCCTGTTTTGTGCCACTGGCCCCTGGTGCCGAAGACATGATGTGTAGCTCAGGGCACTCCTTCGACCCCTGTGTATCTGGGTTTTTATGCTTGGTCTAACAGTATGAAGAACAAGCCCTTCAAAACTGAACTCTCTCCAGCTTCCAGAGTCAGTCTCAGGGGATCATCTTCAGAATATTAAAGCAGAGGGTTTGTTTTACTTTCTGGAACGTTATCCATTTCTCCTCTATATTGCATGATAAATAAGAAGGCAGATTAACAGGAAAGGCACTAACTGGAAATTAAATGAGCCTTACACTCAATGAATCCCATTTATAGTCTTTCTTCCTCGCTAAAACATAAGCTCGTGAGGACCCAGAATGCCTTGCTCACTGGTTTATCCTCAAGACCCAGAAGCGATTTGGTACCCACTAGGCACTCTCTCAAGCAGAATCTAGTGAGTGAATGAATTTTTCTCTGAGTTTGCCATCCCAACCACACCAAATCCTGACAATCTCCAAATCAGAGAGATTCTTTCTCTTAGCCTGTTTCAGGCCAGCTTCTCCCTTCCATTTCCACTGCTGCTTCTTAGTTCAGAGCTTTGTCCTCCTGCTGGGATGAATGTAACGTGTCTGTTTGCCTGGGCCTTTCACACATGGCTGTCAAGAGTGTTCTCAGAGAAGAGCTGATCATATTCACACAGATACACACACACACATGCACACACACACACACACTTGCACACGCCAAGACCTCTGCTGTTACATTCCCATCCTCTGTAAGATGGACTCTTCAGCTCTTTGTATGGTATTGTGACTGTCTGTATGCTGCCTTATCTCATGCTATACTTCTTTTCCTGCCTCCACCTCATGGAGCCTGCAATGCCCACCTTAGGCTGTGATTTAGTGTCTCTGTCCTCTTATGTGGACTTCCTCCTTTGTCTATGCTCTAGTTACCTGTTGCTGTATAAAGAACTACCTCAAAATATTGTGGTTGAAAATTGCAAACATGGGGCTGGGAAGATGACTCAATGGATAAAGTGCTTGCTGCAAAAGCATGAGGACCTGAGTTCAGATCACCAACATCATGTAAAAAGCTGGGTGTGGCGATGTGAACCTGGAATACTAGTGACAGAAGGCAGAGACAGGAGGATTCCAGGGACCTCAAAGGCCAGACAGCGTAGACTAATCAGTGAGCTCCAGGTCAGTAAGAAATTCTGTCTCAAAAAATAAGAGCGGGGCATGGTGGCACACACCTTTAGTCTTAGCACCTGGGAGGCAGAGGCAAGTGGATCTCTGTGAGATCGAGGCCAGCCTGGTCTACATGGCAAGTTCCAGACCAGCTGGGGCTACAGGGAGAACCTGTCCCAAAAAGATGACCTTCCCCCCATAAAAGGTAGAGACTATTAGAGGAAGGCACCCAGTGTCCACCTCTGGCCTTCATAAGAACACATGGATGCATGTGTGCACATGTACACACTCACATGCTCGCACACACACATACACACACCACACACACCACACATACTACCCCCCCACAAACCCACAGAAATTAATTACAGTCACTCACAGTGACTTTTGCATATGTTTTCTTACATTTGGTGTTACAGTCAGCTAATGTCTAGGGCCAGAGCCATCTCAAAAGTGATTAATGCTGGCTGTGAGCTGGGGACTGAGAAGGGGTTGAAGAGCTGGGGGTCTTGGTTCTTCCCTTGTAGACATCTTCTTGTGCCCTGGGCTTCCTCACAGCATAGAGTTGGGGTTATAGGACTAAACATTCCAAATAGAGTGAGTAGAAGCAGTACAGCCTTTTCCAATATGGTCCTGGACATTGCAAGGCATGTTTTTGCCATATTCTACTTGTTTTGAGTGAATTACTAAGATCAGCCCAGGTTCAGGATAGTATAAACTCCAACTCCTGAGATGAATAGTATTGTGCATAAATGAGGGAAGGAACTGATGGCAACCATCTTTGAATACTAAATATCAGTCAGGAATACTTTCTTCTCTTCCATTCTACTTCCAAAACCCTCAACTATAGCAAATACATCATCTTATTTCAAGACAAAGTTTGTCCCTGACTTGTATACTTTAAGTCATAAATAAGCCTTTCTTCCCTTGTAGGTCTTGTTAAAAAGACAAACTTAAAGAATTGGGCAGCATTCTAACCCAAAAATGGCTCAGATGCTCTACTCTGTCACATATGCAGGTTATATTGAAGCCGGTGAAAAGAAAGTGACATAAACAAGATATGAGTGAGGTCAAGACCACCAACTTGGTTACAGCAAGTGCCTGCCATTTGATGTGATTTGAGCAGTTGCTGATTGGCTGAGGCTTGGTTGCTTGTTATAAGGGAGTTTGCAGCCTGTTTATACATAAAACTAGGTAATAGTTTACTGTGAATATACAGAAAAACCTGTAGGCCGTATGCATAGAGGAAGCTTTAGGCCAAACTATTTAATTTAGCCTAATCTTCCCCTCATTTGGCCCTTTTCATGGTATCGTTGGATTCAAGACACACTATTCCATTTATGACATGTTGGCATTTGAGAAAACAGCAGAAATAAGGCATCTCTGACCCCTACCCTGAAATAGTCCAGGCAGCCTGTTCACTTCAACTCACTTGAATTTTCTTTGTGGTGATCATAACGTCCTCCTTCTATAAGCTTCTTCCATGTATTTACCTTATCCTTAAATACAGAGATGCCACGAAGAATCTGAATAGATGGGCCTAGCTAAATTCTCCCCAGTTTATTACCAGAGAGTCACTCTCTTTTGTCTAACCCCACTTCATGATAACATAGAAACACACAGGCTTCCTTATTTCTTTGGGGTTTTCATTTCAGTGGGTCCCCATTTTAGGGACAATTTCTATTAAGCATTTTATTCTTGTTAGTCCTGCTATAGGTGCCTCTGCCAGAAACCTAGTGATGTTGGGGGAGGGATCCTCTTTTCTTCCATAGCACCTATATGTCAGTGTCTCAATTCCTGGTTTATGCTTCTGCTTCGCACATGAAACTGTAAACACTTCAGGACCTGAGCCTGTATTTTTTTCATGTAAGCTTGGGAAAGATGAAGACATATTTCCCTTATGTGTTGGTGAAAAAAAATCTGTTTCTTTGTTTTTGATTAAATGAGTAGAAATATAGTTTACACTATTGCTATTTGAAATGCTGACTGGCAAGTCTTCAGAGTTTCTACTGCAGGGATCTTGCCATGCTATATGCTGGTGAGAGTTCGTAAGATCCCAGACACATTTAAGGCAAAAGAGTAAACAATATCTTCAGTGTAAGGAGATATTTTAAGCATTTGAAGGGGTCAAGAGCCATAGTATAAATGGAGAAAAGGGGGAACTTTGCAGCTAAGCCTTCAGAGTGAGCACTAGTAGGCTGCATGTATCTTTGGAGATAGAAAAAGCTTTACTGCTTTTTTTTTTTCTTTTCAGTGGACTCCAGCTGTTTGTGGTGTGAGTCCATAGGGCTCTGGGGCATCCACAGAGATAATGGTCAGGCTCTGAAGCTCCAGCTGACACCAGGACTAGGAATTAACCCAGTTTACCAACTGATCAAGCACATAATAAATTAAGAAAATGGTTAGCCAGGAGTGATGAGATAATCTAAAATACTTCTCTGTTCAGATTTAATTTTCCAAGCAATAAAGTTTCTAATATTAACAAAGGTGGTGCAGCCTCTAAATTATTTTTTAATCCATTTTAATTTCTTTGAATATCTCATTCCAATGACTAATCAGAAGACACCAAAAAGCAGGTGAATGGAATTGTTGGCAGCTGCCTTACAAAGCCAACATTTTAACCATCCAGTCCTTTTAGATTTAATTTCCTAATTAGTGCTTTAGAAGAGACACTCACAAAGGTTAAAAGCTGCTGCTTTCCTAGAATTCTAGTATTTGAAACTCAGATGCCAACTGGAGACTTAATTTCAAAATTAAACAAAGCAATCTGTACAGAACATCTAGATAAATATCTAATAAAATCTGTTTATGGATGAACCAAACTGAGATGGATGACAAAGCTTGCTCTGATCTGCTCCTTTTTAAGGAGCATGAAGAGTACCTTCATAAGTACCACACTAAGGCGTATTTCATGCTGCTGGGAAAGTGTAAAACAGCAATTTTATGAACATAGCTGATGTTCTCTAAACTGGTGTTGTAGATCAGACTAACAAGAGGTGCTGATTTTCCCCAGAAGGGGTTAGAAGCAGGGAAGAGTTATGTATGGGAAGGGCAGGCGCAGGAACATAACTACTTTTGCACGACATGCATGGAACAGTTCTAGCTTTGCATGGTTTCTGGGAGAGGGAACTCAGGTCCTCAAACTTTTGCATCAAGTACTTTGAGTGTGAGGTCTAAACTTTGGCGCCAGGAAAAGAGGGTCAAGAGAGGCTGGGAGGCTGAAGAGATGGAGAGTTACAGGCATCTAAGACACAATTTGTTTATTAACACACAGACCAGAAGGCAGGCAACAGACAGCAGGTAACAGGCACCCGGGAACATGCCAGCACACATGGGCCACACAGTCAGACACAGGCATACACAGAGAGTGGCACACAGGCTGCCATGGTCACATGGAGAAAAGCACACAGAATTATAGGCAGATGCATTTAGTCAGGCTGGTTAAGTACAGGCTCAGACCTCTGACTTCAAGGCCATATTTATATATAAAACTATACAAAAGTGGCATTCTGCCAAAAATAGTTACATAACAGATTAAATCACTGTTCACATTTGGAGTCCCCAGACATCCCATCCAGTGTTAGCCCTCAAAATATTTAGCACTGTCTATCTTGGTCCATGCCAGATACTGTATAAGTGCTATGCTGTCTAAACATAAACTAACCTCTCTGTTCCCAACACTGAACCATCTCCTCAGTCCAGCTATTTTACTGTTTTTTTTTCTTGAGCTGAAAAATCACATGACATAAACTAACCATTCTAAAGTGGTAGTGTTGGAGACCACTATCCTCTGAGTAAGACAGTCACCATCTTTATTAGATCAGCCATGCTGTTTGCAAAGAGACCAACACCATCAGGCCTGTGGACTGTTCATATTCCTTCATAGAAGGAAGGGATGTGGAGAGTCATTGGACTCCCACCAGAGATTCCAACCATTTGTATGCAATTCTGTCCTAATGGCACTTGACCTCTGGGTTTGGGGAGATGCTAGACTATATCAGCTACATTGGGGCTGGAGAAATGGCTCAGTGGTTAAGAGCACTAGCTGCTCTTGCAGAGGACCTGGGTTCAGTTCCCAGCACCCACATAGTGGCTAACAACTGTCTGTAACTCCAGTTCCAAGGGATCCGACACCCTCTTCTGACCTCCATGGGCAATGCACAACACAGGTGAACTCACATACATGCAAGCAATACATTCATACACATAAAAATAATAAAATATTTTTTAAAAAGACTATGGAAAAGTTATCACCACATTGGGGTGAATTCCAAAGTGAATGCTTTGGGGTCACCCATGAGCCTACTAAAAATCCCTCATTGGTTCCCTAAGGTGTACTTTGATAGAACTGTACTTTGGTTTGTCATTAGGACCATATAAATAGGGGGTAGACATTTCTTTTATCTCCCTGGGAAGGAATTCTTGAGACAGGCAGCATGGTCACCATGTTGTACAGCTAATTCCAAAATATTTCATTGCCCCCAATGAGAACTAAAATCCATTAAGCAATCATTGCCATCTTACACTTTCAACTTTTGCAAGTCACTAATCTGCTTCCTGTCTCTCTGGATTTACCTATTCTAGATACTGCACATAGGCAAATTGTACCGTGACCTTGTCTGTGTGGCTTATTTCACTTAGTGTAATGTTTTTGAGGCTCCTTCACACTGTAGACTACGTATGAACTTCAGTTACCTGTACTCCATTATACGAGCTACACCCTGCTATGTATCATTTGTCAGGGGATGGTCATTTAGGATGTTTCTACTTATGGTTATTGCAAACAGTGCTGCTGTGAACATTTAAATTCTTTATTTGAGTACCTGCTTGTAATTATTTAATTATATATCTAGGAATTGGGGTAATTCTTTGTCTAACTTCTTTAAAAAATATTTTATTTTATTATTTTTATTTTATGTGTATGCATGTATTGCATGCATGTAGGTAAGTGCACCCGTGTCATGCAATGCCCATGGAGGACAGAAGAGGCCATCAGATCCCCCAGAACTGGAGTTACAGACAGTTGTTAGCTGCCATGTGGGTGCTGGGATTGAAACAGGTCTTCTGCAAGAACAACCCATGTTATTAACTGCTGAGCCATCTTTCCGGCTCTCCACTTTCACTTTTAATCCATCTATTCCTTCACTAATACTCCATGTCTTGTCTAATTCATCCTTCAAGACAAAAAGTACCCAGGCATCATATTACAGGACACCTTGAGACATCCTCAGGCAACAGTAGGGCTCTTTTGTATCTCAAATTAATCCTGTGCTTAAATCCTTCACATTGTGCGCCTATCATTTTACACACTTGAGTGCTATTCCCAGAA
>NW_008359214.1:1149952-1156503 GCF_000622305.1 Nannospalax galili
ATTTTATGTATTATTTTTATTTTATGTGTATGCATGTATTTCCTGCATGTAGGTAAGTGCACCCGTGTCATGCAATGCCCATGGTGGACAGAAGAGGCAGTTGAATCCCCTGAAACTGGAGTTACAGTCAGTTGTTAGCTGCCATGTAGGTGCTGGGATTTGAACCTGGCTCTTCTGCAAGAACAATCAGTGTTCTTTAACCGTGGAGTCATCTCTCCAGCCCCTCTTTGTCTAACTCTTGAGGAATGTGTTAGCATTTTTATATTTACTAAAAATGAAAAGTTAGGCTCTAAGTAGATTATATCTACATTGTCAATTTTATCTAAATTATTTATTGATTTTAAAAAATATGACTCTGGACTAGAGAGACAGCTTGGTGGTTAAGAGCATGGGTTGCTCTTCCAGAAGACTGAGGTTCAGGTCCTAGCACCCATATAGTAGCTAACAACTGTCTATAAATCCAGTCCCAGGGATCTGATGTTCTTTTCTGATCTGTGCTGACTTTGCACACACAGATGCACATGCATACACATAGGCAAAACACTCATACACATAAAATAAAAAATAATTCATTAATCTAATTATGGGTCTACTATTCTCCCTGAAATTTTCTCTAGCATTAGATACTTCCCCCCCCATGGATCTGAAAATGTTAAAATATTTGGTGAAGAAAGACCTGTATTTTTTTTTACAATTTTCTTAATAATTCTGCTTTTATTTTTTCATATTTAATACAAAATAACTTCCATCAAGTTAAAAATTTTATTGTTCTTTTAATTGAAATTGCATTCAAGTTGTATGTTATTTTAGAAGGAAGTGATGTTGCATACCTTTTAGTTTACTGCACCTGTCCATTTTTCTGTTTAATGCTCTTGTTTATTTTTTATTCTACATGTACAAGTGTGTCTGTGTATGCCACATGCATGTGGTGTCCTTGGAGGTCAGAAGAGGGCATCAGATCCCCTGCAGCTGCAGTTAGAAGTAGTTGTAAGCCACCCAACTTGGGTGCTGAGAACTGAGTCCAGGTCCTCTGGAAGAGCAACAAGTGCTCTTAACTGCAGAGCCATCTCTCTTTCTAGCCTCTTTTTATTGCTCTTATGAACAATATTTCCTTTCAATCATCATTTGAAGGTAGGTATCAACTAAATGTTTGTGTCACCCCCAAATTCATGTATTGAAACATAAGTCCCAAGACTAGTAGCAGGAGGTAGGCCTCTGGTAGGTGACTGGATCATCCGAGACTGCAGCTTTCATCTGCTGCTGTAGGGAATGGGCCCTTATGAGAACCCACCACACCAAACTGTGTTGGCATGGTCTTTCAGTTTACAAACTCCCAGCCTCAAGAATTGAGAGAAATAATTTTTTATTGCTTATAAGCCTAAAGTAGAGACACTCATGTTTTTAATTTCACATATTAATTCTAGTAGAGTATCAGTTTATTATTAGATATTTTCTACATAGCAATAATATTATTTATGACTATTTTATCTTTTCCAATAGCTATGTTTTTATTTTATTGTTTAGTTATAACTTTTATGACAATAGACTGTTTTGCTCATTAGCACATGTTCAATAACTAAAAATATATGTGTGAGTTTAATATCCATTGTTGAAGGGAGATGAAGATTTTACAACACTATTACAGTGAGCATCTTTGCATCATTTGGATTTTAATGTAAATACTCACAGTATTTTGCCACTGAGTATAATACTGCCTGCCTTTCAGGTTGATATAGGTACTCATCATCTTAGGAAAACAGACTTCTAGTCCTAATTCTTGGATTTAATTAAAAATTTAGATTTAATTAAAAATTTAAAATGAGAGTAAAGTTTTAAATCAAATTCCTCATCAAATACAGACCTTGGCTGGTAGTATTTTCCTATATATTGTTCATTAACAAGTTTTCTATAACAAGTCATGCTTGGTAATGATTTATTATTATTATTATTATTATTACTAGTCTTTTGTTGTTGTTGTTCTTTTTGAGACAGGGTCTCCCTGTAGCCCCAGCTGTCCTGGAACTCACTATGTAGACCAGGCCTGCCTTAAACTCACAGAGATCTGCCTGCCTCTGCCTCCTGAGTGCTGGGATTAAAGGCGTCTGCCACCACTCCCAGTCCCTGGTTTATTATTTTAATGTACTATGGGAAACCAATCCTTTCAATTTCATTTTATTCCTCATAAAAACTCTCAAGATTCATTTAGAAAGTATGAAGTTCAAATGCTGACAGTGAACCCACTTCCCACATCAGTCCTTCACTAGAGGAGGTCAGTGTGTTCTGGAAGGAATGGAACAGCTCCAGATGAGATAGTGTCAGAACCACCTCCATAGAAAGGGGATCCTGGTTTTACACACTGGGCATCCTCTCTTCTTTAAATCCTCTGATTTACAGACTGGCATCCACTAGTGATGTCTGATACCTAGAATTAAACCACAGTTCTTCCACACAGTTCTAATTATTTGCTGGTTTTACAATCTTTTTTTCATAATTATTTCTTTGAAGAAGTCTTGAACTATCATAAAACTTGCATTTTCCCATTTGGTAGGATGGCTTTATCATTGTTTATTTGAGATGGATCCAGCACTGTTATTTACATACATCTTGTGAGCTATGAGGGGAAAAGCCCACTTGTCACACCCAGAATAACAAAAGATTAAAATATACTTATGCAGAACACAATCACACAGGGTAACAGGAGCAGAGCCACTACCTGACTCACTGTTAATTGTGGGTATGGTAATATCTCATGCATCATAGAGCCAAGAATGACCACCACCAAGAGTGCATGTAAATCCTAGCTGCCTTGAAGGACAGGATAGCGTCTTTGGTATGGGAAACATCAATGAATATTTTTGAATTTTTTTGAGGGGGGAGAAGAGATGTTTCACACACAACCAGATTGTTGACTAATTAATGCTGTTCATGACAGCACTAAAAAGAATATGCTTCTTTCAGAATAACCTAAAACACAAATGGAAATGATTATTTTTAATATGTCAACTTGAAATACAGAAATATTACTATTTTCTTGAATATACTGTGATGTTGATTGTAATCTAGTTTCATCTCTATATAAACAGTGAAGTTGAAAGAGACCACAATCACATCCGGCTTCCTGAACTACATTTTCAGCTGTGCTATGTACATGACAGTGTACAAATATTTCTTATATTCTCAGAGTCTTAAAATGTGACTATGCAAATTGATTTGGCCAAAGTTAATACCACGTCTGCTAGATATGGAGCTTACAACGCTTGGCATATTCTCCAAGTTCAATAAATACTTGTGGGATAAATCTTAAATGAGTGCTTCTTGTATCAAAAGATATACCTGAAAATGTTTGGATTAATATATAGTGGCTAATATTTTCTACCCATTTCTGTAGCACTATGATCTCTGAACTAAGAACTGAGACAAAATTATCATCTCCTTGAAAATACTCAACGTATCTTAGCCAGAGTTTCTGGTAGACGTCATCTAGAAAACTATATATCAAAGTTTATCTAACACATTCCCTTTTCAGATCCGTTATCAGCAGAGATGGAGGCAGGGATAGGGTGGAAATTCAAAATGGGCTTCAGGGAAGTGCAATAAAAATGATGAGCAGGCTGGATATATGATTATCAGGAAAGGCTGAGAGAATCAGGACTTTAGCAGGTGAAAGGGAGAGTGAGGAAAACTTAATATTTGTCTTCAAGGATATGAAAGATTATAATGAGGAAGGTGCTGACAGCTGTTCTTTACTGTCACCAAGGACAGACCTAATAAAAAGAGGGCCACTTTCTAGAGAAGTAATTGGGCTTCCTACTGGAGTTTATTAATACTAGTTTCTATCTCCAAATCAGTAACAGGACAGATGAATGGCTGCTAATAGACTATCAGCACAACCTGGAAGCTTGTTAGAGATGCAAATCCTGCAAAGCCAGCCCAGACATACTGCATCAGAAATTGCAAGTGGGAGTCAGCAATTGGCCTTTCTGTTAGCTTTCCCTCCCGTTGACAAAACACCTAAGAGAAATAACTTTAAGGAAGAAGAGCTTATTTTGGTTCACTGATTCGGGGTTTTATTGGAAGACAGTTGCTTTGAGAAGTTACTTTCAGCCTGAGGCAGCCCAGCACATCAGAGCAGGAGTGCAAAGAAGAGGATGCTGCTGCTTACCTCTTGGTAGTCAAGCAGCAAAAAGAGAAAAAGAGACTAACTTCCCCAAATCCTCTCCAATGGCATGCCAGCAGACCCTACTTTTTTCTACTGCACCCATCTCCTAATATCACCTGAGCTACTGTTTTAGTTACTTTTCTGTTGTTGTGATAGAAACATTGATCAAAGCAACGTATAGAAGGAAGAGTTTATTTGAGCTTACGGTTCCAGGGGAATTACAGTTCGTCATGGTGGGGAGGAATGGTGGTTGGAGGTGGCAGGAGCAGAAAGCAGGGTGCTCACATCAAGCAAGCACAGGAAGCAAGAGAGAGATCTGGCAAGGTCTTAAGAACTCTATGTCCGCCCCCAGTGATGTGCTTCCTCCAGCAAGGCCACACCCTCTAAGACCTCCCAAACAGCGCTACCAACTGGAGCCAAAAATATCCAAATACTTGGAGCCTATGGGGAACATTTTCATTCAAACCATCATAGCTATTAAGCATGTGGACCATGGGTAATTACTTCAGACCCAAGTCATAGCAGTTTTTAAAAATATTCTCCCTTTTGCGTGTGTGCCTGTATGCACGTACACCATGGTGCATTTCTGGTCTGAGGACACTCTCAGGTGTCAATCCTTACCTTTTGCCTTGTTTGAAACAGGGTCTCTTATTGTCCTCACTGTGTGAGCCAGGTTAGTTGGCCTGCAAGCTTCTGGGGAGTCTCCTTCCTCCATGTCCCACCTTGCCATAGGAGCACTGGAATTACAGGTGTGCGTGCACACACACACACACACACACACACACACACACACTATCATGTCCAGCTTTATGTGTGTTCTGGGGGTCCTAACTTGGGTCCTCTCACTTGTGTGGAAAGTGCTTTAGTTACTGAGTTGTCTTCCCAGCCCTTATTTTTTTTCTAACAAATCCTTAGGTGATTCCAATGG
This sequence comes from Nannospalax galili, assembly GCF_000622305.1. Taxonomy (NCBI): domain Eukaryota; kingdom Metazoa; phylum Chordata; class Mammalia; order Rodentia; family Spalacidae; genus Nannospalax; species Nannospalax galili. Next base: position 1,155,040 of record NW_008359214.1, read on the forward strand.
ATGTTATATTTGAGAACTTTTGGAATGGGTAAACATTTACAGACACTGTCATTCAGATACCCTTGAAAAACAGGGCTCAAGGAGAAGTAGGACTTTAAACCTCTTCAAACTTCAAATTGTCTGTCTTATATGAAGAAGACCTCATTAATATAGCTTATATTCATTTATGCTACAAAGCTCAAGGGAAGAAGGCCATCTATTACCATGATCAAAACTGCTCCAAAGGAACATCAATAGCTCCAGAAGCTATTGAAGATATTCCGCAATGGTTGCCACCTTGGTGGAAAATAAAACCAAACCACTAGGCTCAAATCAAGATTTACAAGATCTGCATTGCAGAAAATGGGGCAGAAAGACTGTAAGAGCCAGAGGTGGCAGATGAATACAAGAAAACAGTGTATTCCAGACACAACAAGGCGGTTGCACATATGAACCCACAGCACTTGTGGCAGCATGCACAAGACCTGTGTAAGCCCAAGACAAAATTCCAGCATGGATTAGAGAGGTGAGCAAGAAGCCCATCCCTAACTAGCTGAGGAACTCGTTGGTAGTTGATAGCTGCTGGAGAGGGAGAGTCTGTTTTCTTTAAGGCTGTGATGCCTAGTAGGTTGACCACACTCCAGGGGCTGGACCCATATTCAGGAGTATTTGGGGAACACAAGTTAGACTTTATAGGCCTTTCCTTTGAAAAACCAATAGACGACATGAAGCAAGTGAGGGTAGGCAGGTGGGGTTGGATCTGAGAGGAGATAGGGGAGGGGGTTTGAATATTGTCAAAATATATTTAAGCCAGGCGTGGTGGAGCATGCCTGTAGTCCCAGCACTTGGGAGGCAGAGGCAGGTGGATCTCTGTGAGTTCAAGGCCAGCCTGGTCTACATAATGAGTTCTAGGACAGCTGGGGCTACAGGTAGACCCTGTCTCAAAAAGACCAGAAAAAAAATATTGTATGAAATTCTCAAAGAATCAATAAAATTATTATTAAAAAGAGATTTGCGAGAGCTAGCAAAAGAAGTATGCACACCAAGGGGTGATTAGGGTCATTCTTATGAAGTTTATGAAGAAAACAATTGTGAGACACTGAGTCCTGGAGAGGGAATGGGGACGCAGACTGCTCTGGCTTCTTCCATGCTGAACAGGGATTCAGGCTGAGGCAATTGGAGGACCCCTTCAGTGGGTCTATCTAAAAGACTCCCAAATTGCATAACTCTTATCTTGAGGAGGAAAAGAAAGTCCTTGATTCATGAATAGGAGATGTGAAGAAGTAAAGGCAAGAGTAACTAGCAGTACAAGTTCTAGACAGGGAACTAGAAAAAAGTCAGAAGAGGGCAATTTTCAAATGTTCATATGAGAGTCCATTGGAAATTCTTGACAAGAGCTTCAAAAAGCATTCCTCAATTGGGTTCCTCCTCGTTTTTCTTTTGTCTGTCAAGGCTGGACTCAGGAGTGACAGACTCAGGATTTGT
>NW_008359214.1:1156572-1161996 GCF_000622305.1 Nannospalax galili
GGGGGAGAAAATAAATTTATCCATCATTTTAGAACAATAGCTGGTTGTCTCCCAGAGCTATAGGTGGGCATAGAGTAAAAGTTAAAAGCTAGTTTTCAAATAGTGGTTCTCTACTTAATTTTGTTATATAATGAGAATGCAGAGCAAAACGCATAACTTTTTTTTTTTTTTTTTTTTTTACTTAAAAAAGGGAGAAAGTCCCCAGGAAGCATAAAAAGAAAGAGAATCAGTGGCTGTTATCATTTGGGGCTAGGGTACAGAGGACAGGCTGTGTTGGAAGGCTTGGGTACCAGGAGTTACTTTCTAGAGAAATGTTTTCTATTACATTGTCTAGAGAATGACCAGTGGTTGTGTTTCTGAAGCCTAACACTGTTTAAAGAAGTCTTAGATTAGGCCAAATGGAAGGGAGGAAGGGGCAGTTTCAAAACAGTCTAGAGTCAGCTGGTGGGAAATGGGCTCTTTCCTTATAGAACTGAGTTTGCTCTGGCAAACAAATCCACAAGCCTAAGGACTGCTGAGATCACTGCAGTAATTTTGCTGGTGATCAGGGCAAGTATGCACTGGGGAATTTGCAAGAAGCTTTCTTGTTGATCTCTGCCACTGTCTTCTGTCTTCTGACTTTTGTGGTATCCCCCTTGAAATGTTGGAGTTTCCCCTAAATTCATAGGCTAAAAGTTAACCCTGTATATGATCATATTAAGAAGGAGACTCTGTGGGAAGTGATGTCATGAGGGCAGACCTCTCATGTATGGAATTAGTGCCTTTATAAAAGAGATTGAAGGGCGTTGCCCCCTCTTCTGTCACAAGGACACAGTAACAGGGCACCATCTTTGAGGCAGAAAGCAAGTCTCACCAGATACCAAATTTGCAGCCTCTAGAACTGTAAGAAAGAAAATTTGTTGTTTATAAACTATCATCTGAAGGATTGTGTTATAACAAGGAAAATGCACAGACAATGCTTAGTCTATTCCTGGTTAACACCTCCCCAAATATTCTCCATTCTTACCTAGTTAGTTTTCTGGATAACAGAGGTAGGAAAACTGAGTTGGGGAAGAAGGCTAGGTGCTATTGCTTGAATGGCCTTCCAAAACTATGGTAGAGGTAGGAGCCTTGAGAGGCGATTAGACCAGAGGGCTCCTCCCTCATGAATGGTGAATGAGTTCCTGGTAGGATAGATGAGTTGGATATGGATTTTTCTGTCCTGCATGCTCATTATGCTTCTGATACACTATACCACAGCATGAAGACCCTTGGAAAGATACAGCCCCTGGATCTTTAACTCCAAAACCATGAGACAGAAATTTCTACTGTTTACAACTAAGCTAGTCTATGGTATTCTTTAATAGCAGCAGAAACTGGACAAAAACAAGATGGAAGCCTATTCCTGATTCTTGGACCTCCCTCTATCATCCAGTTGGGATGTCCTGGTAAAAGAGGACAGGTTTCTTTTCTATCAAAACAGTCCATAACGGGCTTCCCCTATGACACCTACCCTGGTTTCCAGTTTATTGGTTGCTGTGATGTCTATAATTAGCTTTAAATTTCTTTTGCATTGCAATATATTATGGGATGTATAATTCAAGTTCAGCAGTTACCCAGGGGTTAGTCTAGAAAGCACAGTCAAGAAGTGCTCAGCTAATACATGAACTTTGAAAGTATAGCCAAGGATCAGGTAACATTCCATCAGAAAGGACCACCATCCCGAGGCGGCTATCACAGGCTCTCTTGTCATTCACATTTTCATTACCAACAGATGATTTCTAATTAGCACACTAGATATCAGAATTAGGTTTCTGTTGTATAACATGTAACCAGTTGCCTAATGTGATGATTATTAAGAATGAGCTGTCAGTTGTGAAAACAGGTATTAATATGCACTGATGGTTTTAAAAATAGCAGGAACATGATATAAGAATCTGGCAAGGCCTGTGGCTGTACCCTTGGGGATCACACTAAAAGGCTTCTCTCATGGACTGGAGACTGCATCCTTCCTGGACAATCTTGGCATTAATCTTAGAATGATCATTTCATGCTAAGTTGGTTGTCAGATTATTGGGATGGAAAGAGACCAAAGGCCTTTTTCAGTGAACTGTTCTTTAATGTATGCCTGGATAACAATATTTTAGTTAATAAGCATTTGATTAATTAATAAACAAATCCAAGACTTGCTTTTAGTATATCCTGTGGTAAGAAATTAGCTGACCCTGTCTACTTCAACCTTCCTTGGTAGGAGCCATAATCAAAAGACCCTACAGACTGTGGATGCAATCAATAAGTCAGTTTGCAACCACTGCCATTATTGTTTATTGTCTTTCTCATTCCGTGTCCTGTCAACTCCTACTCCTCATCATGTTTGTATATTGAAGCCTAGCACTGGAACTACAGCAGTGAATGTCTGGAAATTATTGGGTACATCCTGTTGGTTGAACTCTTCAGAGCCCCTTCCCACTCTTTTCCAACCTGGTTCTGATAGTAATCAAAGTAGCAAGACCTTTTGAACCTACTCAAAATTCCAAGCTTCAGAAAGGAAATACAGTTTCTAGGCTGAGTTAGAGATTTCATTCTTAGGCCTTGGGGAAAGAGTTACTGGAAGTTCCCACCAGCAGTACTTGTGGCACACTGGGTATGTAGAGATGGAATAGTGCAGGGGTGGAAGCAATAGTCATGGCATCATACAGCCTAGTGAAACCGTGGCCCTCGGTGGCATAAGGGGGGCAGCTGGTGTCTCAATTGCCTTCTACAAACAGTACCTACTTACAGATGGGGCACATTAAAGAAGAGAGTAGAATGCTTAGTGAAGTGCCTGCCTGGTCTGAGGTAAACTCTAGGTGATAATTAGCATATCTGATTACCATCATTATTTATCCTGGGAAACGCAGAGTTTTAAATAAAGTATCTGGGTAACAGGTGCTCATTTTTTAGAGTAAGTGTTTTCAAACTGGGAAAACATTAAACTCTTCTAAAAAGCCTACAAATGCAGTATTCAGATTTCCAGCCCCAACCCCTGCCCCTGCAGATGCAGAAAGCCTGAGATATGTAGCCAGAGATCCCCCTCAGGTGATCTGTCAGATAAGGCTTGTTGGTGAAGCTCAGCTCTAAGTGAATAAGGAAACACATTTCTAAGTCGGCAATCTACTAGTTTAAGTTGGCTTCTGATTAAAAAGCCTGCCTAGGGCAGTCTCTGGTGCCTCAGGGTGCCTTTAGGTGGTAAGAGTTAATTTTATATATAAAGAGGCCTGTTGAAAAGATGGACTTTAGATGCATTTGAATTTTGTTATTTGGATTGTTACTTGGGGGTGTTTTTCAACTTCTATTTCTCAATGTGTGAACTGTAAACAATAACAATCTCTTCCTATTGGGATTCCTGCAGGACAAAATGAGGTGGTCTGTGAAAAGGAGCAGTTCCAGCTCAGAACAAAGGCTCAGTCAGTGATTATAACGCACAATCAGGAAAATTGGATTTTCCCTTCCAGGTTGGCTAGCTAGTTTCCACTGAACTTCACTTGCTTCACTGAGAAAAACTATACTTCTAGGCAAACAAACAACAATGAAACTAATGACCTGACCTCACAAGGGCGTGAAGTTAAGGCAGATTCTAGACAGGAGCTGACACAAGAAGGGGGAGCTACCAGTTTTTGCTTAGTCTGAGGGAAGGTCAAAGTTGGCACCAAATTGTCTTTACAACTTTGAAAGAAAAGTCTGTTTTTCTAGTAAACTAAGTCAGGACACAGAGTTGGGGCAGCCATAGCTACTGGCAAATAAAGGCTCAAGCACAGAAAGTTGAAAAAGGGAGAACCTTCAATTCTTTACAAATTCTGTTTTGATTGCTTTTAATTTTTTAAAAATTTATTTATTAGTGTTATTTTATGTGCATGCATGTATTGCCTGCATGTAAGTAAGTACACCTGTGTCGTGCAATGCCTGCGGAGGTCAGAAGAGGCTCTCGGATCCCCTGGGACTGGAGTTACAGACAGTTGTTAGCTGCCATGGGAGTACTGGGATTTGAACCCAGGTTTTCTGCAGGCACAACCAGTGTTCTTAACTGCTGAGCCATCTCTCCAGCCCCAATTGCTTTAATTAAAAAAAATTAATTTAGTATTATTGTAAGTGTGTACATGATGTGTGTGGGCATGTATACCACCATACTCACGTGGAAGCCAGAGGACAACTTTGTGGTGTTAGTTCTTTTCCTACCTTTATGTGAGTTCCAGGAATCCAACTCAAGTTGCCAGGCTCGCAAGCAAGCACCTTTACACACTGAACCATCTTACTGTACCTTCCCCTACCTCCTTTAAAATTTTAAAAATTTTATTTTATCTTTAATCCAATATCAAACCATGAATGTGTGGTATAGAACCCTGAGACCCACTTCATTCACCAGCTACCCCCCAATCCCTCCAGACCCCCACTAATTGCTCTTTTAGCTTCTGTAAAATGCTTGGCTGCTGCTTTAGACATGCCTAGACATGCCCTGGCATGCCCTGACCACCACCTGCTATCCCCCACCCCTTCCAGGAAACTATAGATTAAGCAAGCCCCGGCATGAAAACTGCCCTATAAGGTAAAAATGGAGACTCCTGGCCCTACAGATAACAGTCAGCATATTCCACAGCCCTGAGAATAGCACCTACTAATAAGAAACTTCCAGGGCTGCATCTTATACATCCAATCAGTTTAAAATTATGTTGGTGCACGCGGGCTCCTTGAACCAACCAAAATGTATCTTCGGTATCTCCTCCCCCCCTTTGGCTAAAACCTATAAAAGGCTCCACTCTCTCTTACTCTGGGCTCTCAGCACGGACCCATTGAGTTGGTGAGGTCTGAGAGCGCGAGCTTAAGCCCGAATACCTGAATAAACCATAAACCTTTGATTTTGCATTTTGGTGTGTTGGGTCCTCGGTGGTCTTTTTGGGGGTCCAGTGGATGAGGTACAACATTTGGGGGCTCATCCGTGATCCCCCCAGAGACCCCCGAGAGGAACCGACCCCAAAAGGTTTATGATCAACCGAGCGGGTAAGTTTTTGTAAAACTGTGTTTGTCCACCTGTCTTTTCTATACTTTCCCTTTGGTCGCGGCCATCTGATCTCAGTGTTTTTGTCGCTGGAATGCTAGCAAGGTGACCTGGAGGATTCGGGAGACGTCCCCATTCTCATCGGGGTGGGTGTTTCTCACCGGACACCCCACCAGACACTAGTCCATCTGAAACCTCAGAAGACCTCGTGACCCTGTTGGGACACACGTGTCCCATCTGTATGGTCTTTGGCACAATCAAGGGAATCCACATGGCCGAGAGTCCAGACCATCTGAAAGCCTCAGTAGTTTATTTTGGGCCCTCTGTCTGTGTCGTTCTTGTGTCTTGTGATCTTCGTTCTAATTTCTTTGTTGATGAAATGGACAGGACTGATAAATACTATGGGCAACAGC
>NW_008359214.1:1163208-1163943 GCF_000622305.1 Nannospalax galili
CAGGAAGCAAGCCTGACCAGGGTCCTGGAGAGACAGCAGGCCCGCCACAAGAAGGACCTCAGAGAGATATTATTGGCAACCAACCCCCAGTATGGAAGGAGCTCATCAGTGGGATCCAGACCACGAAATAAGGTAGGGAAAAACCAGTGTGCGTACTGCAAGGAGGAAGGACACTGGGTGAAGGACTACCCCAAGAAGAATAATCGATCAGCTAAGGTATTACCAGCTCTAATTGGGGTGAAGACAGTGACTGGGGGAGATGGGGCTCAGGTCCTCTCCCTGAGCCCAGGGTAACCCTGAAAATAGAGGGGAAACCAATTGAGTTTATAGTGGATACTGGTGCCCAGAATTCAGTTTTATTGGAGCCAAGAGGGCCAGTGTCCTCCAGAACTACATGAGTACAGGGGGCAACAGGAACAAAGCCCTATTCATGGACTACTCAAAGAACAGTAGATTTAGGGAAGGGCCGGGTATTCCACTCATTTCTAGTAATCCCAGAATGTCCCTACCCAATTCTGGGCAGAGATTTATTGTCAAAAATGAGGGCACAGATCCACTTCACAGCTAAAGGAGCCACCCTGCTTCACAACAGGGCACTGGTTTAGGTTCTAGTCACCAACGACCTGACATAAGGAGCCGATCCAACCAAACTCTGATATATCAGATTGGCTCCAAAAATTTCCCCAAGCCTGGGCAGAAACAGGGGGTATGGGTCTGGCAGGACACAGGCCTCCT
>NW_008359214.1:1165545-1166780 GCF_000622305.1 Nannospalax galili
CACTATAGCCCCGAGGACTTAGCCTGGATACACACTCTCCCTATGACTCAATGCCTAGATGGCTGGTGGAGGACAATGGAAGGGAAAGTTATCCTACCTCAGAATTTAGGTGTAAGATTGCTGAAGAAAATACATCAAGCATCACACATGGGCACCCGAAGGATGCAAGACTTACTAAGAAGGGCCAAAATTAAAATTCAGGAAGGAAATCAAGCTATTGAAAAAATTGTTAAGCATTGTCATTCCTGCCAATTAACCAACTCAGCTCTGTCTCATGCTAATCCAGGATCCCAGAGCAGAGGAACATGACCGGGTACGTATTGGGAGACTTATTTCACTGAGATCAAACAGGGAAAATTTGGATATAAATATTTACTAGTATTCATAGATACCTTCTCTGGATGGACTGAGGCCTACCCAACCAAGCATGAGACTGCTCACATGGTAGCCAAGAAGCTAATCGAAGAGATCCTGCCCAGGTATGGTTTCCCAACTACAATCAGATCAGATAATGGGCCAGCCTTTGTCTCTCAGGTAAGCCAGGGAATAGCCACCGCATTGGGGGCCAATTGGAAACTACACTGTGCTTATAGACCCCAGAGTTCAGGACAGGTAGAAAGAATAAATAAAACTCTAAAAGAGACCTTAACCAAATTAGCTTTAGAGACTGACACACACTGGGTGGCTTTACTCCACTTTGACCTTTTTAGAGTAAGAAACACTCCATACCAGATGGGTTTAACCCCCTTTGAAATCATGTATGGAAACCCCCCTCCTATGATACCTAGCCTCCAAGCTGACCTAATATCGACCTTGGGAGACCAGGACCTACTGGACTCACTCCAACGGTTGCAGCTAACCCAACGGGTCTGGCCGCAACTCAGTGCCATATATGAAGCTGCTGTCCCCCGACAATCCCACAGGTTTAAACCAGGAGACTGGGTGTTCATCCACAGACACCAACGGAAAAATCTCGAGCCAAGATGGAAGGGCCTCTTCATGATCCTCTTGAGGACTCCCACCACACTCAAAGTGGACGGTGTTGCAGCTTGGGTGCACTACTCCCACGCAAAACCTGTCGACCCATTTGCAGTCCCAGAGGATTACAAGGGAGACACCTGGAAGGCATCCCCACACCCTTCGAATCCATTCAAGCTCCGCATCCGATGAGACCCTTCCTGCTAACCTGTCTATTGTTGACATTGAACTGCTTATCAGCTGATGGCACCTTTCCT
>NW_008359214.1:1167187-1176137 GCF_000622305.1 Nannospalax galili
AAGACCCTGGGCCCCTCTTTACCGTTCAACTCCGACCGGTCATCCATGCACTGGGACCCAACCAAGTCCTAAATCCCCCCCCAGATGATTCTCATAAATCTTCTCCAGCTAAACCCCCTCCCCAGACCTCCCACTGCCCAAACCTATACTCCTGCACCAACAACTCAGGCTCTTGAGTTCTCAAGGGCAGAACCTATTCCTCCCCCTCCTGCCACTACCCCGACCTGGGGAAATTCTTTTGCAAATGCTAAATTCATCTTATTACTTCCTCAATGTAACCAACCCGAACACTACCTGCTCTTGCTGGCTCTGCTATGGTGTTGCCCCCCCATTTTATGAGGGAATTGTTGTACAAGGAATGTTCTCCCTCATGGATTACACAGAATGCAGATGGCTATCATATGTTTCTCTTACCCTATCTCAGGTAACTGGCATTCGGACCTGTGTTGGCCAGGTCCCGCTGACCTATACTAGCCTCTGCAACACCATTCTCCCCCTTAATTTAACAGGGAGGGGGCAGTTCCTCCTGCCTCACAATGACACCTGGTGGGCCTGCACCATGGGACTAACAGCCTGTGTAAATCAGGAAGTCCTGCAGAGAACATCTGGTTTCTGTGTTATTATCAGACTCCTGCCTAGAATCACCTACCACACTCATGAAGATTTCTTAACCCTCTATACTAATCTAAAAGGCCCAAGAACTACCAGCCTCACTAAACTTAGAAGGGAGTCAATAACCGCAGTAACCTTAAGTCTCATCATTGGGACAGGGATTGCTGCTGGGATAGGGATAGGAGCCACAGCCCTGGCAAGACAAGATCAGCATTATTCCCAGCTCAGAGCCAGCTTAGATTCAGATCTCCGACAAGTTGAGGAGTCAATTACTCACCTACAGGACTCCCTGAGCTCGCTGGCTGAGCTAGCCCTGAAAAATTGTAGGGGATTAGACCTCCTGTTCTTATAGCAGGGTGGCCTATGTGCCACCCTAAGAGAAGAATGCTGTTTTTATAGGGACCACTCAGGATTAATAAAGGATAACATGGCCAAAATAAGAGAAGGGTTGGAACAGAGGAGACTAGAACGAGAGGCCAGACAGGGATGGTTTGAGTCCTGGTTCAACCAATCTCCCTGGTTGACAACCCTCATCTCCACCCTCTTAGGTCCCCTTATAGTCTTTTTTTAATACTCACCTTTGGGCCATGCATCCTCAATAGATTAGTACAGTTCATGAAGGACAGGTTAGGCACCATCCAACTTATGGTTCAGAGGCAACAAGTTGATATGCCCCTTAGCACGATCCCCCCAGATACCTGTGAGATGGCTGACCAGAACCCATGATTGGGTTCCCCAGTTACAAGACAAGCACAGCATTGAAAAGGTCACATATCTCATGGATCCTGAATCTCCCTATGTAATTTATGTGATTTACTTGCATATTATACATGAAATAGTACATAGCTTAAATTAGAAAATTATATATTTCTGTGAAAACACATGTGATGTTGGATGATTAGACATGCCTAGACATGCCCTGGCATGCCCTGACCCCTGCCTGCTATCCTCCCATTCCAGGAAACTATAGATTAAGCGAACCCGGGCATGAAACCTGCCCTATAAGTTAAAAATGGAGACTCCTGGCCCCACAGATAACAGTCAGCACATTCCACAGCCCTGAGAATAGCACCTACCAATAAGAAACTTTCAGGGCTGCATCTTATACATCCAGTCAGTTTCAAAATATGTTGGCGTGCACGGGCTCCTTGAACTAACCAAAATGTATCTTTGGTATCCCCCTCCTCTCTTTGTCTAAAACCTATAAAAGGCTCCATTCTCCCTTACTCTGGGCTCTCAGCATGGATCCATTGAGTTGGTGAGGTCTGAGAGCCCAAGCTTAAGCCTGAATAAACCATAAACCTTTGCTTTTGCATTTTGGTGTGTTGGGTCCTCAGTGGTCTTTTTGGGGGTCCAGTGGATGAGGTACAACATGTGAGACAGACTCCAGTTAGAGACAGAAGAACTGAACTGGGCTTTAAGTGGTTTGTTCCTTTAGAGTCAGTTTTTGCAGTTTGAGCACAGCTAATCACTGCTTGTCAACACAGGCTGTGTACACTTGTAAGAAAAATATAAAAGAATTACATTCTAAAACTTAATATTCCTGATGTCTAGTATATAATCCCAGATTACTTGTGAGACAGACTCCAGTTAGAGACAGAAGAACTGAACTGGGCTTTAAGTGGTTTGTTCCTTTAGAGTCAGTTTTTGCAGTTTGAGCACAGCTAATCACTGCTTGTCAACACAGGCTGTGTACACTTGTAAGAAAAATATAAAAGAATTACATTCTAAAACTTAATATTCCTGATGTCTAGTATATAATCCCAGATTACTTGACCTGCCAAGAACTAGAAAAATATGAGTCATTTTCAAGAGAATAAAACCCAAACCTGAAGGCAAATTAGATGTCAGAGTTAGAGGTTAAAGATTTTAAAGCAACCGTTTATGCCTGAAGAAATAAAGGAAAACATTTTCACAATGAATACAAATATAGGACATCTCAGCAGAGACAGAAACAATGAAGAACTATTTAGACATTCTAGAACTGAAAAGTGCAACAGTTGAAATTTTAAAACATCACCAAACAATCTTGATAGGAAAATAGTGAGAAGTGGGAGTCAGGAAGCTTGACGGGAGATTAATGAAAGTGATCCAATCTCAGTAATAGAGAAAAAATTGAGTGGAAAGGTCCAATGGACTCATTTTTAATTCATTAATTATTTGCTTCTTCGAGACTAGTTCTTACAATGCAGCACAAGCTCACCTTGAACTCCCAATCCTGCCTCAGCCTGAAAAGTGCTGGCATTATAGGCCTGAACCACCACACCATGTATAAAATTGGAGCATCAGGAGCAGAGGGGAATATGGAACAAATTCTACTCCTAATGTGAGAAAATAAAGATGTGGTAACAGGATCAGAAGCAGCATAGAGAATTTACTGCAACTTTGCTCTACTGGAAGAAGCTATTCCTTTGGGTATCCTTCTGTATGGTCTATTAAAACCCTTCTAAACATTCACAGTGCAAACAGAATGTCCTTCCTGTTTGAAATGTCCCCTCCCCCTCCCCTTCCTTCCATCAACAAGCTTATTTTGTCCTTTTTATACTTTCTAGAGAGCAAGAATGTCACGTGTTAGCATCTCAATAAAGAGTACTTGTCAACTTCCCTGCTTTGCTTTAAAGGTTCAATGAGGGCTTGGAATGAACTGGGGGAGCTGACTTAGTAGCATTATTTGGAAGGCCAAGGGACACTGCTGGAGATTCCCTTCAGCACCAGATTCTATCCACTTCTTCCATCTTCTCAGAACTGTCTGGGAGCCAGGCCTTCAGGGCATCATGGGTGTAGACACTGTGGGTGCTGCTTGGTTGTGTCAGCTTCTGGGAGTCCTACCCTGACCCTCTGATCTATTTCAGCCCATGGCTTTCCTGCCTGTTTACTCTCTAGCAATGTATTCTTTAAACCTCTTCCTTATTGGTCAAAGACTGATTTTTCTTAAATCTTAAAATGGTTTTTAACATTTTAGTAGTTCAGTAGTAGCCTGATCAAGAGTTTAGGCTTCTTATTTTGAGGTATAGACCCTTTGTGACATATTTATCTACATGTGTAGACTGGCCTTAAGTTCTCAGCAACTACTCAGCCTGCTCTTTGCCTCATGTCTCCAAGGTTCTTCCTTCCCCTCTGCTTCTTGGAGGCCTTTTTAAGTAACTTGAAAAACAAACTGAAGAAAACATGGACAGGTATGACCTTCTCTGAGAAATCAAGCATCCCAGACTATTCCAGAGAAAATTATCTATTTATAGGACCATATTAAATCAAATATAGGACATATTTTTTCCCATCTTCGCATTTCTGAAGTCAGGATGCCTTTATCTGTACTAGTATTTTATGATCACTGGTTTCTGGGAAGCAGTTGTGACATAGTTGATGTTTCATGAACATTGTCACAGCTGCTTATTATTCTTGGAGGCATGATGAAACAATTGCATCTCCTCATTGTCAGCAAATGAAGAAAGCCATTGAAAGAAGGAATGTGTTTTAATTCTTTAGAAATATTTTGGTGATAATTTCTCCATAATGTCAGAAAATATGCTCGTATAGAGAGTACCAGAAACTTCAAAGAAAATTCTAGAGAGATGAATGGAACACTCTTTTAGGAATACCCTAGAGGGCAAAAAAGACTGCTGTGTAGAAAGACAAAAACAAAAAAACCTCTGATTAAACTTATATTAAAAAGAGAAACTCTGGATATGATGAAGTTTCAGGAACACCTTAACCAATTTATTACACTTATATTTTTCTCTTAGTATGCACACAATGTGTTAAAACCTGTATCTGAATGAGTTTAATGGATTTAAAATAAAATAGCCAAATAATAATTTCTGAGCATTGTGTTACAGTTTGTGAAAGGAGTCTTTCTTAACTCTATATAAAATAATGGCATACTTTATAATCTATGGTGTCTTAGATTAAACTAAAAACAGTATTTCTACTTTTCTGTATATTCTACTATTGAATCTTTCCTCCAATGATTTGCTTATTTGTTTGAAATATGTTGGCTGCCATCTTCTTAAAATCAAAGTGATGTCAACCTCATACCATGAGCATAAACATATGAAAACTGAGCTGATAGCCTTACTGTTTCTCAAAAGCTAGAACAGAAATAATTTTATATGCCAGAACCCACAGGGATTTTATCAGAACTTCCAGGCCTCTAAACCCCACTTGTTAGCTTGGATCTGGCCCAGTTTGATTAGTTTGAAAATGACCATTCTCCTTTTGCAAAGTCTTATGAGAAGTTCAGCCAAAATTTGGAAATATAAGGAAGTTATATGACCAGGCAGTCAAGCCCTGCACTTAGCACAAAGGACATAGATATGTATGTCTACTCAAATCCTTCGATTGGTAATCTCACTGACAATTTCAAAAATTTTATTTATTTTTATTTTATGTGTACGAGTATTTTGCCTGCTTGTGTGTAAGTGTACCATGTACATGAAATGCTCACATAGATCAAAAGAGAGCATCAGACTCCCTAGAACTGGTGTTACAGTTGATTGTTAGCTGTCATGTGGGTGTTGGGAATTGAACCCAGATCCTCTGCAAGAGCAGCCAGTGCTTCCAAATGCTGAGCCATGTCTCCAGCCCTTTGCTGACAGTTTTTGAACTAAATCAGTGTATCAATAAATGAGTTATGAAGTACATCTTATGAAATTTGGCATTACCATGCCACATTATAGTTCTACCTGAACAAACAACCTGATTCTTTCAAAGAGCAGGCTTGAACTCGGAGTGTACCTGTTCCTCTAGCTGTCTCTTGGAACTGTGCTGCTAAGCTAGGCTGCACTCATAATTTTATTCAAAACCATTTCTCCATCATCAGTTTTGGAAAACTACAAATTTGTATCAGCTTTCTTCTTATCAGACAATATTGTGCTTTCATCTCTAGGCCTAAAACATATACACAAGGTCAAGTATTCTCAGTCTTCGTTGATTTCAACGAAGACCACTGCCTTTCAGCACTTTGATTTGTTAATTCTCACACACACCCATATTCATTCACTATCTTGGGCAGAGTAGCAGATTTAGTCAGGTGCCCAGGTCACAAGAGCGCATGGATGGCTCAGTGAGCTTGCATTAGCTGTTTAGTTGCAAAGCTAATTAAAAGCCATTAGTCAAGATTTTGTCCACTCTGTAAGTTATTCATACAATGAAATGGTTACTAAAACAGCTAACTCAAGATGTAAAGGCTTTCCCAGAAATATAATTAATTTATCCCTTTTATACTATGATATACAAACAGGATAATTCAATGTTAATTTCCCATCCTTAATTTGTAACAATGTAGTGTAATTAGTATGTACAACTGTAAGTGACCAGAAACTAGGGATTACAATTTCATTTTGGTAAAAGTGTGTACACATATGTATACATATGTGGCATGTAGCTACTGTATTTGGCATTTGGCTTTAGGTATAATTAAACTAATTATGTACAAACATAAGAAATAATGTCATTATTTTGGTTCTATGTTAACATCAATAGTCCTACATATTTAACAAAAGGAAGATATATAAACTGCTGAAAATAAATCAGTCTGACAGCTAACACAATTTAATATCTTATCAATAATGAGTGGAAGCATTACATTTTTGTAAGATGAAATTGGTATAAATATTTTGAGATATAATTAAATGAAATAGTTCTAACTACCTTGTTTAATAACATATATTAAAACTTAAAAGAAACCACACAGAAGTTTATCTGTGGGTTTTATCTAATATACCTTAAAAAGTTGGAGATCAGAAAGCATTCATTACATTTAAATGATCTGCACCAGTAACCATGCAGTTTTTGGCTAATGGAAGATACTTTTCCGGCTGATAACATTCTTAGGGATGTGCATTGAGAATAGCTGAGAAGAAGTGCTACATTTGGGTACGTTAAAAAAGGGCCATTTCAGTGTTCAATATTCCCATGGATATGCTTTTTACCTTGCTCTCAACAGTTTCTCCCTCATGAATAATGAATTGTTTGATAATAGTTAGGGGAATAGATGAGCTAAAGTCATTAAACAGAAATGCTCATTACTCCCCACTTACTATATTTTTATCTTTATTATCACTAACTAAATTTTATCCCATATCTGAATTTATAACATCTAAACAGAAACCCCCATTTCTTATTTTCAGGGCCCAGCTGCATCCATATGAGGAATACTAGGAGTACTGAGAACTTGCACTGTCTTGAGAAGTTACAAAAAGGAGGTGCCTCTGCCTTTTTGTTTTATAGTTTTTGGTGCCCTGACAATTTTTACTCTTGGAGCAGAAGGGAAAACAATGTCATTTTTGGTAAACTGATAAACAAGGCTACGTGTCAACTTAAATGTGTACTCAGGAACATCCTCAGGAAAGGGGACAGATAAAATGAGAGAATCTGAAAACTGTTTCTCTGAAAACTAGAGAAATTCCTTTACCTCATTGAAAAGTCTTTGTCTACTCTCAGGACCAAGAGGACTCCATTTTGACTGCCACTGCACAGGTCACTGCTTATCATTTGGACTTGGAGCACCTAAGAGGGCACAAAAGAACACTTAGGCACACTGAGGAGATGCCTGCTCAGTGATAACAGGGACAGATAAGTGGTTAAAAACACCAGAATGCCTGCTGAGTTGGAAAACCTCCATTGCCTTTTTCCATGTTGGTTAGAATAACTGTATATTTCATGTTGGTACGCTGTTTCTGAAATTGTAACTCTCTTTATGAAAATTATATGAGTCAATAGATATGGATAGATAATCATATCCACTCAAGTTCCAGTGTGTGACTGCACAGTGGATGACTATAGATAATGATGGACATTCTAAAACATTAGAAGACAGGATCAGTGAATGGTATTAGCTACTTTTCTGTTGCTGTGATGAAATGCCATGACCAGATGAGAGAATTTGTTTTAGCTTACTGTTCCAGAGGGATGAGTCCATCATGGTGGCAAGCCAGGGCAGCAAGTAGCAGGCATGGTGGCAGGATCAGCAAGCTGAGAACTCACATCATCAACTGCAAACACTAAGCAGAGAGCATAAATTGGAAATGGGGTGAGGGTATAAACTCTTAGCTTATTCCTAGTAACATACTTCCTCCTGCAAGGATACACCTCCCCAAACACCACCACCCACTGGGGACCAAGTGTTCTAATACTTGAGCCTGTTGGGGGACATTTCTCATTCAAACCACAACATCAAGTTTTTGCTATAGAGAAATAATAAATGCTTAAGGAAATAGACATATGTAGGTTGATCTGAACATTATAAAACATATAGATATATTAAAACATTGCATTACTCCAGTAATATGTGCAATTTTATGTTTTATGTATCGGTTAAAATAAATTTAACTTAAAAAGAAAAAAGGTCTAATGAGTATAATCACCTATCAGTAGAGGTTTTTAAATTCACTGATAGGATACAAGGGTTATTACCTGGACTAATTAAATCAAACAATGAAGCTCCGTCAGGGCTAAAAACATTGCAGTCAGCTCCATTTTTCTTGTGACCACTTCAACTTTGTTGGTCACATTGGCATTTGAGAAGAAAGAAGACAAAAGAACTTGTAGGCTGCTTGTCCAGCAGTTAGAGAAATCCAATAGAATTTTTGCAAACGGAATGAAAATCGGTTGCTTAGGGATCACTAAAATCTAAAACTGCAAGTCTGGAAGCTGATGATGCATACTATCCTTGAATAGGAAAGACTGAATTGATACCCTCACTGTTTCTGAAAAGCCAGAGTGGAGATAATTCCATGTGTTACAGAACCTGCTGGCATTTTATCAGGCTTTTAGACCTCCAGATCTTCACTCAGCTTGGACCAGGCCCAGTGTGAATTGTCATTTTCCTCCTTCGCAAAAATCTTGAGACAGGAAAGGTTAACAGCACTATCTGAAGATGAAAAGGAAGTTATATGGGGTATGAGCCATGTGGCCCAAACCTACGCTGGCCATTCAGAAAAATGGAGACTTCCACACATAGAATTCCTGGCTCCCTGAAGGGAAAAATAGACTGGGTAGGCATGAGTTCTGTGCCTAGGTAACTTCTGTCCATCTGCTGTGTTCTGTAACCTATCAAAGATCACTGTGGGAAGAAGTATGTGTCATCACCCAGGGTGGTCCTGGGTGAGTGCCTCTGAAGCCAGAAATAGAGCAGAATACTTGATCGTATTTTTTAAGCATGCCTGCATCTATAGTAAGAATTTTGTTTGGTTCCTTATTGTCTTAGTTTGTTCTTCATTGCTGTGACAAAACACTCTGACCAGTACCAACTTGGGGAGGAAAGGGTTTATTTGTCTTACATCTCCCAGGTCGCACGCAGTTCATCAGGGAGCCCAAGGTAGGAACTCAGGGCAGGAAC
>NW_008359214.1:1177616-1204813 GCF_000622305.1 Nannospalax galili
AGGGAGCCCAAGGTAGGAACTCAGGGCAGGAATTTGGAGGCAGGAGCTGGAGCACAGGCCTTGGAGGAACGCTGCTTACCGGCTTGGTCCCTTGGCTCCTGCTCAGCCTGCTTTCTTATGCAACACAGACCCACCTGCCCAGGGGTGGTACCACCCACAGTGGGCTGGGCCCTCCCACATCACTCATCAAGAAGATGCCCCTCAGACATGGCCACAGGCCAGTCCAATAGAGGCAATTCCCCAATTGAGGCTCCCTCAACCCAGGTGTGTCAAGTTGACACTAAAGCTATCCAGCACACTTATTAAAATTTTTTTTGGATGAACTCTGATGAATTTATTATGGAGGAGCAAGATGGCAGAAATTATGCTTCTTTTCAGGTGGCATAGATCAGTGAATGGATTCCAAACAGCCAGTCTGTATATTTGGATGTTTGCTCCTTTGTAAGTGCATAGTCATGGTGAGCTCGGAATGGAGAGCTTACAGAGGTATCTTTTCATGGACTTAATGTAAAGCTCCAAAAAAGTGCATAATAATTTTAACTGATAATGAGGAGCAGAGGTGCAGAACAGAAGATAGTTTCTCAGTGTTTAGAGACCTTGAATTTATCGTTTCTTTTGGAAAGTCTATTAGTCACCCCTGACAAGAAGCCTACAATTTCAGGTGTTTGCAGTTGCTCCACCCTTCAGAGCTACTCTCAGTGGGCTCTTTATGAAGCCTGGCTGTTGGAGGCTGTAGTTATTTTATATTCATTACTTGATTAAAGACTCAACAACTTTATTAAGGGGATAGTTTCCTCATTTTGAACTGGAAGGTTCAGAGAAGAGCTTTGCCCATTGGTCCAGCTGTAGTCAGGTTGAAGTGAGGTCCGCTGGCTCTGCGGGACTCACCTTTTCATCACATTCTGACAGCAGCCATGAACTGGACATAAAGAGTGAATGCAAATGAAGGTTCTTGGGAGTTAGCTGATTGTTTGGGTCCAACAAAGTGAGAGCAGGGATCTTCAAGGAACACTCCCTACTTCCCACTAAGCAGCAGGTCCCAACTGATTCCTATAGACCTGACTTGTACAGGATGTTTGAATTCTGTGATAGAATTCCCAATCCTAGCTCCATGCCTCTTACCCTTCCTTTAAGGACTTAGGCTAAACTTGATTTCTTCAAGAAAACTTCCCTAATATCCCTCTGAAATAGTTTCAGATAATAATACTTGTTGAAATGTCATAACTGGAGTCTGAAATATCGCTTATAGATTTGTTTTGAATATTTGGTCTCCAGCTGTTGATGCTCTCTTAGGACCTTGTAGAACCTTTAGGAAGTCAGGGCTAGTTGGGAGGCATAGGCAATTAGAGGCTGACCTTTGAAGGTTATACTTGCCCACAGTTCTGATCTAACTTCTGTACCTGGTCCTGCCACCATGTGAGGAGCTTTGCTTCCTGATCCTGCTGTCACAGACTGAGCTGTTCCTGCTGCCCTCATGGCTATAATGGACTGAAATCCCCTGAAACTGTTAGCCAAAATAAATCCCTCCTCCTTAGGTTGCTTCTGTCAGGTATTTTGTCACAGCAACAAAAGAGTAACTAATAGACAAACCATGCTTACCTGTAGTCCCCATTAGAACATAAAGTTTGTAAATGCTGTACTTACTGCTTTCTCCATACCTAGCAAAACTACAGAGCTGAAATATTTGTTGACTAAATTAAGAATATTCACTAGCTTTCTGAGTGACTTTGGGAAGCTATATCACTTGGGGCCTTAGTTTCCCCTAGTGAAGAATGGAAAGTTTTCTTGAAGCCTCTCTAAGATTCCTTATGACACTAGATACTTGACTTCCTTGACCAAAATTTTGGTTACTGTTTCATATTATTGCTAGAGAGGAAAGAGTGTCCTCCCTCTTTTACCATTATATTTCAGGTGCCAAAGAAATGCTTAAAATTTGTCCACTGGGATAGCGGATCTTCAGTTCCCAATACCTAATGTACAAAGACAACAATGTCTAGCTCATTAGCATGATCATGTGGCCTTGTATGAGACAAAGTCAAAGTATTTTATGGCTGCATTCGTTTAGAGGTGATGGGAAAGATTCAAATCCACAATGAGCCATAGGATTTGTAGGCCTTTTGTGACTTCCAGGACTCCAGTGACATTTCACAGCTGAAGAGATTTGAGGTCCCTGGAAGTGGAGTGATTTTTCCCAGGGTGCCATAGGCAGGAAGTGACAGAACTGAAAACAGGTCCCTGGCTTCTGACACTAGATCCATCACATTCTCCGTCCCCCATGTAGCTTCAATCATCTTTACTCACCAAGCCCAGTATCCTGAAAGTCTGTGTCACTGATGCACACAAAAACATCTTAACTACAAGCCTGGCACAATAATAATAATGCTTGAAACAATAATAGTGGATACCTAGATTCTTCAGTGTGGCATCATCACGATGACAATATTGAGAAGAGGGCACAATCGTAGGGATTTATGTTCACACATTTTTAATATCCTTGAAGAGCTCATTAGGAAGGGAGGATTTCCTGCCTGTCCTTATATCTTGTATTAGGCAGGGTTGCCTAGAGGAACAGAACCAATGAATTGCATTGCATATATATATATATATATAAAAGGGGATCAGTAGGTGGGCTTTCATGGTAGCCACTGACAATGGCCATCTGCACTCTGGAGAGGTGGAGGACCCAGTAACTGCTCAGCTTATAAAACTGCAGGTCTCAGCAGTCCCAATCTGGCACTTTTGAAGACCTGGAAGATTCCTGGCATATTGCTGGTCTTTGGTCCACATTGGAAGACTAAAGAAGAAATCTGATGTCAGGGGAGGGTGGTGGTGGCGGTGGCAGCGGCGGCGGTGGCGGCGGCGGTGGTGGCAGCAGCTGCAGCAGCAGGGACTGCAGCCTTACTCACCAGCAAGAAATAAAGGCAGGTCACACTATTTCCCCTTGGACCTCTTTAGAGCTGGGCCGCTGGTTGGAAGGGACTACTCAGTCTCAAGAGGCTCTTCTGCCTTCTGTTAATCCTTTCTGGAAATTTCCTCACAGACCTACCTTGATAGATGTCTCTTAGTTGATGATTTTAACTTGACAATCAAGGTTAACCAACACATTTTCTTCAAGAAATTATTATGCTATATCAACAAGGGTATCTGAGTATTTTCCTCCAGATTGTCAGGTTCCTCAGGGCAGTGACCATGACTAACTTTGAAAATCCATGCCCATCATAATAAACTGCCAATCCTGGGACATCCTCTCAAAGAATCTGAATGAAAGAAAGGGTGTAGAAACTGAAGTGATTCATCTTAATAGAGATGGAAATTTGATAAATCTTTTTTTGGGGGGGGGAGCTTTTTGAGACAGGGTCTCCCTGTAGCCCCAACTGGCCTGGAACTCACTATGTAGACCAGACTGGACTTGAACTCACAGAAATGCTCCTATCTCTGTCTCTCAGTGCTGGGATTAAAGGTGTGTGCCACCATGACAGGCTTGATAACATTTTTTTTAACTGAAGCAAACTAAATCTTAATTCTGCCAGTGTCAGAGAACCCAGAAATTCCAGCCTCCTCTACAGTTTGGGACTTCCCTCAGACTTGCTGAATTTTACTTTTGGAGACTGGAGTTTCATCTGCACCTGTGGCAGTGTAGTGACTCCTACCTCTCCTGCCCCATCAACTGTCAAGTCATGTTTCTTTTATGAAGCATAACAAACTATTTTAATAATGCATTTGTTTTACATTACGATTCTCTTAAATATAGTTCTGATAGTCATTTGGAAGCACATTGTGCTTATTGTCTTTGAATTTTACTGTTGAAGAAAATCGAAATCTGAATATTTCCCTATCATTCTGATAAATTTTCATCACAGACTCTCATGTGAATAGTACAATTTAGCCAATGGCCTCTTATAGATAATAGACCAATGTATCAGAATTAAACAGAGCCAAATCCATGCATCTTTTAAAATCATCAAATACAAAGTCCTCCTGGTCACATAAATATAAATGGAAGCTGGATTGTATTGCAGTCTGCAGGCGTGCGGGGCATTGATGATAGCCAGCATACCAGCATAAGCTATTGATTATTAAAGACAGATATGAATTTTCCAGCACTCTCTCCAGAGTCTTCACTTCTTAGTTTTCTGTTGTTGGCCATATTGTATAAAACCCCTTGTCTCCCACCACATACACTACCCCAGGCAAGGGGAAAGATCTTTCTTAGGTAGTGCCTTGAGTACCTACCTAAGGTCAAGTTAAAAGGCTATCTCTTCTCCTTCATACCACCATGAGATGGCGCTGTGTACTCAGTACAGAAAGATCACTGTGGTCATGGGTGGGGTGGTTCTGGGAGGTTAGACAGGGTGTCACCATTGTTATTTATTCTGACACAAGTTAGATAAGAGATGGAGTTCCTCTGATTTTTTCTAAGAAAGTCACTAAGTTTTCCAGAATTCCTTATCATTTGTCCTCCAATTTGTTGTCCATCACTATCCTCTGAGCAGAATTGTCATCTTCATAAGACAAACTGTGTCCACTTGCAAAAAATCATCACAGCTGGGCTTGTTGGCTAATGACTTCCCTCATAGAACATGTGGGTCAGGAAGTTTATTGAACTTGTGGCCGTTTCTCCCAGTCAGCTGTATGCAATTCTGCCATAATTACATGTGGCCTCAAGGTCTTGGGTAGGTGCTAGAGTAAATATAATTGGCTGGAGAGGATCAGGAGAAGGGACTCCATCTACACAGTCATCAGTTGAGGCGTGATCATCTATGCTGGGTCTAAACCTTCAGTGTTGCCGTTCTAGGGTCTCTCATGTCCCTGCCTGTAACCCCTCACTTATTCTCCGTAAGCAAGCCCAATAAACTCATTGATTCCACATACAGGAACTTTGGTGGAATTGACCTTCTGGTTGTCACTGAGACCTTATGAAGGAGGTAGACATTACTTAGTCCTCTCTTCCTCCCCAGAGAAAATTTTGAAAGCACAACTCAACAAAAAATTTACTTTGGGGAGACTCTTCAGGTAGAGTGGGGAGAGCTGGGACTTCTTAGTGTACATAGGTGGCAGTGGCAGAACACAGTGTAAAATGGTTCTGTTTCTGACAGTGCTAGGAAGGGACACATTCTGTGCAATGGTAACTCTGGAAGGTCTTCTAAAATAAACCATATGGAATTGATATAAGGAATCCAAAAGGATTCTTTATTATTTAAAATATTTTTTAATTTTTTTATGTATATGAGCATATTGCCTGCATGTATATAAGTGCACCCATGTTGTGTAATGCCCACAAAAGTCAGAAGAGGGGCTTTGATTCCCCTGGAACTAGAGTTACTGATGGTTGTTAGCTGCCATGTGGGTACTAGGAACTGAACCTGGGGTCCTTTGCAAGAGCAGCCAGTGCTCTTTCCTGTTAAGCCATATCTCCAGTCCCCAGAAGGATTCTTTAATATGGTTCAACCTAACAGAAGGGGCTTGGACACAGTAAACCATAAGAGAGGGGGACTTGAGAGGCTTGTAGTTGAATTTCAAAAAAAAAAAAAAAAAAAAAATTGAAGGACATACTAATGGGGTTTAGGAGAAAGCCATTGAAAAGCCCTCAATAGCCACCACTTGATAAGCATTGCCTATTCCAGGTTTGATGGACAGAGGCAAATGAGTGAATGGTCCATCTATAATCAGCATCAGTTTAGTCTACATTCATACACATGGTCTCCTCTTTTCCCTCTGGTTATTCCTATTTTTCATTTGCCAGTGACCTGAAGAAGACAGGAAGAATTCATCATCAATTAGAAAATATTCACCCAAATATATCAGCTATAAATAGACTAAAAATTCAGTGAAGCAGAATCAGGCACATGAATCATCAGCTGTGATTTCACTAGTGTAAGCACTTAGAGGAGAAATTCTTCAACATAAAGGAATGTGTTTTGAAAGTCAAAGAAAACATATTTTAGGCACTTGGCGGTGATGTCTATTCTATGTAGCACAAGAATCCTGAACAAACAGGCGGTATGGTACAGATAGAATTTTTTCACCTTCATTAAACTTTCTACAGTCACTTTCTTCCCTCCTGGGCTGTTTGTGGCCCCCTCCCCCCATCTCTATATGGTCTGGGTGTGGGTGTCTCTCTTTGTGTATGTACTCTGTGGGTGTGGGTGTGGTATGTCTGTATGATAAACACACACACATACGTATACATGGTATGGACTTGAACTACAAGCCAATTTATTCACATAGAAGTATGTTTGATGAGAGTTCTTTTTCTTTATTTCTCTCCCCAAGGTGAATGCTTGAATGCTGGCTCCAGCTACAGTCACGTAGTAGAAGGGAAAGGTTTTCTTTGCATATGGCAAGGTATATAGCACAAGATCATCCAAAGCCCTCAGTCCAAGAGGTCCTGTTCTAGTTTGCCTTCAATTGCTGTGACAAAACACTCTAACCAATACCAACTTGAGGAAGAAAGGGTTTATTTAGCTCACAGCTCTTGGGTCAAAGTTCATCACTGAGAGACCCCAAGGTAGGGACTCAGGCACCTGGAGGCAGGAGCTGGAGCACAGGCCATGAAGGAACATTGCTTACTTGCTTGCTCCCCTGGCCTGTGCTCAGCCTGCTTTCTTATACAAAACCTGCCCAGGGGTGGTACCACCCACAGTTGGCTGGGCCCTCTCATATCACTCAACAATCAAGAAGATGCCTCACAGAGGTGGCCACAGGGTAGTCCAATGGAGGAAATTCCCCAATTGAGGTTCCCTCTAGTCAGGTGTATCAAGTTGGCAACTAAAGCTATCCAGCTCAGGACCTAAAATGTTAAAATAGTTCATTCTGCAGTTTAAATCCCTCATAAAGTGTAAATACCCCTAGCACCAGCGGTACACTGCCATTTAAATTCTGCTACCTGCAGACTCCACATCCTGTATTTTTAAAGTATTTTCTCTCTTTTTACTAATCCTACTCTCTCTGTATTTTTCAGTCTAATCATTTTTGTTCCAGTATTTTGAAAGTACCTCCTAATGGTGTTTACCACTTCAGAATGGCCAATGATTGATCTCTAATCTTCAAAGCTGGCCAATCACACTACTGTCCATAATTATTTCTTCACAACCAGATAATCATCCCGTATACAAATCCCTACCGACCCTATGACATGATGCATCTATTGCTTTGTTCTTCACTTTTATAGTTTGCCGCAGACAGCAGATGACCTCATGTCTCCTCCCTGGGCTCAGGCTGTCTCTTCTGTCTAGAATGCTTTCTTCAAACTAGGTGCCATACATATTTCACATGTTCACACAAATGGTGTGCCATGTTTGCATTCATTTTTTTCATTCATTCTTTCTTTATCTGCTGTATTGTAATGATACTAGTGAAGACTAAATTTCCACAAGTTGGACTTTGGACATGGTCATGGGACATTTTCGGCTTGGAGTGATTGTCTAGTAATATTCCTTATCCAGAAATGGATGCTTAATTTGGGTTCAGTGGATCCTGTGACTCAATGTGCTTCAGTCTGGTAAAGTCCATTATTATTAAATACCCCCAAATAATTGAGAAACTCCAGTCTAGAGAAAAGTGTGTGTATATGTTATTCAACTGCTTTTTTATTCTAAGAAAATTGCCTTCCATTCTAGATAATTTCTAATTGCATGCTATTTTCAATAAATGCTTTGTTCATTCCCATTTATGACTCAAAAACTTCACTGAAATTTTAAGCCATTCTTGATCTTTTCAATGGAACCATGTTATTAGTAAAAACAGATGTTCAGGAGTCCATTGAGAACATTTAAACCTATGCTTCAAAGTTTTTGACAAGTGTCAGATTATAGAAATGATTACTTTTATCATAGATCTATTCCTGAAGATCAAAGTCAGAAAATTTGTCAACATAAGTCAAAAATGAATAAAACAGTAATTGTAGCAACTAAAACAGAGATAACAAAATATCCAAAGGAGTTATGACATAGACCACAGTCTTCCTTGAAAATACATATTTAAATCCAACCCTTAACGCATATATAGAGGCTTGTAGACAGATTAATATTCTATCAAATGCTTAGGGGAAACTCACCCATCTAATAAGAATATGGATAGGAAAGACAATTTTTATTTTAAAGAAAAATGATCTTAGATAGGCTGAAACTGAGAAAATTTGTAAAGATTGTATGAGAGAATTTGTGAATACCTCTTCTGATACATAAATACACAACTTTGTGTAATGAACAAACCCGAGCTCTGAAAGATAAATGAGACTGGTGCTTTTATAGTAGGAAGAATAATTTCATGTAGTAGTCTCAAGGTCTTTAGCTTTTTTCCTTTCTGTGTGCTCCAAGTTTTTATGGTGTGTCATACCCAAGGATCAAGTGGGGAGAATAGTTGTTCTGGGAAGTTTAGGTAGGAATCAGATTTCTTTCCATTAAGTTAAGGAAAGAAGTGGTTGAAACTACAAAAACAAGGAAGGTCATGCAAAGTGAAGAAGGAGAAGAAGGAATTAGGACAAGGGGTAGGACAGAGAATAAAGAATAAAGAAGAGAGGGGGCTCAGGGCAAAGCTCACTTGCCAACGTGCTTATTGTGCCAGCAGCAGGACCCAGTTCACTCCCTTGAACCCACATGAAAATAGCCAGGCACTGTGGTTTACTCTTACTCATTTCAGCTCTGGGGAGGGAAAGATAGGCAGATCCCTGGAGCTCACTGGCCAGTCAGCCTAGCCAACTTGGGGAATTTCAGACCAGCGAGAGACCCTCAATGAATCAATGTGGACGATGCCTAACGAATGACAAGGTTGGCTTCTAGCCTCTACAAGTATATGCAGGCATACACAAATAAGAGAGAGGAGGGAGAGAGAGAGAGAGAGAGAGAGAGAGAGAGAGAGACTTCTGTAATTTTGGCTTCTTAGAAACCTGTCTGAAGTGTCAATACTTTGCTTAGAATCACACAGTAAATACTGTGTGATTCTGAGGGGTTTTGAAAGTCCTATTTCCTGACCCCTTAAATTTTCTAGAGAAAGAAAGAGTGAAAAGAGAGTGGCATAGAGGCAAAATCCTAAAGATTACCCATCTGAGGAATGTAAGATAATTGCTGGTTCATAAGGGCTGAGTTGAGACTACAATTATTTCAAAGCAGAAGCTGTGATCTAGTGTGCTCATGCCATAGGACTCACTGGTCCTCCTGGGTGCCCACAGTATCCCATCCACAAGCAGCTCTACTTACAGCAGAATGGTCCACTGAAGACCCAGTTATAACACTGGTTGGATAAAAGCTCCTTGTGCTGATTGTGTGCTATTTCACAAGAGCTAAGTTTGATTTGAACCAGTGACTAATACGTGGTATGGTTTCCTTCATACAGGACACGTGTGTCCTGAATTCAGGAATAGAAGTGAGACTGGTACATGTGACTACTACAACTCTTAGCTCAGGCAGTAGTAACAACATGCTGTAAAGTGGGTAGCTTCTCAATCAAGTAAATTTCTCACAGCTCTGGGGCTGCAAGTCAGTGATCAGATCCAGCATGGTCACATTCTGGTGAGGTTCTCTTCCAAGCTGACTTCCAAGCTAGCTTGCTTGGAAGTAGCTTGAGTTAGCTCTATCACCAACTTTTCCAATAGCCTTTGTTTCCTTTCCCTTTATCCCTGAAATCTCCTGGTGTATGGGTGGCAACAATCAGGACAGAAATGTCGCACTCTGAGATTGTTTCCTTACCATCTAGCAGTCCTTCTGTTTCTAGAAAACAGGAAAAAATAAGTGTTCCATGTAGTCAGAATGATTGCTCTTTATTATCCATAGGAACAGCATTGCTGTTGTACACTGGAGATGGGAAGAATCCTGCATGAAACCCAGGGAACTTTGTCTCATGCTTTCTAGTTTTTCTTTATATGGTGATAAAAGATATTACAATGATTCTCCAGAGGTAAGACTTCCAGGGGCTTGAAAATAAAATTTGGGCTCTCTCACCAGATAAAGAACCCTAACCAGCTGAGAGGCTGCACGATATTAATGGGCACACAGAATACACAGATGAAAAAGAACATAGAAAATACTAATCTTGTATCTAGTTCAAGGATGCTCTCATGCCTCTGTTTTCTTTACTACTGTCTCATACATCAGTTCACACTCTGTAACTCTCCCTCCTACCCACATGCCATCACAGGAGTAGTTCTGCAAGGGTGTTCCAGTTTCATTCTGTTGCCCTGATAAAACAGTCTGACCAAAAAGAACTTGTAGAAGAAAATATTTTTTTAGTGTACACTTCCAGGTAGCAGTCTATCATGGAGGGAAGTCAGGGCACGAATTCAAGGAAGGTTCCTGGAGGCCCCCAGGGATCTGCTTGTTGTCCTGCTTTCCAGCTCACCCATTGGCTCCTGTTTAACTGGCTTTTAAAAATACAACCCAGAATGACCTTCCCAGGGATGATATATCCCCTACTGGGGCCTGGACTCTCCTACATCAATTAATAATTAAGAAAATCTCCAAGACATGCCCATAGACCAGTCTGATCTAGGCAATTCCTTAATGGAGGTTTTCCTGTCAGATGACGGTAAGCTGTGTCAAGAATACAATTAACAGTAACTAGGACAGAGGGTAACAGGAATTATCCGTCAAAGATCTCTTCTAGCCATTTTAAATAGTATATGACGAATATTTTCTGCTGTTTTCTTTTGAGCACTGGAAAGAAGAATTCTGAAAATAACCATCTTCCTTCTTGATTGCAACATAATTTTCTGGGCTTTGGAAACTGGGGCTCAGAGTTCCTCCTCCCAAAGTCCCCAAGGAACTTAGTTGATGCTCCTGAGTT
The DNA here is from genome assembly GCF_000622305.1 of Nannospalax galili. Lineage (NCBI taxonomy): Eukaryota > Metazoa > Chordata > Mammalia > Rodentia > Spalacidae > Nannospalax > Nannospalax galili. The sequence goes on from NW_008359214.1 coordinate 1,188,396, forward strand.
TCACATGTCAGCTGTGGTCACAATTTGGGCTGAGTGCTTCCAAATTCTTGCTGTCTTGCTCAAATAATTGAAGAATTGCATGCGAATAGCAGAGTAGCGAAACATTTTATTCACAGGCAAAGGAAAAGTGAAGGTTAGATACACTGCAGTGGACTCTGGGCAGCATCCCTCAAGAGCACCAGGTAACTGTTTGGGGTTATCTTTGGTGGGTCCAGGACGAAGACGAGTAAGTTGCTAAGGCATGAGTGTTTTCCTGTTTATTGATAGGCATAGGTTATGTGTGTCTTTTTTCATGATACATTTGATTTTAATCATACGCATGCCAATCAGGCATAAGAGGATAGATACAATGTGCCTGACTGAACATGCACCCAAACCAGCCTAGGCCAAATGGGCACACTGTGTCTAGTTCTTCAGTGTGTTCAAGGATGTATTTGACCACAAAAGGGGAATTGCTAGGAAGCTATACCCAAAGTGACTACGAGTCTTTGTTTAGAGAGGAGTGGGCATACAGGTCTCAGGTCACTAAGTGTTTCGTTGGGAAAGGGGTGTATGGGTAACTCAAATCAAACAGAGAGCCCTGAGTTGTTAAGCTTTTCTTATGTGCACCTGCCTTACATGTGTGTTTTTGCTGCTGCTTTGCTCATTGGTGGGCTAATGCTTTCTCTAAAATTACCTTACTGTTTGTCTCACTTCTCTTCTAACCCATGGAGAGGAAGGTTCTAGAAGAATGTTCTTTGCATTGCCTCCTTAGATCTAATAGGAGAAAAAAAATGTTTTCTTATTGTGGCTAGAGAGATGGCACAGTGGTTAAGAGCACTGGCTGCTCTTGCAGAAGACCTGAGTTCAAATCCCAGCACCCGCATGATGGTTAACAACCATCTGTAACTCCAGTTCCGGGGGATCCAATACCTTCTTTGACTTCTGCAAAGACACAGGTGCACTTACATACATTCAGGCAATACACTCATACACATAAAATAAAATAAAGTTTCCTTATATTTCTGAAATGAAGCCACACCTGATTTCAGTATTTCTAGTTCCAAGCCTTTTTCCAGGCTAAATAATTGCTCTTCTTCACACTGTTTGCACCTTTCAAATAATTGCTAATTTTTATTTAGTCTTGAAATACAAATATTTATCTCTATTAACCTTTTTATTTGCATCTTGTGATTATCAGCTCTGTTCTGTACTCTCAGACTTCCCCAGGTTGAACACAGGGTTTCAAACTGGATGTGCCATTCCTAGTTCAATCCTGTTAAGAGTTAGGAAGGATCACTGTGTCTGCATGAAGTAGTACCTTCATTTACCCTAAAATAGAACACTTCGGGGGAGTGGTAGCTTTCATATAACATCCCTAGATATGCACGTTCTGTGTGACTTTCATATGTTTCCTATATCTTTTTTTCCTTCCCTCTATTTTTAGCTATCATGACTTTATTTATTAGTATGTTGATTTTACTGGTATTAATTTAGCATCATCTGCAAACCTCAGTGAAGTACCATTTCTCTTTCTGCAAGATCATCAATAAAGATGCCAGTTCCGGCATCTTGGAAAGCTGCTACAACACTTCTTCATCTTCAGGAAAAACTGAAGATGTAAAAGATTTCCCTGATACTAAAATATCCTTTCCGTGGTTTGCTTGACTTCCTGGCCCTCCCAACTGTCTGCTGAGAGGCAGCCTACATCCTTAGTGGAAACTTGGCTTCATGCTGCTTCTTGTCATGTTTTCACTGTGTTAAAATGAGTTTTCCTAAATAAAAAATATATTACTGACTCGTGTTAAATCGACCTGAAAAATGTCAAATATTTCTAAAAATTTGAAATGCTGATGTTTGGAAAGTCAGGTAGGCAAAGAACCGAGGAATAAAAAATTTTATTCTTACAAAATTGATTTTGAGAGATAGATTTATGTTCTCAGCAGATGTAGAAAGGAAGCTGGGTGGGGGCGGCGGGGATGGAACCCATCCTAACTGTGACTGGGGGGAGGTTCATCTTTCCTCTCTTCTCCCTTATTTGTCTTCTCCTCCATAATATTCCACACCCACTTGGTGTCTTCAGTTTGGGTAATAAGCAGATACTCTGCAAGATTTACACCACCATGCAGACTCTTAAAAAATATTTATTTTTATTTTATGTGTATGTGTGTTTTTCCTGCGTGTATAAAGTGTACCGTATGTGTGAAGCACCCACAGAGGCTAGAAGAGGGCATCAGATCCCCTGGAATTGGAGTTACAGATGTTTGTTAGCCACCATGTAGATTCTGGGAACTTATCCTGGGTCCTCTGAAAGAGCAGGGAGTGCTTTTAACCACTGAGTGATCTCGCCAAGATTTTTTTATTTTAAGTCATCAGCAAGCTTTATAGGTATAGCATTTGAATAAGTAACCATTTGTTTATTCCTGTTTTTGTCTGGCTGCTCCGTTTTCATCCTAGGAAAATTCAAACAAGAAGACACCAATCACTTAGGCAGAGGTTGTCTGGCCTTTTTAGTTCTCCAAAATCTGACCAAGTTCTAGGAACCAAGAAAGAAAAAAAAAAAAAAAAAAAAAAAAAAAAAAAAAAAAAAAAAAAAAAACCAGGGTGACCATGTGCCAAAGCACAAAGGTCCTGGTTTTACATGCAACTAACACACTCAGGGCAGTATGACTTCTGGGAGGACTGTGTAGTTGGTTTTCTGTATTCTCTCTTGCCTCCCATTGCAAGTAGGGGGACATTTTACAGAGCGGAAAACTATACTTTGTTTGAAGGTGAAAGCACTTTCTGTCATTTAGATTTTAGCCTTGGATGGCATTTCTGTGAATGTTATTAATGAGAGAAGAAAGATTTGCACAAAACAGTAGATCCAGAAAGACCTGAGGGTCTGGCTATGCTAGGGTGGGGGTAAGCCTGGGCTAGGCACCTGTGAGGCCTCAGCAATATTCCTGTGCTCTTTGTCCAGTATGGATGAGCACAGATGGTACTTGAAGGAGCTACATACCTATCATGCAGGAACAACCCATAACCACAGGGCTCAGTAGAGGCCTGAGAAGAAGAGAGTCCAGTGATGCTCAAGACTGATTTTTTTTTTTGTCAGCCAGATGGTCATGGGGCTTGGAACCACATTTGAAAGATTTAAAGATGATTAAGGGAGGGTGGGTTCCAATGTCCATCAGTATAGCAGCTCTGATCTCAGGGACTGAGAACTCAGGGGACTGCCTGAGAGCCTTTGATCCTGCCTCCACATGGTAGTCCTTTTAATAAGATGATGCTATACAGCAGTCCCCTTTCCATGAAGTAGCTACCATCATCATGACTTCAGCTGAGCCTGATTGTTAAACATTGTCACAATTGGGCTTGTTGATGGTTGTGCTCATTCATTAAAGGAGGTCCAAGCAGGGTCATTGGATGCTCACAGGATTATCCAGCCACTCTTCCCAGCCAACTGTATGTAATTTGACCCTAATCACACATGGCCTCCTGGATTTGTGGAAGGCTATAGAATACAACCGGGGGAAGGCTAGGAAGAGAAGGCCTGACCCATCCTGGGTAAAGGATTTCCAGTGTGCATACCCTCAGGTCCTACATACACCTCAGCAACCCCTCAGTTATCTTGGTAAGTAAGCTCAATGAATCCATTGGTTCCCCAGTAAAACTTTAAAAAAACATTGGCTTGACACTAGAAACTTAAAAGGGAATAAGCATTGCTTAGCATCCCCAGGAAAAAAGTCTCACAACAGTTGGAAAATTTATTTGTTAATGCTATTATGTCTCATAATTATTTAAAAAAAAGAAAATGAGAATGTAAAAGATGTTAAAAGGATATGGAAATGGAGATATTTTCCAAAATAGAATAAATGAGAAAACCTAAGCAAGTGATGAAGGTCTGTGTAGGTTTGTTATGATATATAAGGATGAGACAAAAATAATACACATATAATCTTAAAATGTCTATGGACATAGTTTAGTCAATTAGTTTAAGGAACAAAATATATAGTCAAGGTTTACCTGAGAATATTTGGTTTTCAACCAAGCCTTATCTACATAGCACATGACAATTAAAAGTACCAGACGGGTAGAGATAACCTTATTGGATGTTTGACAGCTGTAGTTTGAGGCCTATACTAATGTGGTCAGAGGGACTTAAAGGACAGTTTTTGCCCCCTTGCTCTCCAAGGTTGACTAAGTTCTAGCGGACTATGGAACAGCTCTCAAAATGTCCTGTAACTGTGGTGAGTCACCTGTCCTCTTGTTCAGGGAGGACATGGAGACCCCACGAGATGGAGTTGAACCAGTGTCCAGTCTACAAAGAGGAGGGTCAACTCAGAGGAAACATCTCATTCATGCTTCCAAGTGAAGCCAAACATGGTCGAGAAAGACCTTTGATTTACCTTCACATAGATGGAACTGGTAAAAGAAAAGAGTCAGGAGTTCCTCCCAAGCCCATGTGACCCCTGAGGAATAGATCCTCAAATGATCTTAACAATAAAAATAAATTTGGGCCAACTGTGTGATCTTAAACACTCAAAAAGAAAGTATAACCAAAGAGTAAAGTCATCAATATATTTCTTTAACAGTTCAAAGGATTATACTTCCCAGACATTAGGCTTAAGTCTATATAAAAAGTTATTTAGACAATTATTTCTCATTGATGATTTTGTTCCTAATCAGAAAGTGCTGCTCAGATGTAAGACTTTAAATCTTGGTCTCCAATACTGTAGTGCCCACCTGTGGCCAAGGGAGACAACCAGCTATTGTTCTAAAATGGTTGTTCTAAAATTTGTTTTCTCCCCCTATCTAGAAGCCCTTGAGAGGGAACTGAAACTGATTCTAACCACTCCAACAGCTATCCAAAATACCTAAAACCAAATTCTGAATCCATCACTCTAGAGTCCAGCCTTGAAAGAGAAACGAAAAATGAGGAAGAACCCAATAGAAGGATGCTTTTGGAAGCCCTTGTCAAGAAATTCCAATGGACTTGTATAGGAACATTTGAAAATTGTCCTGTTCTAACTTTTTTTTTAGTTCCTTGTCTAGGACTTATAATGCTAATTACTCTTGCCTTTACTTCTCCTTCAAATCTCCTATTCATGATTCAAGGACCTTCTTTTCCCCTTAGAGATAAGAGTTATGCAATTTGGGAGTCTTTTAGATAGACCCACTGAAGGGGTACTCCAATTCCCTCAGCCTGCATCCTTGTTCAGCATGAAAGAAGCCAGAGCGATCTACGTCCCTATTCTGTATTGGCAATTTGGGTAACCTCTTCAGAGGATGGTGTGATAAGAATAGGAGGTAGGAATTGGCTAGGCAGTTAGGGTAAAAAGACCCCAAAGAAAAGTAGCCAGTTTCTTGACTAAAAGTCAAAATATCCTTGGGCCTCTTAGCAACATACTCTGTTCCAAAGGCCTAAAATGTTGAAAGTGTTTGGGAGGTTGTATCTGTTTGGTCCGAGGTTTGGGAATGATTGGAGACCACCCACCAAAATTCAAAATTTAGAAGATTTTATTGAAAAGCATTCCAATTCTTGAATGACCAGTTGGGCACAGACTCCAGGAGCCAAAGAATTGAGTCTGGTCCTGACCAACAATGAGCGGGGTGGGTGGGGGGGAGGTGTTATTAGGTACTCTTGGAAAAAGCCCTCGCAACCTTGCAAACTGGCGAGCTTTGAATTGATTGGATCACTCTGAATTCCTTGTATGGGGGGATATTCATTGGTTATAATCATAGCCAGCTGTCTGGAATGTCTCATATATTTCCTTTTATGGTAGGGTGCCCCTATGGGCCTCTGGATGCCCTTTTATGGTCAGAAATTTCAGGTGGTTTCTGTTAGACTCAGATAAGGGAGGCATGTCCGGGCTTGCCTAATCTTAGCCTGCAGTATGGGGTAAAGGAAACTTACAGTTTCTAGGAACAGAGACTTAAGACTGACAAGATGGAGGCTTCTAAAAAATGGAGCCAGTGTGACCTGGGTCCTTCAGTATCTGATCCTTAAAAGACTTTAGGGTTACTGCTTCAGAAGGGGAATGTCAGTGTAGCCAAAAGCTCCAAAAAAATAAATAAAGAAGAAAAAAAAGAAAAGATGATTAAGGAATATGATTACCTTTTCCCATCTAAGTTTGTTGTCTTAGGTTTATCCTTAATGTATTTGATTAGGTATATAGTTGCTCTATTAACAGGAAACTAAGGTAGTCACTGTTTTATTGATGACCACTGCGAGTTTCCACTACTGACCTAAGGACAAAATACTTGAAGTTGATTTTGGAACAGTTAATAAAGGATCTGCAAGGTCCCATTTTGTAGTAGCAGATATGTAAGGGATACTTGTTTCCAAGCATCTTGTCTTTCCTTCTAAGTCACAAAGGACACCCTGACTGTATTTCCTAGGCTCCCTTTTAACTAGATATAACACATTATAAAATTTTGACTAAGAGGATATGCAGGAAAAGTAATGTGAACTACTTTTATTATGCATCTTTAAAAATGAAGATGTTTGTTGTTACTCTCCATTTTCTCTAGGTAAGAACAGGGAATGGAGGTAGGAAACAAAAATAACCCTAAGGAAAGTGGGAAAACAGTATGAAAAACCCAGTCCCTTGAGTGGCCTTGTGAAGTGGCGCTATCCTGTGCCATCAGACAGGCAATTACTTTGGGAGAGAAACACAGCTGGGACTTTTATAAACATATATATGTTTGTTGTTACTCTCCATTTTCTCTAGGTAAGAACAGGGAATGGAGGTAGGAAACAAAAATAACCCTAAGGAAAGTGGGAAAACAGTATGAAAAACCCAGTCCCTTGAGTGGCCTTGTGAAGTGGCGCTATCCTGTGCCATCAGACAGGCAATTACTTTGGGAGAGAAACACAGCTGGGACTTTTATAAACATATATCATATATAATAAAACTTTGTATAGATTATAAGCAATATTTATAATAATCTTTATTTTAAAAGTACAGGTTGATAGGGCTAGAGAGTTGGCTCAGCGGTTAAGAGCACTGGCTGCTCTTACAGAGGACCCAGGTTCAGTTCCCAGCACCCATATGGCAGCTAACAACCATCCATAACTCCAGTTCCAGGGGATCCAATGCCCTCTTCTGACTTCCATGGGAATTGCATGACATGAGTGCGCTTACATACATGCAGGCAATACACATAAAATAAATATAATATATAAAAATTTTAAAGTGTAGGTTGAGTCTAAAGAATTCTCAAAAGAAGGATTTGATGTTTAAATTTTAGGCAACAGAATTCTCATGAACATATTGCCTTGTGCTTAAACTTTGAATTTGATGAACAGAACAGCTCCACTTCCCCTCACTCTCATGTCACTGAATGTTCTTTGGAAACATTCTTTCGAATGGTACAACATTTAGGTACCCGCAACTTACCAAGGAAGCTTATGTTGTTAGGTATTCAAATTGATTCCAGTTTTTATTTTATTTCTGGCACTGGACGAACTTTTTGGAATATAGATCTTGCTCTTTATTTTTCAGGTTCCTAAGGGTGTATTCTTAGAAGAAGACTAGACCATGTCATCTTACTTTTTTCTACACACTGGACTTCTCAGAGCCTTTCTTTAAAGAGCTTAAATACTAAAATGTTTCCTCACATATTCCAAAAAGAATATACTTTAAAACCAATTTGATCTGAGTTTGTCTCTATAATCCGATTTGATCTTTAACGTGGACTTCAAGATGGTCTTCAATCAATCTACAGTTTACCTTTGCCAAAAGTGTCTTTTATTATACCTGCATGTGAAGACTGTTCCAGTCCAGATACTCCATTCCCTTATTCAATCACACTCTAACCTTCCCAACTTTCATCCCTTAACTCACAGTCAAACTGGACCTGTTTGTCAAGACACAGCATCTTCTTTCTTGATTTAGATGTCGGAGAACTTACAGTCATTTGGATATCTGTTCCCACAGATAGTTGGTGCAATTCTGTTTTTATGACTTTCCTTTCAACACAGGATGTGCCTGATATGATACCTCTAGAGGAGTCTTAAGTGATTGCCCTTACATAGTTTTTGAACTTTCACAAATGTACTTTCTTTTTGGATTTTTGAGACAGCATCTCCCTGTAGCTCCAACTGCCTTAGACTCTCTATGTAGACCAGGCTGGTCTCAATATCACAGAGATCTGCCTGCCTCTGCCTCCCAAGTGCTGGGATTAAAGGCATGAGCCACCATGCCTGGCATACAAAAATACTTTCTTAGTGAGTTTGGAATGTTTATCAAAATACCATAGACTAGGTAGCTCATAAACACAGAAGTTTAATTTTCACAGTTCTGGAGACTGGAAGGTTTCATCATGTTCAGGTTCTTTTTAGATGCAGACTGCTAGAAGACAGATGAGACCAGAGAGCTCTTTGGAGTGCCTTTCATTAGGATCTTAATCCCATTTGTGAGCTTTCTGTTCTCTCAGTCTAATTATCTCACAAAGGCTCTACCTCCTAAAACCATCACAACATATGGAATTTGGGTAGATGCAAACATTCAGATAGCCCATTTGCATGCATTTTATGATGCATAACCTTGGTTGCAACTTTGCTGTATTGAGGATGACCAGAGAATTGGTAAAAGCACATGTTGGGGTGTGTCAATGAAGATGTTTCCAGAGAAGAGTGTTGTGTGAGTCATCAAAGTAAATGGGAACAACCTACCCTGAATGTGGGCAGCTCCGTACAATGGGCTGAGGCCTCAGATGATAATCTCAACAGCAGAAGAAGGAAGAAGAGCCAGTAGGCTCCCCTTGGCCCTTTTTCATCTGGTTTTCATCTGGTGTTTTCTTTGCTGCTGCTTTTGCTTATAGATACCAACTTTTGGAATCTTCAGCCTTTGAGGTTGAAGTTGGACTTGTACCAGTGGCTCCCCAGCATGTTGTGCTCACAAGCCTGCAATCTCAACTGGGATGGCATTATTAGTGCCCCTTGCTCTGAGGTTTCCTGCTTCTTGGACTGACCAGCTACCAATTCTGCCCACTATCCAGTATGCAAACAGCATTTGTAGTGTTATTCATCATGTCATTCCATAAGCCAATATAACAGATACCTTCCTCTAAAAGTTAAAAAAATGTTTTGTGTGTGTGTGCCACAGAGACCAAGACATCTTTTAGGGTTGAGTTCTTACCTTCTACCCATGGGATCTGGGCATTAAAATCAAGTCCTCAGGCTTTTACTTGCTGAGCCATTGCTGGTCCAATCCTGTCTCATAACTGTATATATTTTATCGGTCCTATTCCTGTGGAGAACCCTAATACATATGTAAAAAGAATATGTGTGCACATATTCTGCAGACTGATTGGGCCAGATTTAGACTTCATGTGCTCACAAACCTGCCAAATTGGTCAACAACTGATGAACTTCTCAGCCAGGGGAAAATAATGCAAGCTGCCTGTAACAGTGGGGAGGATTCTTGCCTTGTATAAATAAGAGACACACACTCATGGCACAAAGTGATGGACCTTAGAATGAAGAGTCAGACTGTGTTGCTCCACGTTTTCATAATGCAAACAAAGGAAGCCACATGAAACAGATAGGAATTCAGGTTAAAGAATTCAAAAACGGTAGAGGTCAGAGAACCTATGAGGACAAGAGTCAGTTCTGGCCTCAATTTTCTAACACCATCTCCTTCCACTTTATGTGAGGAGCAGGCATAAGTCCTATTCTGTCCTTAAGATAGCTTTATAATAAATCACCATTTCATCTGAGCTATCATGAATGAATATCTGCTTCACGTGACTTAAAGAGCCTCTAATGGGCCAGTATTCAAACTGCATTTCGAAGCATTAGCTGCATAAGTATGTTTGACTACTCTCTTAAATTTTTCTTTGTTTCTTCACAATCTGTTATTCTATTTTAGAGGATCTGCTCTCCAGAAATGGAGAGTATCACTATATATGTGTGTGTGTATATAATTTTCTTACTGCTCTGAATTTACATGAGTCTGATTATGTTGAGCCCCAGTTCTATCATTTCTAGCTGTGAGATCTCACTGTAAAAGGAGAAGATTATACCTGAAAACTGCTGGGAAGCCATTTATACTACTGGGATTAGGAACCACGATTAACCACCAGGGGAAGAAATTCAAGTTAGTGGCATAGCAATTATGTTCATAATTTCCCTACTGAGCAAATGACATGCATAGAATAAAAACATAGAGTTTTTAATAAAACTAAGTTCATCAATCGAGTTTATGAAAATATTTACTATATGAAGTTGGAAGCTATATCCTTCTGTTTAGATAGAGTGTGTGTTTATGTAAAATATCATTTAAAGGAAAACAAAATAAATACAAAATTGGAAAGTAATTGAGACATTGTTACTAAATAAAATAAAAACCTCAGATAGATAATAAGATATTTAAGGGAATGCATTACCCAGCTTTGTTATAAATATTCATATTTTGCAAATACCCTTATCTGGAAAGAGTAATAGCAAGAGATCCCATTTGTGGAGTTCTTGCTTCATGCATGCTCAGCACTGTACCTGCTCATCAAATTGTATTATATATATTAACCCTCAACTAGTTCTGTGATGTAGATTCTGCAATAGCTTCCATTTTGCAAGAGAGAAAATTGAGGTTTAGGGGAGAAAATGATGTTTTCAGGATTTTGAAAATGCATAACTTCCCTGATTTATATTCATGTCAAAGTATACCATGTTATTCAAAACTCTCTTCTGTCATGTAAGAATGAACAAAGGTAACCAAATCTCATATAAAGCATGATTTTTTCTTGCTCTCCCCTGTTAGTTCAGGACTTCCGGAGCCTTGTCAAGTTCATCCTCGTTATTTCTAGCAGTGTCTGGGGTTTGTTTCATGTGTGTTAATGACCAAATCTGGCCACCATATGGTGCAGCAATTACCCGAGGTCAGATAATTGAAAAAACTCATAGGACTCTAACAAGGTACACTCATGAAAGATTTATGACAAGCAAAGGACACACAGTATGGGGATAAGAAAGCACATATCAATGTCAGGAAGGCCTGGCACACCTGAGCACAGCTTCCCAGGTCTTCTCCCAACTGCATAGAATATGATCCATCTCTGGTTCGTGATCGGCCAACATGGTAATAAGATGTCTAACTCAAGGAATATGAAGCACGGGTCTCCTGGGAGGTTTTGCTATAGCTCACTGAATAGACAGTCAGCATCAGGCTGAGTGATCAGGTAAATCAGGTGTGAGCCACCTTCCATATATTTTCACTAAACAACATAGACAAGCTGGCACTACATGCCTCCAGAGGGAGTTTCAAGCTTTAAACAGCACATTATAAATCATTAGCTAGTATATTTCATTCCTATCTGGCCAAAGATGTGTGCCATAGCCTCAGGTATCCCTGGAGATGCCTGCAGACCAGCTTTAATTTAATCTTATCCCTATATATGTGGACCTGTCATTTAAAAAGTTTGTCCCTTGCTCTAGCCCAGCACTGTTCAATAAACCATCTGTGAGAAGGAACTGTTCTTGATCTATGATGTCTGACAGGGTAGCCATGAGTCAAAGGTGACAGGTGCACACTTGAAATGTGGCTAGTGTGATGATGATCTGAATTTTAAACTCCAGTTCATGTTAGCTTATTAGCCACCTGTTGATAATGCCTACCATATTAATAATGCAGCTGTAGTCTCCTGTGCTGAACCTGCTGTATCTACGGGGCACCACTGTGTCTGGTGGAAAACACTGGTGTTTCCATTTGCTATTCCTTCTGTTCCATGCTGCCTTTGGGAGGCATTTCTGGCATGTCTGCTGAGTATGGCTCTACCCACTGGGCGTCATTGTGCCCTTTGATGGACATTACAGTGGACATTCTGAGGCGTTCAAGGGTAGTGGTAGATACTGTTGATTGCCTATTCAACAGACATCCCACACTCCCCATTTTTTACTAATAAAGTCTACTTACTCTAGAGGTTGAACACCTGTTTCTCATTTCTCCATCTTCCTTTGCATTTTTAACATGAGCATGTGACCCAAACATGGTTAATTAACCTGAAGGAACATTGTAGTTCCATACATGCAGTAGAATAGGTATTTATATCTCACCTCAATTCATTCTTTTAACTTCTGCCCCAAATTGATGGTATTAGGAGGTGGAACCTTGGGAGGGTAGTAGGTTATGAGGCAGAAATCTCAGGAACAGGATTAATACCTCTATGACAGGGAATCCCAGAGCTCTCCCATTCTCTCTTCAGCATGAAGATAAAACAAATTCACTAATCAGCAACTTGGAAGAAGCTTCTTCAGTAATATGGAAAGAGATGCCTCGAAAGAAACAGCTGTTGACCTTGTGTAGTTGTTGGGCTGTGGCAAACCTTTCTGGACTGCAGAAGGACAGATCTGAGGATTGAGTCAACACTTTGAGGCTAACAGGGTGGAAGGAGCCTGGCTCCTCATAACATTGTTGTATGATCCAAGCAATCTTGGAAATAACTATCTTATACTTTATAGTTTATTGTTATGTTCAATAAATTGTTTCAAATTCCACATTACTTTTAATAATAGCTCCCATTGTTCAAAGATATTATGGCATGGTGTGCTGAGGTAGAAAACAATCATAACTGATGATACCATATCATTCTGATTTTTTTTCCTATGAGTGTGTGGTGTGTGTGTGCGTGTGTGCGTGTGTGTGTGTGTGTGTGTGTGTGTGTGTGTGTGTGTGTGTGTGTGTGTGTGTGTAGCATGCTAGGGATACTGCTTAGTGGTAGAAAGCCTGTTTAGTATGCTTGAGGCCTTAGGTTCTACCCCCAGCACTGACACACACATGTGCATACACACACACCAAACAAGAAAACATACTTAAGCAAAAACTTAAGATTGTGGAAGAGAGAGACACCCAAAGCATAACAAACCCTCTTAGGGGACTTGATTGGGTTGACTGAGCAGCACTTGTTTAACTTGCTTGAGACATAGTTGCTACAGAAGCCTGTTAGGAAGGTGGTGGGAAAAGGAAAACAAGACAGAGGGAGGGAGAGGCAAAAGAAAGAGCCTGTACAGGAGTAACGTCAGAAAGAGGAAAAAAAGTCACTGATTTTAAGGCTTCTGTTGCGCCTCATGTTTGTCTTGTCTTTCTTACCCTCCCTGCTTTGCCTGACTGCATTACTTCACTTCACTTGTTTAGAGAAATTGCTTCTAGAGAAACAAAGCCTAGAGTGGAAGCTCTTCACAGCACTCTTTGTCCTCTCTCCAGGAGGCCACCAAATAAATTGGTTGTTCATTCTTCCTATCAAGTTTTCATTCTTTCTTACATACATTTGTGTGTATAAATAAAATATACTATTACCTTTCATGTTTTTACACTTTTTAATAATCCCATCAAATCCTGTATCTCTTTCTTCAATTTGCTTTTTTAAAAAAATTGCTCACCACTATTGTTTGTGATTTATCCCGTCTTGAGACATAAAAGCTCCATTTCATCACCTTGAGAGCTACTACACAAAATTCACTGATTAAGTATGCTGTTGGTGATTTTGTTGATGGAAAAGTATTCTTTATGATTAAAAATTGAGCTTTTTTTTTAAATCAAAGTTTTACATCGGCACACAGTTTGCGTTAACTTGTTCTACAAGGCTTTTGAAAATCACCCTTCCTACACTTAGTCTAAAATACCCAGACCAGAGTATATTCAATCTTTGTGGCTAGATTGCTGGGTCTTTGTCCACAGCACTGTCTATTTTTATGTTTTAGATTCTATCTGTTATTATATAGAAAAGAAAGCTGGAGCTCTCGGCCCCTCCACACACCAAACACCACCATTCTTTCTTTCATCTTTTCAATATTACAATTGGATTTTACAATTATGTTTGGACTCTTGAGATTGCTGTCAGAGCTGGTTGTTAAGTGATTAGTATTTCTACACAAGTTTCTATGTCCTCAGAAGTTAATAATAGTTATTTTATTTACTATAGTTTTCCCCTGTGCTTATGATCCACTGCCCACCCAGAACCTGCCTTACTCATTATATACACACAATCCACATTATCTTGATTGCATTTTCTTTAGTAAAAATATTTCATTTATTATTTAACAAATTTTATTTATTTACTTGTATTTTATGTGTATGAGTATTATGCCTGCATGTGTGTAAGTGCACTTGTGTTGTGCAGTGTCCATGTAGGACAGAAGAAGGAGTCAGATCCCTGGAGCTGGAGTTACAGAGGTTGTTAGCTGCCATGTGGGTGCTGTGATTCAATCCCCAGTCTTCTGCAAGAACAGCCAGTGTTCTTAACCACTGAGCCACCTCTCCAGTCCCTCATTTCTTTTTATTTTATGTGTTTGTGTGTTTTGCTTGCATGTATGTAAATGCACCCATGTTGTGTAATGCCTGCCCAAGTCAGAAGAGAGTGTCAGATCCCCTGAAACTGAAGTTACAGACAGTTGTTAGTGGCCATGTGGATGCTGGGTTTTGAACCCAGGTCCTCTGCAAGAGTAGCCAGTACTCTTAATCATTCTCCAGCCTTTCAATTTAATTTTTTTTGAAGCAGTTTCTCCTAATGCCTCCTGATCTGCCCCCACTCTAGAGCCCCTGTTCTTAGTAATGTGCAACCTTGGTATTTGGTTTCACTATTATCTGAGGATCCCAGGAATGGAACCTAATCCCTAATTTCAGAGTCCATGTGTCCTTTCATCTTTTTTCTCACTGTACGTTAGCTTCCTGAGAAAAGGTCCATGGATTTTGAGACTTTATTTTATTTACTTCTTACATTTGTTTGAAAACTTGGCTGTGCAGAGAATTATAAGCTAAAACAAATTTCCTTCAGAATTTCATCAACACTGAGCAACCATCATCTGGCCTTCAACATATTTATTGAAAACTCAATTATTATTCTAATTCTGGATTCTTTGTATGTCAGAAGTTAGCAAACTACTGCCCAGAGGCCAAATCTAGCACACTGCCTATTTTTCAAATAAATTTTCATTAGAACACAGCCACATCCATTGAATATTGTCTATGGTTGCTTTTGTGCTGTAACAGCTGAGTTGGTAGTTTTGACAGAGGCTATCTGGTTTTTCACAAAAAAATTCCAACATTGATATAAGTCCTGGGTTTATTTTCTCTTTAACATTTTCTTTTAGTTTCCAGTATTTTGTTTGTTTGCTTGTTTGTTTTGAGACAGGGTCTCACTGGTCTGGAACTCACTATATAGACCAGGCTGGCCTGGAGCTCTTTGGGCTCTGCCTGCTTCTGCCTCCTGAATTTAAAGGTGTGTGCCACATCCCTGCCTCTATTACAATATTCATGTGATAATTCTTTAACCGGACCTCATCCCTTAGGCGCTTTCTTCTGCTTGGTTGAGTACATTGATGATGCTTCTCAATTTATTTTTTTATTGGATTCTTTGAATTTTAAATTTTCAACATTTTTGTTTTTCCCCTTCCAAATCTCATTTTCTTTTGTGAAGATTTCTTCCATGTTGCTGACTTTTTCGTCCATACTGCTGATTTTCTCATCCATTTGACTGACTTTTTCCTCTGTATTGCTAAATTTTCTCTCTTCAGGTCTGGATAGAATTCATCAGCTTGTTTGCATCAAACCATTTATCATTTTTACTAGTAGCTTTTTGGAATCTTAATCTAGAATTTTACCAATTTCAATTGTTTGAATTTAGTAGTTGAGAAGTTATTATCTCTTGGTGGCACTATGTTGCCTTGCTTTTTAAAAGGTATTTCTTGGGGCTGGAGAGATGGCTCAGTGGTTAGAACATGGTTGTTGAAGAAGACCTGGGTTTGAATCCCAACACCCACATGGCAGCTAACAACTGTCTGTAACTCCAGTCCCAGGGGATCCGCCAGCATCTTCTGATCTCTGCAGGCATTGCATGACACAGGTGCACTTACCTACATGCAGGCAATACACGCATACAAAAATAATAAATAAAGCTCACCTCCCTCTGCTTTCCTGGGCTGCACAAACCACCAGCCTCTTTCCTGGACACTGGGGCTGACCCCTCAGCCGGGAACCACCACTACCTCCTGATCCCTTGCATCCAGACGAATCCAGCTACTTCTCGGGGTCCCCAGGAGCCCTCTACTTCCTTGGGCCTGCACAACCCACCAGCCTCTCTCCTGGGTAAGTCCATCGGGCCCTCGCACCTTGACTCCCCACCCTCACATCTCGCATCTCCCCCCCAAACTCTTCTCCTAGCCTGGGTACTGTCCCAGTTCTTGTCTTGGCACCCCAGACACCGGGGGAATCACCATTGCTTCCTGATCTTTTGCATCCGGACCAACCCAGTTCCTCCCTGCAGTCTCCAGGAGCCCTTGGGGCCTCTTCCTGACCCCATTTCCCTTTGCATCTCTGGGTGGTATGGCCACCAGCTGCCCTAGACCAGCATCTTTCCTGGGCCCTGATCCCAAGCCAGTCCAACCCCCAAATTCCTGAAGACATCATCTTTCCTGGAGGGATCCAGACCTTAGGAGAAAGCCTGAGAGTATCTGA